>NC_133325.1:418465115-418779693 GCF_042186555.1 Aquarana catesbeiana | reverse complement strand
AAGCAGATTAAACCCTAAAACAAAAAGTACTACCCTGTTTCCCTGAAAATAAGACCTAGCGTGATTGTCGGTGATGGCTGCAATATAAGCCCTACCCCCCAAATAAGCCCTACCCTGTTTCCCCGAAAATAAGCCCTACCCTGAAAATAAGACCTACAAGGACTTTAACTAGGGCTTCTTTGGGGAGGTAGGGCTTATATTGCAGCCATCACCGACCATCACGCTAGGTCTTATTTTTGGGGAAACAGGGTATCTAGCAGCTTACAAATTCTTGGATGTGGTGGCTGCATTAGGTTTTCTTGGCTTTTTCCCCTTTATTTTCACCTGGTGATTCTGCCAGCAAGTCTATTATTTTTCAATTTCCTTTAACAGACCAAGCTGTTCAGCAAAAGTGGCAGTTATAGTTTTTAGAAAAACCATTTAACACTTTCAGGGGTGCTTAAATAGTTTGTTTTTATTACTTATGTAAAACCTTCAGCCGAAAAGAAAAAAACTGTTGCTCTAACTGCTTAAAAAGTATATATATATTTTGGTTTAATACTACTTTAAGGTGCTCATATACAAAGGAAAACTGTGGTTTAGGTACATACTTTGGTCAGTAGTCAGCTAGATCATAAGGACAAACCACAACATATTGTCTGATAATATCATTATGTGATTGCGATCATTTAAACACATTAGTCTTACTCACCACTGTTTTCCATTGAAAACAGTGGCGTTTCAACAGATGAACTGCAAAACTAGGCATCAAACAGAGTAATCAGAGAACATTTGTTGATAATAATATTAAGCAGCATAATGAAATTAAAGTGGTTAAGGTTCTGTCTGAGGAAAAAAACTTAAAGGCGGCAGCTACAAATACTGTAGCTGCTGTCTTTTAATATAAGGACATTTACCTGTTCAGGGAGCCCACGATGCCGGCACCCCAAGCCGATCTGTCCCATTGGCTTCGGATGCAGTCGCCGACATTGCAAGTAAGGGAAACTGGCAGTGAAGCCTTCAGGCTTCACTGCCGGTTTCCTACTGCGCATGCATGAGTTGTGCTGAGCTTTCTGAATGGTCCTGCTGTCTTCTGGGACACACACAGGTCCCAGAAGGCAGCGGGGGGGGGGGAGAGATCTTACCCGGAAGTGGAAGTGGATACCTGTCAAAACCAGGTACACACTCCCCACTCACCCCCAAAAAGTGCCAAATGTGGCAGGGGGGGGTGAACAAGCGGAGCTTCCCCTTTTGGGAGGAGCTCCGCTTTAAGGTGAAAAACCTTCTTACCTGAGCCTTACCTGATACCATCCAGCGATGTTCATGAGAGCAGCAGTTCCCGCTGCTGTCTCCCTCCTAATTGAGCAGATTGATAGCAGCGGGAGCCATCCTGCTACTGTCAATCAAATGCTGTGACACGGGAGTGGGGGATGGGGCCAAGTCTCGCTGTTTGTGTCAATGGACGCAGCAGCTAGGCTCAGGAGTGAGCATGCACGGGTGCCCCAATGGAAAGTGGCTCTTCGTGGGGGACACCCGCCAAAGAGGGGTCCTGGAGAGCCAGCGGGGGACCCCAGAAGAAGAGGATTGGGGCTGTAAAAGCATTGCCCAGAGCAGGTATGTGTAGACCTGTTTGTTATTTTAATTTTAAAAATGCGAAGATTTAATATCACTTGAAATCACTTCAATATTATAGACTTTTATTGAGTTCATGCTTAGGAAAGGCGTATAATGCAACAGGTTTTTGAACAGCACAGTATTTTAAATCCAATACTGTGCTGAAATATCTAAAAGGCATTGACAGTGTATGGCAAACATTTTATATCTATTTATATGGTAAACCCATGTTCTGTTTTTTTTTTTAACAAAGAAATGATTAATATTATTATTATACAGGATTTAAAGGGAGACAGTGTGATTACAATACAGTTCAATAAAGAAGGAATATAGGGGCCCTGCTCATTTAGTAATTTCCCAAATTCTACAATAACATACTGTATATATGTGCAATATATATTTCAATATTTTAGAGAAGTACATGTGATATCCATAGGCATAGCTATGTTTTTATACATCTAAAAACTGTTGCAACATGTATATGTTTTAGTAGCAGCGCTGACCTCTATATACATGCATGTGAACACGTTATATTTACCAGCTATATGGGTACTAACTTCCTGAATTAGGGTTGCTCTCTCTGTCTACTATTTAGTGAATGTCACTACTGTCCACAAATTGTTCATTAGTAAGAAAATAGTAGAGTGTAAGGTTTAGAACAGACTTACCTCATCAAAAGTTTTCCTTGTATTGAGAAAGGACAGGTAGTAAATTGTAAAGTTCTCCAAAATTACATGGTCCTTAACGGTAGTCAGGTTTAGTAAAGGCAGAAGATTTTCGGGAGCAGGATGCTGAGAGGAGGAGCAGGGAGAATAGGGCAGGACGTAATTTAACTCATTGTCTGTAAAACTGTGCTCCATAAAGGAATGCTTTCATGCAGATAGCAAGTCATTTCCCATCCCCATTCCATTTCCCACTCCAAGGTGCCTTATCAATGTTTAGATATTAGGTTAATATATACAACACTGTTTAAAATGGTTTATATACATTTTAAGAGATAATGTGAAGTAATAACAAAACTGTTTGAAATAGAATAGATTACAATCCATATTATTGGCCTTTATTTAATAAAGCAAAAAAGTGTTGTAACCCAAACTAATCTTTCATGTTTTCTGACAACCCTAAATGCATAAAACGTTAAAACAGTTTGGTTGCCATGAGTTAAGATGAGTGATGTGATGAAAATGAGCTCTGATGAACATCAAACTGAGTGAAAAGAATGCTGTATGGTACTGAAACCAGTTCCACCCTCTTTTCTCCAAAATAAGCAAGTCAGAGGCCATCATAGCGGTCTGGGCTGTCCATGCAGCTTTCCCTGTCTTTGTTATGGCCATACAAAATAGTCAACACAGTCACTGACCCACATTGGCTGACCTATGGTACTACATCTAAGATTTTGACCATGTTTCCTTTTTTACCACTCTGTTCTGGTCTACTAGCCCTTGATGTGGGCCCTCTTTATAGCCATTCATACTTATCATCAAAATAACACTCTCTTGATATAATTTCTTATTTTGACTGTCACGCCTACCCAAATGCAGGTGGTCAGACACTATAGCTGGCTACTGTGTTCTTCGCCTATAGCAGCCCCTTTCCCATAAGGCAAGCAGGCCTACCGATATTCGGTTGCCCTCAGGTCTTATACACAATGCTATGGTGCCTGGCCACCATGCCAGGGCAGGCGTGAGCAAAGCAAACAAAACTGAGCAAAGCAAACAGGTACTTGCGGTTGGCAGACTGGCAGAGTGGTTCTTTGACAGTCCACGTAAAAGGCAGGCTGAGTTCAGGGAATAATCCAATATCCAGTCCAAGGTCATACACAGGGAAATCCAAACTAGCAGAGCAGGGCAGACAGACAGGGTGCTTGATCAGGAATTACACACGTATTACCCTCTATCACAAGCATGCAAGTGAGTGTTTGGCTGGCTTATAACAGGTTTGGTTTCCACCCAGAGACTGGCCACATTAATCACCTTGCAGGTGAACAGACAGACAAGGAGAATGTCAAAGCCAAAACCAGGATGCTGGAATGAGGAGCAGGAGCGCTAGATGCTCCTAACAATGACAAACCAGCCTTTGTATTCATTTTTGCTATATCTGCATTGCTGGGTTAATATATTACGTGAACCTTAAGCGGATCCTGAAGAAGTCCAATTTGGGTGAAATGCGTCAATCCCACCATCAGTTCTGTTGACTGTATGACAAAACTGGCAGCACTGTATACATATTTGTAAAATATCTTTTTCTATGGGTTAATAAATGTTGTTTTTAACCACTTATAGACTGGAAGATTTGCCTGCTTAATGACCAGGCCATTTTTTGCGATACGGCACTGCGTCGCTTTAACTGACAATTGCGCGGTCGTGCGACACTGTACCCAAAAAAAAATTGACGTCCATTTTTTCCCACAAATCAAGCTTTCTTTTGGTGGTATTTGATCACCTCTGCGTTTTTTTTTTTTTGCGCTATAAACAAAAAAGAGCGACAATTTTTACTGAAATAAATATCCCCAAAAATGTTTTTAAAAATCGAACTTCTTCATCAGTTTTGGCCAATATGTATTCTACATATTTTTGGTAAAAATAATCGCAATAAGCGTATATTGATTGGTTTGCACAAAAGTTATAGCGTCTACAAAGTATGGGATAGATTTTTGCAATTTTTATTATTATTATTTTTACTAGTAATGGCGGTGATCAGCGATTTTTAGCAATACTGCGATATTGCGGCAGACAGATCGGACACTCTTGACACATTTTTGGGACAGACTGATGTTCTGCAAAAGGTACAGGGATTGAACTGCTGAGGACTTTTCTCTGATGAATCCCCTTTCTGATTGTTTGGGGCATCCGGAAAAAGCCTTGTCCAGAAAAGAAAAGGTGCGCGTGAGCATTACACTATCAGTCCTGTGTCCCGACAGTAAAGCATCCTGAGACCATTCATGTGTGCAGTTTCTTCTCAGCCAAGGGAGTGGTGGGCTCACTTACAATTTTGCCTAAGAATACAGCCATGAATAAATGGTACAAAAACATCCTCAGGCTTCGAGAACAACTTTTCCTAACCATCCAAGAACAGTTTGATAATGAACAACAATGCCTTTTCCAGCATGATGGAGCTCCTTACCATAAGGCAAAAGTGATAACTAAGTGGCTTGGGGAACAAAACATGGAAATTTTGGCTTCATGGCCAGGAAACTCCCCAGACCTTAATCCCATTGAAAACTTGTGGTCAATCCTCAAGAGGCTGGTGAGTAGACAAAAAAACCCCCACAAATTCTGACAAGAATTCTGATTATGCAAGAATGGGCAGTGCCACTGTCAGTGCCATCAGTCAGGAATCAGGATGTGGCGCAGAAGTTGATTGACAATGACAACATGCCATGCCAAGGCAAATTGCAGCAGAGGTCTTGAAAAAGAAGGCTCAACTCAACACTGCAAATATTGACTCTTTGCATAAAGTTAATTAAATTGTCAATAAAAGAATTTGACACTTATGGAATCACATACTTGTAATTATACTTACCAGATACAATGATCTGACACAAATGTCAGATCATGCATACCAGATACATCTGACACAAAAAGATCTAAAAACACTGAAGCAGCAGACTTTGGCAAAATTAATATTGGTGTCATTTTGGCCATAGCTGTACATGTACTGTACATGGCTAAGTACAGCACACACAGACAGCAGCACACTGCACAGGCACCGTTACTGCCAGTCTGGCACAGGCACAGCATAATAAACCAATACTTGAGGTTAATGCTCATTTCTACAATAAGAATAAGTTTACTGTCAGTTTATTATTTCAACAGTTCTAATTCTCAGATACATTCAATGAAAAAGTGCACAGTCTACAATAATGACATTAGTGTGTGGATTATAACAGTCACCACTTTTTATCAACTTCTCTCTCTCTCTCAACATTTGCAATGACAATAATAAAGGTAAATATCACACTAAAAGACTACTGGGGCATTTAGAAAGAAACCAAAAGACTGGCTGCTTAGATGTGGATGTCGGTGGCGGTGCTTCTTCCACTTCCACCACATCATCTTCTTCAGAAAATTCCTCATGTTGTGTGTTCCAATGTGGATTTTCTTGCGGCATACTCTTCTACCTTTTTAAGCAGTTCCTGAATATTCTCATCCACCTCATCAACAACGGTTTCACAGATGGTAGCATTGACAAAACAAGCAGCTACTGCAAGTGGAGAGGATCTAAGAATGAAGCAAAATGCTGGTTCACACTCCCTTTCATTATCTGTGCAATTGTGGCAAGGTCTTGGTAGCTAGTGTTCTGTTTAAAGTCTTCAAGATGGCTGAGCAGATCGAAGAGGGTAGGGACAGCCAGAGACATGGACATGGTGTCACACTGGAGGGTTTTAGTATGTTCTGCAAAAGGCAGGAGTAGGTCATGTAATGATGTGAGCTTTTGCCATTCACTAGGGAGCAAGCTGTCCCATTCAATGTTGTTTGTGGTTTGGCAGACCGACTCTTTCAGTTTGAGAAAACTTGCGATCATGTTGAATGTACTTGACCAGCGTGTGAGGCAGTGATTTAAAAGAATAAGGCCACAAAGCTCCAATAGCTTCTATGTTGCAACTGAAGACTTGCAGAAGAAGTTTACTATTGATCTTGCTTTATCCAGTATTCTCTTCACACTTGCCTCCTTCTGCACCATGTGGACCACAAGTTGCAAGGTATGCACCACACATGATGTCTGGTCCATGTCGATCTGTTGGTACCTAACAAGTGGAACACACAACCAAATAAGCATAAACTATAGAAAAGGTTTCTGTTCCATTCTATTATTTTAACACTTAACATCTTATGGGAATACTTTTACACAAGACTATAAATAAAGTGGAAAAATAACAAATGAGCACCCGTAGAGTAGAGCAGATAGCGCCCCATATCAATCATCTCATATCTATGTGATAATTGACTGGTGTCAACCATGTCATCATGTAAAAGAGTAATAAAAATGGCTCACCGCAGATCATCAATTTTGGTCTCAGCTGCAGAGTAACTTTCCGTCATGGGGGCGTCTTCCTCACTAGAGCTGGGTGGTTCTTCTGCTGCTGCCATTGTTTGTTTAAATGCTGCCGCCATATTGCTCCCGTTGTCTGTTATCACTGTAAGGATCTTACTCTTTGGTATGTCCCACTCTTGCAAGCATTTGTCCACACATGATTTGATTGACTGTGCAGTGTGTGGGCGGGCTACTTGTTCAAGGGCCAACAATAGGTGTTCAAGTTTATGTTGTTCAACACAAAAGTAACATGCACTTATGGCAAGGAATGAAGCTGAGAGTCCTTTTTGGTCCACAAACCAGTGCAAATTGATATTCTCCAAGCAGCATCCAGTTTCTTTTTGAATTTTTCTTTTTCATCTTCATACTGTTTGTCAATCAAATTGCTTATTTTGATTTTCTTTGGAACAGTCACCTTCCTATCAACTGTCTCCATCATGCTAACAAAGTCCTCATCTTCAGTCGTTCTGACTGGTAATCCGGTGCACTCAATCCATCTTGCTATGACCTCCTCCCTGGCATGTTGTTCCTTAGAGTCATTTTTGTATTTTGAAGCACCTAAAAGAGCCTTGCCAATAGTTTGCTGTGGTGCTGTGGTTGTGCACTGGCTTGACTTGAACCATCATTTGAGGTTTTCTGTATCTGTGGGGTTGAATTAGAGGGAAAAATTAAAGTTGTTCTGATTTTACATTCTCTCGCACCCCACACAGTCAGCTTCAAGTTGTCTCTCTATAATATACTACATGTATAGCCCTTCCCAGGGCCGGCCTTAGGCCTTTAGGTGCCTGTGCTGTGCCAAAATTGACAGTGCCCCAGCCCCTCCCATTAACAACTGACCCCATCATTCTACATATATTTTGGTGAGATACTTCAATTTGGGGAAAGCAGCAGCTGATTATTATTATGAAATCAAATCACTCGCTCCCATTAAGATTCAGTGACTAAAGTGCACAACATAGACAGACAAACAAACAGCTATTACTTCAGAATAACAAAAGGTACGAAATCTAACTGCAAGAAAGTTTGTTAAAAAAAACCCTACAACGTACACAAGACTGTTCCCAACAAAAGTGGAGTTAAATGCTGATGTGCTTACCCTTGTATGAATTTCAGGAAGAGTTGTCCACAAATGATGCTTCAAGTTTGTTGTATTTTTTCCAGAGAGTGTGACTCCACATGGTTTGCAAAGGGTCTTATCCTTAACATCAAATGTAAAATACATCCATAGATCTCTTCTCTTTCTACCAGTGACAGTCACAGAAGCCGACATTTCCAGTATACTTTGGACATAGATGGATGGTGAGGAGGAAGCCTGTATGCACAGTGCTCTCTGGATGAGTAGGCCTGTAAATAAATGCTGCACAGTGCTGGATGGTGGTCTGAGGGATGGCTTGTAATCAACAGTGTCTGGATGCCGCTGCCAGTGGTCAGAGGAGGCCTGTAATGCAGGTCCTGTCCAGTTAAAAATGCCGACTAGTGTGAAGTGATTCCTTTACATATGAAGGAAACACTTTCATAATAACCTCCCATAGCCCTTCCTCTGTAGTCTTGCAATCTTTATTCTTAGTTTATTCTTTGGCATGCTGCAAGACAGGGATGACACAGGAGGAGGTATGACACATTTACACCTTTCACCACCCACATGAAGGCCCAGAAACACCCACAGTAACCCTACGACCCATCCACATCCCTGAACTAGTACAAGTGACTCCTAAAGCTGCAGAGGTTCAAAAGATCAGGGGAGATATAGTATCAGGAATGGAAAAGTAAGGAAACAGGAATTTAGAAAACTCTGAAATTCAGCCAGGAGGAGGAGTGACATCACAGACACAGAAACCTGCTGTATAGAGCTAAAGGAGGTAAGTTACACATAAACTGACAGTGGGGTTGTGATTTATTTACATACACGATGCATCTGTTGTTTTGGAGAGGAAAAGCTGGAAATCTTCTTTAAAGCGGTTGTATACCCGCACAAAATAAAATAAAAATAAAAACCTGTAAGGCAAAGGCATAATGAGCGAGTATGAAATACTTGTCGGCACTGGCACCGTCGAGGGAGCTGACATTTTCCCCTCGTCGTGTCTTCCGGGTTCGCGGGTCCGGCGCTGTGAGTGGCATGCACGCGGGAGTCTTCTTTCTGGAAAGGTCTGGCAGCATCTGCCGGACCTTCAGCCAGTCCTTCAGTGTCTGCATACAAGGTAAATATCTCCTAAACCGTACAGGCCTTATTGTAGGCAAAAATTTAAAAATAAGGTATACAACAACTTTAAGCTTCGGAAGGTTTTACCCCCTTCATGACCAGGGCATTTTTTGCTATTCTCCCCTGTGCTATTTTAACTGGCAATTGTGCAGTCATGCAATACTGTACCCAACTAAAATTTATATAATTTTTTCACACAAATAGAGCGTTCTTTGAGTGGTATTTGTTCACCACCGAGATTTTAATTTTTAATTATATAATAGAAAAAAGAGAACATTTTGAAAAAAAAAACAATATTTTCTCTTTCTGCTATAAAACATAGCCAATAAAAAATAAAAACAATAACATTTCTTTATAAATATATGCCCACATGTATTCTGTTACATGTCTTTGGTTAAAAAAATCCCAATAAGTGTATATTGATTGGTTTGTGTGTATATGTCTTATAGCGTCTACAACTACAGTATATACATACTGAAATTATTTTAAAATACTACTAATGGCGGTGATCAGTGACTTATAGTGAGACTGTAATAGTGCGGCAGGAAATCTGACACTAACTGACACTGGGTGGGAATTGAGCAACCGACACTTACATCACCAGCGACACCAATACAGTGATCAGTGCTAATATTATACACTTTCACTGTACTAATGACACTGGCTGGAAAGGGGTTAACATCTAGGGGCAATCAAAGGGTTAACTGTGTGCCTAACAATGTGTAATGTGTGCTGCTTTTACTATTTGCTGCTCTGTGTACAGAGCCCTGTGTTGTTAGTAAACACAGGGCTCTGTTCTGTGATTCGCTAGGCAAACCATGGTCCATAAAGACATAGATAAGCAAGTCTGGGATGGAGGAACTTGACTGGCCTGCACAGAGTCCTGACCTCAACCCGCTGCAACACCCTTGGGATGAAATAAAGTGCAGACTGTGAGCCAGGCCTTCTCGTCCAACATCAGTGCCTGACCTCAAAAATGCGCTTCTGAAAGAATGGTGAAACATTCCCAAACACTCCTAAACATTGTGGACAGCATTCCCAGAAGAGTTGAAGCTGTTATAGTTGCAAAGGGCGGGCCAACTCAATATTTAACCCTGCAGACTAATGCCCTGTACACACGATAGGATTTTCTGAGGGAAAATGTGTGATAGGACCTTGTTGTCGGAAATTCCGACCATGTGTAGGCTCCATCACACATTTTCCAACTGATTTTCCGACACACAAAGTTTGAGAGCAGGCTATAAAATTTTCCGACAACAAAATCTGTTGCCGGAATTTCCGATCGTGTGTACACAAATCCGACGCACAAAGTGCCACGCATGCTCAGAATAAATTAAGAGACGAAAGCTATTGGCTACTGCCCCGTTTATAGTCCTGACGTACGTGTTTTACGTCGCCGCGTTCAGAACGATCGGATTTTCCGACAACTTTGTATGACCGTGTGTATGCAAAACAAGTTTGAGCCAACATCCGTCAGAAAAAATCCATGGATTTTGTTGTCGGAATGTCCGATCAATGTCCGACCGTGTGTACAGGGCATATGACTGGGATGCCTTCAAAGTTCATGGTTGTGTAAAGGCAGGTGTCCCAATACTTTTGGTAACATAGTGTATTTTAATTCTAGTGATACACGTTGTATATTCTTAAAAAAGAACTTACATACATAAATCCCAGCACCAAAAATCTATGCAATTAACATGAAAACAAAGGATTTTTTGTAAACAAAGGCACACAATATAGTAGCAAACTAATATTTCAGAAACAAAGAAAGTTAGAAAGTTCATATATGTACATTGCCAATATGCTGTGCAAAAAAAAACAGCATAAACTTTTCACATGGAACAAATGGTACAGTAAAATGTTTTTTTTCACCAATATTCCTTAAATCCCATATCAGACCAACTAAAAAATGTAACGAGACCCCCAATGTTTTGGTTACTATATGCCATTTTTCAAGGACTACCTACCTGACTCTACATGTCTGCATGCTTCATAGCAGGGATGTGCAGTGAGGTCAGTGGCTGGTGAGGCACTGGCTAGTATCAGAGCCAGATACACACAGGTTACATATTCGACTCTCATTATGTCGGCGATTGCAGTTCTACTAGTTATACTCATTTAACAAAAATATTTACAAACGCTGTCCCTTTAATATGCAATGTTTGGGGGTTCTGAGTAATTTTCTAACCAAAAAATGTATGATTTTTACATGTAAGAGAGAAGTGTCAGAATTGGCCTAGGTGGCAAGTGGTTAATTACCATAAGTAAGTAATATTCAAATAATTATTATATATTGTTTTTAAGGTAATGTACTATATTTTCAAAACTGTACTCAAGCAGGTGGTTTAACGAACAGATTACTGAAGTTTGAAGTTATAACTTCAAACCAGTAATTTCACAGTAAATAGATAAACATTAAATTATTATGTTATAACATAGCATAATAATATATTATTTAGCTTGAGTAAAAAAAAAAGTACCTTTTCAGCAGCAGAAGATTCTCCCTCTTAACTGTGTGAAAATAACATGGGACTATGGGTAAACCTTATATCCATAAACCCTTGTTTTTTCCTTGTAGTTAAGAGGGCTGGGCTGGAAGGGAGCAATTGCCTTTTAGACACATGCCCCTTCTATGACACTGCAGTGAGAGGACAGCCTCCACTGCAGCATTTCTATTGAACAGCTTGTTCCAATGGTGCTTTACCATTGATCCAGGGCTCCAAGCTGTCCATTGAGCTCAGTGCCTCTGACAAGAAGTGAGAAGAGGCACTGTGAGCTCATCCTTTCAGTCTGCTGCAAATAGCGTGTGCCAGCTTTTATTTAAACTGTCTGTGCTGTATGTAGCTTCTGACAGGCAGCACAAGGAGCCCCGTATCTCCAGAACCATAAGTGCTAGTAGCCCCAAATTTTGACCATTGGTGGCGTCGCCAAGATACGACCCTTGAAGCTCGATCATTTTTTTTTTATGTTCATGGCTCTGCCTCACCTGCCTCCCCTGACTGCACATCCCTTCTTCATAGATATATTGAAAAATGTGAAATTCCCACAGGGTGCATGATATCCAAGCACCACCACGTGTGGTGTCATTCAGGGCCGTCTTTTCGCATGGCACGCTTTTGTGCTGCTGGATTCCAATTGGTATCTAAGATCCAACGTCGGAATTCAGTTGTGTACTCTGCAACAGAGCGTCTACCCTGCCGTAAATTGTGCAATTTTGCCTCAGCACTACCGCAGCGGTTAGGATCATCGAAAACTTGGTTCAGCGCATTCACAAAATAATTGAAATCATCCAGGATGACATCATCTTTCTCCACATAAGGGGAGGCCCAGGCTAAGGCTTCCTCAGTCAGGAGGTTGATAATAAACAACACTTTTTTCCTGTCAGAAGTAAATGCAGCAGGTTGCATCTGAAAGTATATACAACATTGATTAAGGAATCCTCTATAATGGCGGCGGTTTCTGTTAAATTTGAGTGGTAGGGGCATTTGTGCATTAGTTTCTACGCAAGCAGTATCTTGGGCACGAAAGTCCCGCAAATGCTTATGCAGATCAATGATGTCCTTTTGTAGCCCTTTCACTTCAATGCCAATTCAGAAAATTTTTCCTGGTAGTTAACACCAAACGTCTGCAGCTGCTACAACGGCCTCCATGTTTTGGGCCAGAATATTCTGTCACAGTCTGGAGTCAGGCTCAGAGGCCAGTAGCTATAGCAGCAGAGCAGATACAGGGCCGTCTTTTCGCATGGGCACACTTGCCTGGGGGGCCCCACCTGCCCAGCGACCCCAGCCAGGGCAGGACTGGCCTACCGGGATACTAGGAAATTTCCCGGTAGGCCGCCTGCCCTGGGGCCGCTTTGAGTTGCGGCTGCAGTGCTCCACTCTTTTCCTCTCTCCTCCTCCTGTGTATCACGGAGCTGGCTGGGTCTGTGTTCGGCGGCCCCGCTGTAACAAGGTCCCGCCCCCCTAGACCGGCTTGTGTAATAGTAGATTGAGTCAGTGTTCTGCCTATCACACAAGCCGGTCTAGGGGGCGGGACCTTGTTACAGCGCGGCCGCCGAACACAGACCCAGCCAACTCCCTAAAAGACAGGAGGAGATGCCCGCTGTGTGTTAAAAGGTGATGATGAGTCTGTATTAATTGGCACAGTGATGCTACATTCATGGGCACAGTGAGGGTGCAATTGTGGGCACAGTGAGAGTGCATTCACAGGCACAGTGAGGCTGCAATGGTGGGCACAGTGAGGCTGCATTCATGGGCACAGTGAGGCTGCAATGGCGGACACAGTGAGGCTGCTCGGGTCGGGGGAAACTTCATGGACATTGAATTTGCCCAAAATAATAACATTCAAATAAGAAATAAACTTGCCCCTATTGATATGGAAACTGTGGATGGCTCACTTTTGTCTTCAGGACCTGTTACCCACGAGACGGTCCCGCTTAAACTCCTAACTGAGACTGACCATCAGTACACTTAGCTGATCACAAGTTCCGTATCATCCTGGGCATTCATTGGTTCTCTATCCATAATTCCTCCATCAACTGGGAGACACGTTCTTTAACCATTTCAGGCCCAGAAGGATTTGCCCCTTCCTGACCAAGCCATTTTTTGCGATACGGCACTGCGTCGCTTTAACTGACAATTGCGCGGTCGTGCAACGTTGTATCCAAACAAAATTTATGTCCTTTTTTCCCCACAAATAGAGTTTTTTTTGGTGGTATTTGATCACCTCTGCGGTTTTTACTTTTTGCGCTATAAACAAAAAAGAGCAAAAATTTTTTAAAAAAACACAATATTTTGTACTTTTTTTTTGCTATAATAAATAGCCCAATTTAAAAAAAAACAAAAACAAATTTCTTCATCAGTTTAGGCCGATATGTATTCTTTTACATATTTTTGGTAAAAAAACCCCAATAAGCATATGTATTGATTGGTTTGCGCAAAAGTTATAGCGTCTACAAAATAGGGGATAGATTTATGGCATTTTTATTATTATTTTTTTTCACCAGTAATGGCGGTGATCAGCAATTTTTATTGTGACATTGCGGCGGACAGATCGGACACTTTTTACACTTTTTTGGGACCAGTGACATTTATACAGCGATCAGAGCTAAAAATAGCCACTGATTACTGTATAAATGTCATTGGCAGGGAAGAGGTTAACACTAGGGGCAGTCAAGGGGTAACCCAGGTGTGTTCTAACTGTGGGGGGGGGGGGGGGGGTGGGACTGACTAGGACTTCCTGGCGGACATTTTAGGTTTTTATGAATCTTGGGCAAGGCATAGAACGTAGGGGTACGGGGAAAAGGATTGATGAGGTAATTCCAAGGTGTCTTTATCAATCAAACCTTTAATGTGGGCCTGAGTGCACAAGCCCCAAAACTTATTCTCAAAAGAAGCCACTACATACGAATCAATAGGGCAATACCATTGCCTGTTGTTGAGTATGTCATAGCACATACGCTGGTACTGAAGGTGGGACATCAGAATGATGTTCCCACCTTTGTCTGATGGTTTGATAACCAATTAAGTTTGTGTTTTAAGTTGTTGTAATGCCAGTAATTGTTGGTCCCAGAGATTAGAAGAAGAAGAAGAGCAGGATGGCCATTGTGCATGCTTGAGATCCCTAATGGAACATCCAAACATTTGGACATAGTGGTAGTTCAGGAAAGTGACGTGATTTAGGCTTAAATTTTCTAGCCTTGTGCATATTAGTATTAGTAGTGTCATCTGTTGCCTCAAGTGGAGGGGTCAAGTTCTATCTTTCCCTCATCATATAAAATCATTAGATCTCTCAGAGCCCTGAAGTCTTTCATAGTAAAGCCCTTGACTTTATCAGATATTTCTTTCAGTTTTTTTTACTTTTTACGTTCTGAATCGAACATGTATTTATATGTTAAATTCCTGGCAAAAAGATATAGATCTTTGTTTCCATTACATCAATCTCATGAGAGGGACAGAACCCTAGACCCATTCGTAGGACAGATATCTGTGTATAACTCAAATGAAAATCTGTGAGATTAATTATATTGAGCTCTGAGGATTTGGTGTTTGTGGAGCTCTCACTACAAAAGTGTTTAAATTGCTTTGGCTTCTGCATTGACTTCTATACAGAAGTCGTTTTGCAAGCCGCGCTGAAGTCGCATGGTACAGGGTGGCTTCAGAGTCGGACAAGAGTCGGGCGACTTTGAAGCCACCCCTGTGTGAACTGCCACTTAGAGTAAAAGAAGTCAACCACCTATAAAATTACCTGGAAAAGACAGTTCTACATGGCTTCTTTAATAGGTGATCAGCTTTTCAGTGTCATTTGATCTCAGTCCTTACCCATATGGAATGGGAGCAGATTAAGGTAACGCTTAATAGGGACACTGCTATCCACTGCTTCCAGAACCTGCATTATATGTATATGTGATTGTGCCAGAAAGCAATAAGAGTGCTGTTTAAGTAAATTTGTTGTGGATTACCCTTAGTTGCTAACTTGCTGTGGGTGTACTGTAAACAGACTGTCTGATATTGCTGAAGCATCTTTGCAAGTTCATGTGACTGTATAACTATATTAAGGCAGCCTATACATTAGTCATTTTTTTTTCAACAAGTGGGTTGAACAAAAGAAGAAAAACACTTTTTACTGAAATATAAATTAAACATTTGTTCATCAAGAACAATAGTAAGCTGCAAGCACACTAGGTGTGTGTGTAATAAATATTGTGTTAAAAATGAACTGCGCTAAAAAAAAAAAAAACCCAACCTATAAATGAGTCAAATTCAATGTCTCCAAACAAACAAACTATTAGGGTGCAAACTTACCAAAAATACAGACAATGTGTGAAAAATGCAAAGAACAAACGATAAAAATCAATCATTTTAAAACATTGAGATCAATATACACAACCAATCAATAAGCATAAATAAAGAACATTTCAATTCAAATTAAAGTGGTGTAAACCTGATTCATACAGCTGGGAACATCTATGTGCAGTGTTTTCTTATCTCTCTCCAAAGCCCTAAGTCCCATGTATTTCTGCTGCTCAATTCCTCTGTTATCAGCATGATAACTTCTGACAAGTCCTTCCTTTGCCTATGAGGAAGTGAATTGGGAGTGGGGAGCATTTGTCAATGAGGGCTGAGTACATTGTGGAGATACCATGTTTGGGGTACACTGTACAGGTGTAGAAGTTATGAAGAGGTTCAGGTATCTTGACCACAGAGGGGATTTTAGAAGTTTTAAGAAAGTGGGAAATCCTTATATATATATATATATATATATATATATATATATATATATATATATGTAAAGGCTTCGGTTTTAGGCAGGTTATATTTAGTTTGGAGATCTGTGAAGGTTTTTAGAGAGCCTTTAGTGTAGAGGTCTGATATGCTACTAATCTTGTCCTCTTGCCAATGTTGTACCTTAAGATTTGACATGGTGCGTTGTTAGTGTTTTGAGAGGGATCAGTAGAGTAAGAAAGTCCCGGAGCCACAAAACAAAAGGAATGGGCATAGTGACGGCATGACAGTGCTGGACAGCACAGTGCCGCCTTGAGGATGGTTCCCCCTTTAGAAAGGGGAGCGTCTGGGTAGGTCAGGTATAGAGAGGTAAGGAGAGGGAGGAAGTGACGTCAGTCCAGAGTGGAGGAGGAAGAGACTGCACACCAACCTCACCACTCTGCATCTCTTCCCTGTAGCACATGGCGACAATAGAGGGGTTCCTGGGGCAGTTAAGAGCGGCGGGCGCCACTCGGGGCGCGGACTGGCTGCGGGAGCAGCTGGATGCTATTGCGGGGGACGATGGAATGGGCACCAGTGGGGGAGGGCGGCTACACCACGTGCGCGGCGGTCCCGGCCGCCGGAGAGGTTCAGCCCAGACACAGGCCCTTGTGCTTCCCAGAGCAAGAGGCTGCAGGACGCGGAGGATGACCCCCAGCCCCACAGGACACCAGAGACCCAGAAGACCAGTCAGGGTGAGATGAGAGGATCCTGGCGCAGAGGCAGGAGCCCAGGGGGAAGAGAGCCCAGCACAGATCACAGCTCTCCCCCCCCCCCTGCCCGCCGCAGATGTACAAAATAAGTGGAGTGGGCTGCGGGGGAGGAGCGTAGTGGCCAGAACACATGGGAGCAGGGCCCCGCACAGAGTGAGTCAGCCAAAACAGCAGGGTCGGCCAGCAACGCAACACCGTCCAGGGGAGCAGCGCTGGGCCAGGGGCCAGTGTAGGAAAGAGGCCACAGTTAGCGCTGCAACTCCTGCTGACCAAGGAAAACCAGGAGATAAGAAAGCTGAGTCTGTTAGGTTGGCGGATTCCGCAAAAAGCGAAGTGTATGTCTGTTTTGAGGGCCCTTTGGGGGCCCATTTAAAGACAGAAGTCAGAGAAAAAATTTGGAAAGGGGAATACGTGGAGATTTTCACGCTATTGCCGTTGGAAAAATTCAACCTAGACAGGTTGAAGCCGGTGGAAGGCAAGAAGGAAGACAAGGAGAAAAGGAGGTACCGTTTAATTCCGCATACTTTTTCCAACTGGCTGCAGGTGAGCGTGGTAGGGGAAAAGGCCCCCGAACACTGCTCATCGTTGTTCGTGTACCTGGAAGCCATTAGCGAGGCGCACAGGACTTATGGTGGCACGGCTTAGCTGCGGTATGATGAACAGTTTAGACAACGGCCCGACCTTACTCTGGGACCATAAGGACATAAGTCTGTGGATGAAGCTGATGACTGCGGCGCGGGCCCGAATCAGTTTTTTCAGGCAGGGGTCGGAGGTTCGGCAGCTCCAGGACAACCGAACGACAAAAGATGGGGCTTTTGTTGGCAGTTCAACGAGGGCACACGCAAGTTTGTGTCCAATAGTCGATTCAAACATTTGTGTTCAGGCTGCGGGGATCCCACGCACTGTCCAAGTGCTTCAAGAAAGGAACAGGACGTGCCGGAGATTCTGTGAGTAAGAGGGATGACTCTGGTGCGGGTGGAAAGGATGCTTCCTTTTCTCAGTAGGTACCCTGACCGGGCAGCGGCGACCATATTAGAAACAGGCTTTACTGGTGGCTTCAGAATACCTTGTTCTGTAGCGACAGTCCCACCCGAGGCAAAAAATTTACGGTCAACACTGCTGCACCCAGCGGTGGTTTCCGACAAGTTGGGGAAGGGGGTGACGCTGGGGCGCATGGCTGGCCCTTTTAAAGAATCGCCGCTTGCAGACTTGGTGGTCTCTCCGTTGGGAGTGGTGGCCAAGAAAGAGCCCAACAAGTTCAGACTTATCCACCACCTTTCATTTCCGAAGGGTGGGTCAGTCAATGATTCCATTGCACCCGATGAGTGCGCT
This sequence comes from Aquarana catesbeiana, assembly GCF_042186555.1. Classification (NCBI taxonomy): domain Eukaryota; kingdom Metazoa; phylum Chordata; class Amphibia; order Anura; family Ranidae; genus Aquarana; species Aquarana catesbeiana. The sequence goes on along the minus strand of NC_133325.1, from coordinate 418,761,559 downwards.
GTGACGTACACCTCTTTTGATGCGGCAGTGACTTGGGTTAGGAGGTACGGGCAGGGGGCCTTGATGGCTAAGTCAGATATCGAGTCGGCTTTCTGGCTATTGCCGGTACACCCGGACAGCTTTCGGCTGCTGGGTTGTACGTGGAATGGGGCCTATTACGTGGATCGTTGCTTGCCTATGGGATGCTCCATCTCATGTGCCCTCTTCGAAATGTTCAGCTCGTTTTTGGAATGGGCAGTTCGGGATGTTTTGGGGATTAACTCAGTCATTCATTATTTGGATGATTTTCTATGTGTCGGCCCGGCGGGTTCCAATATATGTGCGGTCTTGTTAGGGACTCTACAACATCTGGCAGACTGTTTCGGGGTACCCCTAGCTGCGGGAAAAATGGAAGGACCGACTGCTACAATTACGTTCCTGGGAATTGAAATTGACTCGACGAGGATGGAGTGCCGACTGCCGACGGACAAGTTAAAAAAGTTGAAGGAGGAGGTGCATGGGACCATTGGGGTACGGAAATTGCAGTTACGCCAACTGCAATCCTTGTTGGGAAAGCTGAATTTTGCTTGCCGCATAAACCCGATGGGTAGGATCTTTTGGCGTCGGCTGGCAGCAGCCACCGCGGGGGTCCAGGCACCTACATACTTTGTGAGTCTTGGCAGGGAGCACAGGGAGGATTTGCGAGTGTGCAGGAGTTTCTAGAATCGTTTAATGGGCGGGCTCTTTGGATGTCAGGTCCCATCAGTAACTAGGACCTGGAGCTGTTTACAGACGCAGAGCTTTCTGCAAGGGACAATGGTGTGCTGCCAGATGGCCCTTGGCGTGGCAGGAGGCCGGGTTTCTGGGGAATCTGGTTCTATTGAAACTGTTTCCAATTGTGGTGGCCATGGAAATTTGGGAGGAATCTTTTCGCAACCTGAAGGTGCGTTTTTACTGCGATAATATGGGCGTGTTACAGGTGGTTAATCGGCTGATGGCGGCATCTGTGCCGGTGGTCAAGCTTTTGCAACATCTGGTCCTACGCTGCTTACAAGTGAATGCATTCATATATGCCGTGCATTTACCTGGGGTTGACAACACCTTGGCTGACGCTTTGTCTCGTTTTCAGTGGGACAGGTTCCGGAAGTTGGCACCAGAAGAGGAACAACATGGGGTCGCCTGTCCCGATTGGATGTGGAACATTGCTTTGGGACTGCAGCAAAGTGGATCAAACACTCAGTGAGTACGGCTACTTGGAATGCCTACTCAAAGGTATGGAGGGATTGGTTTCCTTGCTTGGGTGAGCTGGGAATACCCTCGGGGGGTCCGGAAGTTGCCCAGGCGGTACTCTATTTTATTACTCCGGGAATAGACAGGGGTATCTCAGCAGCTGCCATTGATCGTGAGTTGGCAGGTTTGGCCTTTCTTTTTTAGTGGCAAGGGCAAAGTGATCACACAAAGGAGTTTTAGTTGAGACAGGCAGTTAAGGGGTACAGGAAGGCGCACAAGAAGAGGGATGGTAGGCGCCCGGTCTCCTTTGAGATGCTACAAGTTTTATATGTTAGTTTGGAAAAAGTCTGCCGATCTTCCTACGAACGTGTGTTATTTCAGGCGGCATTCACGCTGGCTTTCTTTGGGGCATTGCGTATGTGGGAGCTGGTCAATCCATCTAAGAAGATGCAAGGGGGCTTCTGCGTGGGGATGTGGAATGTTTACAGAAATCTATCAGGCTCTGAATCAGACGATCTAAGACTAATCAGGCTGAAAAGGGCCGGCAACTCGAGTTCCACAGGATTGCGGAGTCATGCATCTGCCCGGTTAGGGTGATGGTGGCATTCTTGGAAGTGCGACCGGGAGTCGCGGGGTCCTTTCTCATTCATAAGGACAGTACGTTCCTATCAAAGTTTCAGTTTGTAGCGGTGTCTAAAAAATGCGTGTCAATCGGGGGTACGACCCGGGCAGTTTTTCTTCTCACTCCTTTCGTATAGGGGCGGCCACAAAGGCGGCCAGGGCGGGTCTGAGTCAGGAGGCAATTAGGCGTATAGGTCAGTGGGATTCAGACAGATTTAAGTTGTACGTTCACCCACAAATGATTTGATAACAGGTTTCATATATTGTTGGTTTGGTTTTATGGCACTCATGTTAGAATTTATGTGGTTCGTGTTGTTGTCTTCTTGTCCACAGGTCATGACTAGTATGGATCCTCGGCCACTCCTACGTTTATTGGGGGGCTAAGAGAGCTGATGTTCGAACGGCAGGCAGCTTCGCATCCCCAGACAGGAGGCTCAAATCAGCACAGTGCCGCCTTAAGGATGGCTTCCCCCTTTAGAAAGAGGAGGGTCTGGGTAGGTCAGGTGACCACAGTATAGAGAGATAAGGAGAGGGAGGATGTGACATCAGTCCAGAGTGGAGGAGGAAGAGATTCCCACCCACCCGCCCTATTTAGTGAAAATGGGGGGGGGGGGGCAGTGTTGGGTTGCTGGAATCAAGGAATTATTAGGTACAGGTATGGAACAGGTGGTACCCATCCATGGGATGGGGGTTGTTTGATGGTACCCATCCATGGGGATGGGGGTTGTTTGGTACCCGTCCATGGAAGGATGGGGGTTGATTTCAAGTACTTTCAGGTTTCAAGGGGGTAACCTGGAAGGGGTTAAAAGGTTAGGTCATTGCAAACGCGGGGGTACCGCCTCCGAGTCAGGGGTTTCCGACTGGAGGCCTTAAAAGTTCCATGAAGTTGCTCGCAGTGATCAGTGTTATGTTGGTTTTCTTACATTACCTCGAAAAGTTTTTATAAAGAGTTTATGGTTATTTATAACGTTATTTATGTAATTTACAAGTTGTTAATAAACAGGCCGTAAAGGCCATTTACTCCAACCGGGTCGAGTGGTTTATGTGAGTGAGGAGGGGGGAGAAAACTTTGGGGTAAAATGGGTGTCAATAGTATACTACAGCAGTCAGTAGTCCTACAGTAGCAGACAGTAGTCCTACAAATGTCATGAGATGGGAGAGCTTTGGACGTTACCCGGGTGAATTTCTTCCAGGCTGTCAGTGATGCTGTAATTGGTGGGGAGGTAGTCCATGCTCATTTTTAAACTAGCCCTTATTGCGAGGACCAACGAAGCCTCAAAACAATCTAGGATCCAAAATGGAGGCTACAGTTGTGTATCCAATGGATATGGAGGTACTCACAGCAGGTGACAGGATATTCCACTTCAAAACAAAGCTCAACTCATAAAAGAGATCCTCATTGTGTAACTCATAAAACATTTTTTTCATTAAAAGCATACATTACACTCACATTAAGGAGCCAGAGTAAGTACACAAAGTAACAAGCTGGCACCTCTCCCCACTTAAAGTGAAGGTCCACCCTGAGAAAAAAAAATTGCGCAAAAAAATACCTACGTATGAAATGGCTGTTGCTAGGCAGTCTTCCTAATCTGCCTCTTCCTACACCGTGGTGATCTTCAGTCTTCTGCTCCCCGCGTTGTCTTCTAGGGAATGGGGCACGGTGTGTTTTGGGAACTGTGTGTGTCCCACAACACATCGCGTCCCATTCACAAAGCGCCGCACCGCTCGCGCGTGCGCAGTAGGAAACTGGCAGTGAAGCTGCAAGGCTCCACTGCCTCTTTCCCTTACTTAGGATGGCGGTGCCGGGACCCGAGAGCCGAGGGACGGGTCGGCCTCGGGCAGCCGACATCGCGGGCACCCAGGACAGGTAAGTACTTATTTAAAGTCAGCAGCTACAATGTTTGTAGCTGCTGACTTTTACATTTTTTTTTTTCACGGCCGGAATCCCGCTTTAATCAGCCTAGACACAGACACACTGTTAGGGCAGATAACAGAAGTCGCCAGCTTACTTGTAGACATTCTCTCTCCAGGATCAAATTCGGTTAACAGTGGTTGGGAACTTAAAGGGGCATGGTTAAATAAGACAAAAGCATTCTTGAATCCCAAAAATATTCCTAGATTAATAAAAGTAATGTCACTGTAAAAATATGAACTTAGCCTACCTTTAAAAGTGGACAGTGTCAGTCAGTAGAGCAGTGGATGGTGCCAGTAGGGAAGTGGACGATGTGAGTAGAGCAGTGGGCATGTCAGTAGGGCAGATTATGGTGTCAGTAGAGCAGTTGATGGAGTAAGTAGAGCAGTGGACAGCATCAGTGCAGTAGTGGAGTCAGTAGAGCAATGGACAGTCTCTCTCTTAACCTTCCTAACACCCACCCCTGTCATCCTCATGTTCATCACACCTGGCAACCCTCTATAATCTTCCCTACACCCCACCCCCTTGACATCCTCATCCTCATCCCACTTGGCACCTTGCTAACACTACCCCCTGTCATCCTCATCCTCCTCCTACCTGGCACCCCACTGCAACCTTCCTAACACCCACCCCTGTCATCCTCATGTTCATCACACCTGGAAACCCACTATAATCTTCCTTACACCCCACCCCCTGTCATCCTCATCCCACTTGGCACCTTGCTAACACTACCCCCTGTCGTCATCCTTCTCCTCCTCCTACCTGGCACCCCACTGCAACCTTCCTAACACCCACCCCTGTCATCCTCATGTTCATCACACCTGGCAACCCACTATAATCTTCCTTACACCCCACCCCCTGTCATCCTCATCCTCATCCCACTTGGCACCTTGCTAACACTACCCCCTGTCATCCTTATCCTCCTCCTACCTGGCACCCCACTGCAACCTTCCTAACACCCACCCCTGTCATCCTCATCCTCATGTTCATCACACCTGGCAACCCTCTACAACCTTCCTTACACCCCACCCCCTGTCATCCTCATCCTCATGTTCATCACACCTGGCCACCCACTGCAACCTTGCTAACACCCTACCCCCTGTTATCCTCATTTTCATCACACCTGGCACCCCACTGCAACCTTGCAAACACTCCACCCACTGTCATCCTCATCTTCATCACACCTGGCAACCCACTGCAACCTTGCTAACACCCTGCCCCCTGTCATCCTCATCCTTATCACACCTGGCACCCCACTGCAACCTTGCTAACAACCTACCCTGTCATCCTCATCACACCTGGCACCCCACTGCAACCTTGCTAACAACCTACCCCTATCATCCTCATCATACCTGGCACCCCACTGCAACCTTCCTAACCTACTATCCCTGTCATCCTTATCCTCATCACACCTGGCACCCCACCGCAACCTTGCTAACACCTCCCCCTTGTCACCCTCATCCTCATCACACCTGGCACCCCACTGCCACCTTGCCAATAACTTAGCTCCTGTCGTCCTCATCATCATCACACCTGGCACCCCACTGCCACCTTGCTAACACTCTACCTTTTGTCATCCTCATTCCCCCTTTAACCCACTGCCAGATTCCAAACACCTGCATTGACAATGCCGCTTATTCCATTGTTGGGAGGACAAGGGTCTCTTCTCCACAAATGTGTGGGGGGCTTATTAAAATATGGAACACTATGTTAACAATAAAGATGCCACCTCAGGTGAATGATCAAAGTGTTACTAAACCCACAACAGTAAAATCAGTCTGTATATGCAGAAAAGCATGCTTGTTATACCCCTTAGTGTGTAACCTTAGGAGTTAATCCTCTGCATTGTGTAAAGGCTGTTCGATCCTGTCTGCTCTGATCATCTCCTTCTTCCACAGACTCCAAAAATAACCTAATATTTACAGAGTCTATGGAGTCAGGCTGCTCAGTTTGGTGTGTATTGCTAGAGCATTTTGTTTTTTTCTTGGGAGGGTACATGTGATCAGCACAGGCAGGGCCAGTACAAGGCAGGGGCGGAAGGGGCACGTGCCCTGGGCGGTACCATTTGCTATAGGCAGGGGGGGGAGGGAGGGGCGCAGCCTGCAGGTGAAGTTCTGCCATGGCCGCCGCCCGCCAGTGTGTACTATGTCAGCGGCCAGCGGCACTGTACAAATTGCAGATTTTGTGCGCTCCTGCTGCCTGCATCCTCCCTTCCCTCAGCACTTCACTGTTTCCTACTGTGTCAGTTTACTCCCCCTATGGAGGAGTCTCGTAATCCCTGCCAGCGGCGTGACGTCACTCATGGCCGGAGGCGAGAGGACGCAGAGGAGCGCAGGGAGCTGTGTCGGAGTCGGCGCGCTGTTACCTCGAGGAGCTGAGGAGCTGCTACATGGCTGGCTGGCTGGCTCTAGTGTAGCTGGATTCTGTAGCTGGATTCTGGTGGAAGGAAGCTAAGGTAGAAGATTTGGATTGCAGTGTGTGACAGACGGACTGAACTTGTGTAAAGGTAAACACTAAAAAAACTGATTAATAAATGGTTGGATTTGAGGAGGGGAGGAGGCTGAGGCGAGGTTAATGACCAGTGACCACCACTGCTGTTTAATTTCTGCTGTAACAGATGGGGAAATGTGTGGTGTGTACAGTGTATGCACCCTCTCCTGCATGGATTTTGGCTGGAAGAGGCGAGCTGCCTTGTAGTGGACTGTGGAAGTGTGCTGCTGGGCATGCAGTGTATTGTGATGTCCAGGCTAGCATAGATGTATGACAGGTGTCCCCACACAGGCACTGGTCCGTGTGTGGTCCTTTCAATGTCCACTGCCACCACTGACTTTTTTTTACATTTTTTATAAGGCTTCTTCTTTAACCACTTCAGCCCCGGAAGATTTTACCCCCTTCCTGACCAGAGCACTTTTTGCGATTTGGCGCTGCGTCGCTTTAACTGACAATTGCACTGTAATGCGACGTGGCTCCCAAACAATATTGACGTCTTTTTTTTCCCACAAATAGAGCTTTCTTTTGGTGATATTTGATCACCTCTGTGTTTTGCGCTATAAACAAAAATAGAGCAACAATTTTGAAAAAAAACGCATTATTTTTTACTTTTTGCTATAATAAATATTCCCCAAAAATGTATAAAAAAAATTTTTTTTTTCCATAGTTTATGCCGATATGTATTCTTCTATATATTTTTGGTAAAAAAATTGCAATAAGCGATTATTGATCAGTTTGCGCAAAAGTTATAGCGTCTACAAAATAGGGGATAGTTTTATGGCATTTTTATTAATAATTTTTTTTTTCTTTAAATGGCAGCGATCAGCGATTTTTATCGTGACTGCGACATTGTGGCGGACACATCGGACATTTTTGACACATTTTTGGGACCATTGGCATTAATACAGCGATCAATGCTAAAAAATTGCATTGATTACTGTAAAAATGTCACTGGCAGTGTAGGGGCTAAGTGTGTCCTAGGGGCGTGTTTCTAACTGTGGGGGGTGGCTGTGTATTACAGTTCACTGATCGCTGCTCAGATGACTGGGAGCAGAGATCAGTGACACTTTCACTAGGCAGAACCGGGAGATGCTGTTTACATCGGCATCTCCCCGTTCTTCCTCCCTGTGAGGCAATCGTGGGTATCCCCGTGGCGATCGAGTCTGCGGGACCCGCGACCCGACTCACGGAGCTTGCCGCTGGCCGCCTCTTAAAGGGCAACGTACAGGTACGTGATTCTGCCTGTACGTGCCCTTCTGTCACCGTATATCATCGTGAGGCGGTTGGCAAGCAGTTAACACTGCTGCTAACCAGCGCTACCAGAGAGAGCCACGCTGCTAACCAGCGCCACCAGAGAGAGCCACGCTGCTAACCAGCGCCACCAGAGAGAGCCACGCTGCTAACCAGCGCCACCAGAGAGAGCCACGCTGCTAACCAGCACCACCAGAGAGAGCCACGCTGCTAACCAGCGCCACCAGAGAGAGCCACGATGCGAACCAGCGCCACCAGAGAGAGCCACGCTGCTAACCAGCGCCACCAGAGAGAGCCACGCTGCTAACCAGAACCACCAGAGAGCCACACTGCTAACCAGAACCACCAGAGAGCCACACTGCTAACCAGAACCACCAGAGAGTCACATTGCTAACCAGAACCACCAGAGAGAGCCATGCTGCTAACCAGAGCCACCAGAGAGAGCCACGCTGAGCCACTACCAGGGTACAGACGTGCTACACTACTGACCAGAGTCACCCCTGGCAACACAGAGTGAGCAAGCATCTAGCTCGAGGGATCACTGCGGCAGTTTCGCTGGGTCTGGCAAGAGGGCCTGTTGGCCATTATCCTTTACTGATCCTAGGGACTGAGCCATTAGGAACTGCCTAACCTGCTATCCTCTAGCCCTAATGCTGCCTCTGCAGGCTAGAGGATAGCAGGTTAGGCAATTACTGACTGCCACAATGAGCTCCAATGCTGTGCTGCTGGCTCAAAAAATGAAAAATATTGTGTTTGTGTGTTTGGGGGGGGGCACAGTTTTCCATCTTCGCCCTGGGCACCAAATGACCTTGTCCCGCCACTGAGCACAGGGCCAACCAGCACTGTCCAGACAGAGGGTTAGGGGTCTTGAAGCCTGATAGGACAATCGTGGGACAAATGAAAACAAGCTTTTAGTACACTGATAGAAGTCACAAGATTGCTCTAACTGCTATATACAGCTGATGAAAAAAGGTATTTATCATTATTTATATTTATGAAAACTATTGCATTTCCATGTTCTGTGTACTGTGGGAGACCAGATATAGTGAATGCAGGATCTGAGTTTAGTAGCTCTTTTGACTTTTATAGGTTGCACAACAACTATTTCATTATTCACTTGTTTCACTTTATTTTTGTTTGTATGTTATTATATATTAGGTCGAATTATTCTATTTATTCACAATTTATTTAAAGTGGTAGCACAGCATATTCAGGGAATAATATTTGTTTTATATCAAATATCAGGATATTTTGCGAGTGACTTCCCTGTTGATATTTTATTGCACTAAGCGTGGAATTGTATACATTTTTGTGGCGGTCAAATGTACCTCTCAATGAACTCTGAATGATCTCAGAAGCATCTCAAACTGATGTCAACCTGATGTGATTGACCCAAGACTAAAACTCGTCAACACAGGCGAAAAGGCCAGAAAAACCAAGCCGTGAAAATCCAACCCTGTTAACGAATGAATCACATGAGCATGAGTAGAAAAGTCCTCAGTACTGACAAGAATTTCAAGAATCCTGGATGTGCAGTTATCTAAACACTTAGAGAGGGTATTGAGTGACATCTAGTGTTAACAAGTGGTATTGCAGTTACTTTGACAGGTACTATACTGTATATACTGTATGTGCAGTTGGTTTGTTAAAGGATGCCTCAGTAAACTCAAATCAGTAAGAAGCATAAATGGATAATACCTGGGACACAATAAAAATAAACATTGTATTATGATTAATTGTATTTATCAATATAATAACACTTTCATGTATTTGCACGTATAAAGTGATCATTGAGTGGCATCCAGTGCTCACCATTGGTATTACAGTTTAATAATTTTATAGCAGGACTCATCACCATTGATTTTGGTATGCTGCCTGCATAACAGATATTGAATAGAAAATGTTAGTACAGTATCCGATTAGTATGAAAAAATGCAGTGGCGTACAGCATTTGATATTTATCTTGCACAAGTTTAACTCATTCTTTATATCTTTAATTGCACTCCACTCTTCATCCTCTGTAGTATTATGTTAAAGGAGAATTCCACCTTTTGCAAAAATATAATAAATGCACCCATTTTGTAAAAAGAAAAAAATGAGCATTTATCTTTTTGTGCATTTGAGCCTGCAAAGCACTGCAATGCTCAGGCTCCTGCAGAAGCTTCTTCCAGCTCAAGTCCGTTCCACTGCACGGAGGAGGTCGTTGCGCTTGTGCTCAATTGATAACTACAGTCCCTCACAATGTCAGATACCTGTGAATGAACGACGCGTCTTTGTGGGTGGAGCTATGCACAGCCATGCTGATTTCAAATTTGACCAGTAGCCAGCAAGGAGAAGAACACTGTGATCATGTAAGGGGGGAGTGGTTTGGGGTGGGAGGCTGTGTGGGTCATTACCTTGCTGGAAGACCCATCCACGGCCCATCTTCAGTGTTCTGGCTGAGGGAAGAAGGTTCTCATCCAAGATTTTACAATACATGGTCCCACCCATTGGTCCCTCAATGTGGCAAAGTCAGCCTGTACCTTCAGCAGAGAAACAGCCCCAAAGCATAATGTTTCCAACTCCATGCTTGACTGTAGGGATGGTGTTCTTAGGGCCATAGTAAGCATTTTTGTTCCTCCAAACACAGGGAGTTGAGTTCATGCCAAAGAGCTCAATTTTGGTCCCACAGCACTGTCTTCCAAACCTTCTCTGAATCATTTAGATGGCCTGTACATGTGCCTTCTTGAGGAGGGAGAACTTGCAGGTACAGCAAGATTTCAATCCATGGTGGCGTATTGTGTTACCAATGGTTTGTTTGGTGACTGTGTTCCCAAATGCCTAGAGATCCTTCACAGGCTCTTCCCATGTAGTTCTGGACTGATCCCTCACTTTTCTCATGATCATCCTTCCCCCAATTTTAAGAATACTGATTATGATTCTGAAATACATGTGCTCATGTGGCTAATATGGAATGCGGTAGTAGGATGTACACACAAGTCAGTGATGTCATGATAATGATGAAGATATTTTTTTGGGGCATCTGGGTAAAAATAGTCAACTCTGAAGCCTGCTTGATTGTCACATGTGTATGGACTTGAAAGCATAAAGCCTATACCATACCATACCATACCATTGTCCTACCAAGAAGCAGATTTCTAGAACCAAACAATAGGCTCATAATAAAATATTTCTTGGAAGGTGAAAACATTTTTGAAGATTTTGTTGAGCTGGAAATATTCCTGGAGATGATTCCTTGGATTCCTTGGAAAGCCAGTTTTCTCCAGTAGATGCTTCCAGCCCAGGATGGGTAAGGAAAGAGAAAATTCACGGCCAAGTTTGAGCAGTGACCAGTAAGATCTGACAGAACCATTACTGTGGATGTGTAATTGGATTCACCTGATTCATGCATAATGTTGTGCAACCAGGATGTTGAGTGTTGCATTGAAAGAAAGATTCTTCATTCTTCCATAGTGAATTCTCCGCAAGAAGTAGAGTCAACACCCAGATAATGGCACAGGAAGCCACACTCTGCCCACTGCAATAGTATATTTCAGCATAATATTCAGCCATGCCATCAATGATAGTGCCATCTCCCTATGAGACAAGACTTGCAGAAATCACTAACACTATAGGTGTAATATTTGAATTGTAACAGACATGACAATGGTTTAAAATTCCCCAAGAAACCTAAAAACAATAACTTGAAAATGTTAGAATCTTTCTTACTCTACCTGTAACAGATTCCAAGAATCTGTTTGAGGTGTCTAAAACAACAATACTTGTAACAAAAAAAAAAAAAAAAAAAAAAAAAAAACACACATTTTTCCAAGACATCATAGGATAAATACATTTAAACTGGACATTTAATTAAATCTGTGATCTAAGCTGACTGGTGACAGTCACAGACTATAGGTGTGTGCTGGATCTGGGTACTTGCTCCAGACAAATCCAGTGCTTGTTGGATCAGCATAGTAAGAGTTTTATAATGTCATATACAGTATCTCACAAAAATGAGTACACTCCTCACATTTTTGTAAATATTTTATTATCTTTTCATGTGACGTCATTGAAGAAATGTCACTTTGCTACAATGTAAAGGAGTGAGTGTACAGCTTGTATAACAGTGTAAATTTGCTGTCCCCTCAAAATAACTCAACACACAGCCATTAATGTCTAAACCGCTGGCAACAAAAGTGAGTACACCCCTAAATGAAAATGGCTAATTGGGCCCAATATGGACATTTTCCCTCCCCGGTGTCATGTGTAATGGAAATTTGTAAGTTATGTATATAATTGTATTCTATTTTATATGTATTGCACACTGCCCTCACTGTGCACATGGCACTAATAATGTTTTCAGTACATGTTTGCATTCTTTCGAGTCCTGATTAGAATTAGCCTGCCTATGCAACGCCCCTTGTTACCATAAACGTCCAATTGTAATATTAATGTGATACCTATGTAATCATGTGTATAAAAACCTTCAACTGCGTAATAATAAAGCAGAACAGTTATTTGGAAAGATGCTGAGCGTATCTTTTGTGTCGGTACCCCACTGCAGTAGTTATTTTTAATTTGGAACCACTAATCAGTATGAGGATAGGAGTTGCCTATCTACAAAATGTCCAGCTCAGGTGGCGAGCCAGCCAGGAGGGGTTTTGCAGGTGACCCTGAGACTCCAAAACGAGGAGCTTGAGATGATCCGGGAATTTCTGATAATCAGCCAGCTGAGGTAAGCCTTTTGCTTACATTTGAGTTATCAGATTTCCTTGATCGATAAGGCATTTTCGGGAAAAAAGGGTACCTATTTTACTCCCCTTAATCGAACTGTATTGATTGGTGGTTATATGTTATGTTGTCACTGTCTATTGTCCATCGGAGTGTTATAGATAAGAAAGGGAAGAATAGTGCTGTTCATAGGTATATGTAGTACATCTACTAGATAAAGTAGTTTAGAGGCAAGAGGGTATAGGCACACGCAGAGAAGACTGGCCAGTCATTATGGGCATTAAATTAAGTAAGGGAATGAAGTGTAAGAGACCCTCAAAAATGCCCAGCGCAAGAGGAGCGCTATATATGAACCGGAGGTGCGGTTCCGCCTATACTGAGCCCCTATATTAATGGTTAAAGTGGACAGGGATCCACAATGGGTAACTGGGTTACCACCAAAGTCCACAGGGACTAAGAATCATGCAGAGTAAACAGCTAGAGAAACAGCTATCTATGTGAGCAGGATGGATCAAGGGTGACAATTAACACTAGACAGAAAGGGACATTTTGATGTTAAGTTGTGGGATGAATTTGGGGTCAGGCGCTACAAATAGTAAAGATAAGAAACAGAGAAATGAGAGTTAAAACAGAATACTTTATATGTTGTCAGAGAGGGAAGATGGGATGAGCACTCTGGCTGCCCGTCTGATCATAGAAGGTACAGTATGTGAAGTATGGTATTACAATACATGGGATGCAAAGGATATCTGAACAAAATAAGAAAAGCAGAATTTAAGCAGGAAAATATTAAAGAGTTAAAAGAAAGTGAGAATGATATGCATCTGTTGTGTACAAATGGGAAAAATGATATTCGTGTATATATGTGAATGCTGGAACCTTTAGTTCTATCTCTTGTGTGTGTCATGTATGCAGATGTGAGCCCCTCCTTTGCGCTCTCCTGAAAGAATGTGGCTGGGATGAGAGGTTGGTGATAAGCTGAAAGGACACCATGCCAATTTCTGTTTTTTAGACAAAACATTTATAAAAAAATGTGCCGGGTTAATGAATCTAATGATAATCAATGTGATCAGAATTATTTTTGAATCTGTTTTCCAAAATGGTAAAATGAAGGTTACATTTAACCGGGTATTACACAAATTGAATATCCTTTGATAGTGGAAACAGTGCATTTAAAAAAGGGAAATGAAGTAAAATTAAGTAATATGTCCCCCTTTAAGGAAATGTATCTGTGGATATATATTAGAATTAGGGTGTGATATTGAAATGATAATTTAAGTATTAATTTCTAATATGAGTTTAACAATTTTATTAATAATATAGATATATTGTAACTGGTTTAGACAACCTTTGGTTGGAAATTAAATCCGGGTTATTGGGGAAATTTGTAAAAATGGGATTAATTTAGATTTCTATAACAATTTTGTAGTTTTACATTTATTGAGTGAGAAAAAAAAAGATTACAATGAGGTTGTTATTTGGAATACAACTGCCATAATATTTAACAAAGCCAAGATGGATGGGATACATAAGAAGTTTTTCTACAAAAATGAAGTCTAAAGGTCTGATAATAACTGGATGTGCAGTCCATGATGTGAGAGTAATAATAAATACAATTTAAATATAACAGACCCATCACATCAAGTCCACACACCCTGTTAGGATAGATGCCACCTGCAGCCAATTGTATAGTTTTTGATGTGGCAGAGAGCTTTCTGGTCCATCATATACAGTTTGTTGGTCCTTTTGGTTTTTATTTATTTTTATTTTTGAAATCCAAAGCAGAATGTGTGGATTGTGAAATGATGTGCCCCTTTTCCTTGTAAGTGCAGTGGCATAAGCAGAAGAATATTTTGGATTTATGGACATCTCTGCATGACCGCAGGGTATTGTTATCATTTATTATAATATTGCCAGGAAAAAGTTGTCTTTTTGAAACATGAAACTGGAGTTCTTACACAAACAGCATGTTAGAAAACAAGCCATTGTAATATATTTATGCAAGCTGGACCCAGTAATGAAGGCTTCACCCCAATAGATCAGCGCTGTAGCTTTATGCAAAGGAGCTATTAGACAAAGTTACAGACATTATTTTGATCAAATATTTATTTTTAACCACTTGACAACTGGGCACTTAAACCCCCCTCGTGACCAGACCAATTTTCAGCTTTCAGTGCTCTCACACTTTGAATGACAATTCATCAGTCATGTATTACTGTACCCAAATTAATTTTTTGTCCTTTTTTTCATACAAATAGAGCTTTCTTTTGGTGGTATTTGATCACCACTGGGTTTTTCATTTTTTTGCACTATAAATGAAAAAAGACCGAAATTTTAAAAAAAAAACGCATTTTTCTTAGTTTCTTTGATAAAATTTAGCAAATTATTGATTTTTCTTCATAAATTTTGGCCACAATTTATACTGCTACATATCTTTGGTAAAAATAACCCAAATTAGTGGATGTTATTGGGTCTTTGTGAAAGTTAGAGAGTCTACAAGCTGTGGTGCAAATCATAAAAAATTGATCACACCTGATGTACTGGTGGCCTATCTCATTTCTTGCGACCCGAACAAGCCCGGAAAGTACAAATTACCCCTTTTTTGAAAGTAGACATGCCAAGGTATTTAGTAAGATGCATGGTGAGGTTTTTGATGTTGTCATTTTTTCCCACAATTCTTTGCAAAATGAAGATTTTTTTTCCCACAAAATTGTCATTGTAATAGTTTATTTCTCTCACATGGCATGTGTACACCACAAATGACACCCCAAAATACATTCTGCTACTCCTCCTGAGTATTACGATACAACATGTGTGTGACTTTTTTCACAGCCTGGCCACATAGAGAGGCCAAACATGCAGGGAGCACCGTCACGTGTTCTAGGAGCATAAATTACACATCTATCTTGTTGACTACCTATTACACTTTTGAAGCACCAGGACAATGACACGTGACACTGACGTGGCACTGATGACAGATGGCACTAATACGTGGCACTGATGACACGTGACACTGATGAAAGATGGCACTAATGACACATGGTACTAATACGTGACACTGATAACAGTTGGCACGTGACACTGACAGGTGGCACTGATGACAGATGACATTGATACGTGGCACTGATGATACGTGACACTGATGACAGATGGCACTAATATGTCGCACTGATGACAGATGGCACTTATACGTGGCACTGGGGACAGATGGCACTTATACATGACACTGGGGACAGGTGGCACTGGGGACAGATGGCACTGACAGGTACTGTGGGCACTTTATTATCCCTTTTTTTTCTTACACTGACGCTGCAGCCATTCGCTCTCCCTCATCCAGGGACACCCTCCTGGCAATTGGAGACTGCGCTGTAGCCGCCTTTCAGCTATAGCGTGGACGCCTAGTGGTTAATGGTCCCACATTCTGCGCAGCAAATATACAGCTAACTAAATGTTTGTCTAATGAAAGGTTCGAAATATGAATTTGTTTTGTTTATGTACAAATCTAACAATAAAAAATGCGTACATTTGAATCCAGCCACCTTATTGCCTCTATTGGAGGAGGCTGGAAACAAAGGAAAAACGCATGTGTTAAATTGATGATGTAGGAATCAGCTGCTGTGAGCCCAGTGCAGGACACACTCCCTGAAGACCCAGATATTTAATCTTTTGTACAGTTATTCCCGGTTTTATACTGAGTATGCAGTTTATCACCCAGAAGGATACTCTGTATTTAGAGTCATTGGATCCTTTTCCCCTAGCTCCAGAAGCAGAGCTCCATGTTTTAGCAAAGCCTGTGAGCTAAAAAAAAGAGTATATATTTATATAGTCGATATATAGAGAGCTTTTGGTTCCATTTGAAGGGCCAGAAGTTTGTTTTTACTTCGGCAGGTAAACCAATCAAGCATGCTAAGTTAATTTGATTGGCTGTGTTCAGCCTTCCAGGTTCTTGCTGAGGTAGCCATACTAACTTTAAAACTCACACATGGAAGCAGACCAGACGACTAAGGATGCTGCATTACAGCCTCGGACACTTGCTGGGTCTGTGCAACTCACAGATTCCACCCTAGTTCTGGCCCAGTATAGCTGGGATTAATAATTCAACTTTAAGGACCCCAGAAGGAGAAGAACAAGTGGTCCACAGGGGGCAACTTCTTATGAAACAGGACTTTGGAAAAGGTGATCATTTATGTCTGCCAGCCACTCTTTTTCCTCCAGCTTGACACATGGACCGTGTCATCAGCCACAAGCAGTTATGGCTGCCTTAGTAAATGAGCATGGGATAGAGCCAGGGTTCTCCACAGTTGTTTTTATAACATACCAATTCTTGTTTTACCTGTTACCAAAGGTGTTACCAGAAGCTGAACATCCCTTACAGAGATTACAAA
The DNA here is from genome assembly GCF_042186555.1 of Aquarana catesbeiana. Classification (NCBI taxonomy): domain Eukaryota; kingdom Metazoa; phylum Chordata; class Amphibia; order Anura; family Ranidae; genus Aquarana; species Aquarana catesbeiana. Next base: position 418,744,981 of record NC_133325.1, on the reverse strand, counting down.
AAAGATATATCCAGATGCCCAAGTCAGGATCTTAGGAGTATGCATTTTGTCTGTATGGACATGTTTTCTGGATGTCTAGTGGCAAATGCTACTGCAAAGGCCAGAGTAAAAAGTGTTATCAGAAGTAGTTTGTAAGTACATAGTGCATAATCTACAGAGAGTAACAGAGGAAATAATTTTTAAAGGGGAGTCCTTACTAGAAGTTTTGAGGTTTTATTTTTACACCCCCTACTGTCTACAATATAGCGGAAAAAGTAGAGTAAGAAACTAGAAAACTTTTGCCTGAATGTTTTCTTATATTTTAACACCCCTTAAGTTGATGTTGGACTCTATCCCTATGGGATTTGGTTTGGGAATGTGTTACTCGCTTATATTTTGTCTCAGCAGCTGAAGTCCTCCATTTAGATCTCACAGAGAATGTTGCTGATCTTTTTTTTTCAATAGATTTTATTGAAAGATAATTCAATACAGGAGGTAGTAACAAAGATAATACTTTTTCAGATGACATATGAAATAAATACCATGTAGAAATACACTTACATTTGTGAAGATAAAAAAAGCGCTTGTACATAAAATGAAGGCGGCAGTGGAGTCCTTCCGACGCGTTTCGTCTAACAAGACTTCGTCTAGGGGTCGAAGTCTTGTTAGACGAAACGCGTCGGGAGGACTCCACTGCCGCCTTCATTTTATGTACAAGCACTTTTTTATCTTCACAAATGTAAGTGTATTTCTTTTTTATTAAAAATACTTTGTTTACGGAATCACACTATGTGGCCCCTTTTTTTCCTTATGGGCCATTGGATGGGATAATTTACGTTATATGTGGAGAAGACACTTCCATGAAGTACCCTGGGATCCCTTCACCTCCAGGTTGCCGAGGTCTTCCCCCCATTGCTGGTGTGCAATACAAGCTGGTTTGACCCTTACAGTATATGCTGATTTGGGTCCAAACCCTCCGGTAAGCTTCCACCTTCACTGGCTGTGGGAATCACACGTTTTCGTGAAGACACTGTGGTGTGGTGTATCGAATTTGTCCTGTATTTGCCAACCAACCAGATCCATTATATACATATGGTGGACTAAATAGTAACCAGCTGCATATTGTTTCTTATATTAGTTTATACAGAGTTATATGTTGGTGACGGCATTCTGCACATCTTTACAGGTGGTGACCATTTAGGTCCCCATCATTTATGGATTTCAATCAGTAGTCCACCTGATACCTATTCATCATAAATTGTATATTTAAGGTGTATTCTCATTTAGCGCTACACTTTTTGTTTTTTATAGGGGGCAGCCTTGCCTTGTGCCCTTGTGGAGGCGGAACTCATCAGATAGAAGACCAGCTGCCACTAATCTTGCCACGGGAGAAGCGTACATGGCGTTTATGAGATGATTGAATGGACCTATGAGCCCCATTTTAGACAAGACTAGTGAGAGTCATTTGAAACTGACATTGTCGAAGGCTTTTTCCGCTTCCAAGGTGATGATGGCATGGTCACCTCCCAGATTACATTTGGCATGTTCTAGGACCATCATTACCTTACAGATGTTTAAAGTGGCTGTTGTCACTTTCACAAAACCTGACTGGGCAGGGTGTATCAGAGAAGGGATGATGGTGGCTAGTCTGGAGGCTATAATCTTGGATAAAATTTTGACGTCTAGATTTAAGAGTGATATGGGGTGGTAGGAACCTGGTTCCTGGGGATCTTTGCACTTCTTCGAGAGCAGTTTGATGATGGCCTGATTTCCTGTAGGTAAATAAGGGCCGCTGGACCATATACTGTTGTAAACCTTGAGGAGAGAGGGTTCAGCTATGTTTTGGAGGGTTTTGTAGAATTCGCCCGTGAACCCGTCAGGGGCCTGGGGCCTTGGAGGGAGCTAGGCTATGAATAGTTTTGGATATTTCAAATAGAGAGATAGGGGCATCCAGGGTCCCGAGCTGGGAGGGAGTGATCGAGGGGATGGAAATTTTGTCGAGGAAATCTTGTGCGACCTCTTTGTCAATGGAGTCCGGTGCATGTAATGACGAATAATATTGTAGCATTACTTTGTTTATGTCTTGTGGAGTAGATCTGATGGTGCCTGAGGTGTCCCTAAGGGAAGTTATGTGGGTTGGTCAGAAAGGGCCTTTGCAGAGTCTTGCAAGCAGCTTACCGGCTTTGTTTCCAAATTTGTGGAGTGTGGCATCCATATGGGCCCTTTTTATCCGTTCAAGGGTGTCAGCTAAGGAGTCAAAAGCGTTTTTTTCCGCATGCCACTCGTTTCTGTATGTGGGGGAGTCTATGGTGTATAGGGTTGTGTTGTGCCAGACAGAGTCTGGTACTAGCTGTCTTGAAGTTTGCCAAGGTCTTTCTTTTGAAGGAAGCAGCATAGGAAATGATCTGGCCTCTGAGGAAGGCCTTTCCAGCTTCCCAAAAAGGTTTGGATGGTTAGTGTGTGGCGAATTTGCCGTGGAAAATTCTGTCCAAGCCTCCTCTATGAAGTGTTGGAAATCGGCATTGTTATGGAGATAGGATGGGAAACGCCATATTCTGGAGTTGGGGTGTAGGTCAGGGTCATCAATCGAAACTGAGACGGGAGTGTGGTCTGAGATGTCATGGATATCTGCTCCAGAGATTTTTGTGACGAGGTTGTCAGTACAGAAGAGGTAATCGATTCTGGTGAACACGTTGTGTGGGTTGAAGTAAAAAGTAAAGTCCCTGTCTACCGGGTGCAGAAGTCGCCAAATGTCTCTGAAATAAAGAGAGTCCATAGTGGATGTGAGAAGCATGGGGTCAGTGGGTTTGGGAGGTTTTTGAGATCGTTTGGGTGAGGCTCTGTCTTCATTCGGGTGGAGAATAGTGTTAAAGTCCCCCCCTACTATGTGTGGGGTAAGTGGAGAGGTCGCTGAAAAAGGATTTTCCAGGGGTGTTGGGGGCATAGATATCAGAGAGCACTAGGTCTCTGTTCCCTAGGTGGATATGTGCTGAAAGAAAACGTCCCTGCTTATCAGAATTGATTGAGATAATGTCACAGGGGAGGTTTTTGTGGATCAAAATGAGAATCCCTGCTTTGCGGTCAAGGGCGTCTGAGCCCAAGACAGTGCCTACCCAGAGTTTTTTCATGCATTGAAAGTCTGGGGATTTGAGATGGGTTTCCTGAAGCATGGCAATGTCAGTTTTCAATCTTTTGAGGTGACGGAGAATTTTGAGCCTCTTAGCGGGGGATCTAAGCCCTTTCACATTCCAGGAGACAATTTTCATGGGGGTAGGTATGGAAATGAGCTGTGGGCTGGTATTAAAGGTGTGTCAGGGATAGGTCTGGTGAGAGACCCTGTCTGAATATTGAGGGGTGAGGTAATTTAACTAAGACGTGGCACTGGAACATCTGACGTGCAAAGGCTAGCATTAGACAGGTGCGTTTGGAGTTGGGAGGAGGTTGGGAAGGTGGGTGCGTGGAAGAAGGAAACTACAAAATATTGAGAGCACTTCACTTTTTTCCACATGAAGTCGCTGTAGAAGACAGCTCCCATACATGACCCGAGTATCATGTTTGAAGAGCGCCCATGCGTATAATGTTGCCATGTCCAGCAGGATTGGGTCATGTATGGGGGGGGGGGGCGGTAGAGCAGAAGGGCCATTGGCAGAAATGTGAGCACAGTGGAAATATAGGACTAGTAAAGGAACAAACAGTATAACTTAACTAGGACTAACAATTAGTTGTCAACCTGAGCTGAGGAAATAATAGGCAGTCCAGGTATAAGCAGGCAAAGCCAAGATAGTAAAACATTATACATGCCCGTGTTGGATCAGAGTGGATGCAGTTCCTACTTGGTCAGCGAGGAGTGTAACGCTGATCGGGTCCAGAATGTCTGAAGTGTTTTGGAGAGTCCTTCCTTGGGCTTCTTTGGTCCAGAGGGCGATTAATGGGGGCGGCTCTGGCGGGAGAGTCGGAGTGAGAGCCGGCTTGGAGGGAGTGCAAAAAAACTTCCGCTTCAGAAGGTTCTTGGAAGGAGAGCTGGTCACCGTTAGGGGTTTTGAGTCGCAGAATTGCAGGGAACGCAAGAGTGAATTTGACTTGTCGCTGGTGGAGTTCCGTGCATATTTGTTGGAAAGTTTTTCTTTTCTTGGAAACTTCAATGGAATAGTCCACAAAGATCAGGATCTTGGCCTCATCTATGTTGAGGGATCCTGACTGTCTGAAGTTTTGCAGGATGGTGGCCTTGTCAGAGTAGTTTAGGTATTTTGTGATGATGGGACGGGGGGTTTTGCGTTCTGTGGAGACGGTTCCCATTCGGTGTGCTCGCTCAACCGTGCAGGGACCAGGAAGGCCTAGGGCTTCTGGTATGCGTCTGGTGCAGATATCTGTGATCGCATATGCTTGCAGGGATTCAGAGACTCCCACGAAGCGTAGATTGCTCCTTCCGGATCGATTTTCCAGATCGTCCAATTTCTGGAGTATATATTGGTTGGTTTTGTACTAAGCTTGTTCCTTGGCCTGTGCCTGATATAATTCATCTTCCATGTTGAAAAGGCGGTGTTCAGCCTCATTGAGTCTGGTGGCATGCTCTCCCAGCTGTTTCAGCTGTTTTATACCAGTGTTAACTACTTTCTCCACTGAGGCTGCTATCATGGGAAAGAGAAGCACATCCACAGCCTGGGCTATGCGCTCTGTGTTTAAATCTGCCTGGTGTGGGGAGTGAGAGGCATGCTGTGAGGAGGGGGAGGCATGATGTGAGGCCAGAGAGGCTAGATGTGTGGGTGGAGGACCATTGCTGCCACTTACCTCCATGTCCAGGGAGTCCGCTGTGGGATCCGGCAAGGCCGAGACCGGGGCCTCGATTTGTGGCTGGGCCGTCAGGGCCGTAGTCGATCAGGCACCATTTTTTTTCAACGTACTGGTCCATCAGTGTGAGGAGGGACTCCCAAGGGGTCTGCTGGCCGCAGAGGAGGGCTTGACTGGCTTTATTAGCAGATTTTTGGATCGTGGAGTGGGAGCTGAGAGTACCTGCAGCTACTCCTTGAGGCGTTGGAACCGGAAGTTGTTGCTGATCTTTTAAGGTTTTTGACAAACTCATTTATGTGTTTTCTCCCCAATTCCAGATCCTAAAAGTTTGGAAGGATCTAAAACTAAAGCCAGGTGACTCGTGGATATATAAGGAAATGTTTGGAGACTCAATACAGCATCTATTTCATGTACAAGTTGTGCAAAACTTTCAGGAAAAAAGTCACCTGGATCCAGACCAGACACTGCAAAAATGTCTAAATTAAAGCAATCTCTGTGTTTGATTTGTTTCCCTCTTGCGATCACAGTCTAGGGTACTTTTTGATTCAATTACTTTTATTGTGAGGGAGATATATGTGATTTGAAAAATAGTTTAGCCATGTTGAATCCATATTTGTCTTTTGTACGTCTTCCATTTTATGTAGAATTGTCTGTGTTTACATATGTTGATAAGTCAGCATGCCAACAATAAGCAGAAGGCCATTCTGGCCACAGGAGTATACAGCCAGTACTCTGTAAATATGTCTTATCAATCATTTTGTTTTTCACAATGAAAAGTTATTTTGTAATGAAAAAGCTGCTCAGCTATTATTTTCTCCACAATGGACTTTTTTGCCTCTTTGGCCAGGACTACCTCCACCTAAGCGTGTGGAGGTTCTAGGTTAAAAGGTGATTGCAGGTATGGTTAGTGATCAAAATATTGATCAAAAGAGGAGACTGTAATGGAATTTTGTAAGTTCTGTTTGTAATTGTATTCTATTTTATATGTATTGCACACTGCCCTCACTGTGCACACGGCCCTAATAGTGTTTTCAGTACATATTTGCGTTCTTTCGAGTCCTGATTAGAATTAGCCTGCCTATGCAAGGCCCCTTGTTACCATAAACGTACAATTGTAATATTAATGTGATACCTACGTAATCATGTGTATAAAAACTCTTAACTGCATCATAATAAAGCAGAACAGTTATTTGGAAAGATGCTGAGCGTATCTTTTGTGTCTGTTCCCTACTGCAGTAGTTATTTTTAATTTGGAACCACTAGTCAATATGAGGATAGGAGTTGCCTATCTATAAAATGTCCAGCTCACGTGACTCGTTGTTACAAGGTTTCAGGTGTGAATGGGGAGCAGGTGTGTTAAATTTGGTGTTATCGCTCTCACTCTTTCATACTGGTCACTGGAAGTTCAACATGGAACCTCATGGCAAAGAACTCTCTGAGGATTTGAAAAAAAGAATTGTTGCTCTACATAAAGATGGCCTAGGCCAGGTATTTGCAATTAGCGGACCTCCAGCTGTTGCAAAACTACAAGTCCCATCATGCCTCTGGGTGTCATGCTTGTGGCTGTCAGAGTCTTGCTATGCCACATGGGACTTATAGTTCTGCAACAGCTGGAGGTCCGCTAATTGCATATCCCTGGCCTAGGCTATAAGAAGATTGCCAAGACCCTGAAACTGAGCTGCAGCACGGTGGCCAAGACCATACAGCGGTTTAACAGGACAGGTTCCTCTCAGAACAAGCCTCAACCAAAGAAGTTGAATGCACATACTCAGCATCATATCCAGAGGGTGTCTTTGGGAAATAGATATGAGTGCTGCCAGCATTGCTGCAGAGGTTGAAGGGGGGGGGGGGGGGGGGTCAGCCTGTCAGCGCTCAGACCATATGCCGCACACTGCATCAAATTGGTCTGCATGGCTATCGTCCTAGAAGGAAGCCTCTTATAAAGATGATGCACGAGAAAGCCCGCAAACAGTTTGCTGAAGGCAAGCAGGCTAAGGACATGGATTACTGGAACCATGTCCTGTGGTCTGATGAGACCAAGATAAACTTATTTAGTTCAGATGGTGTCAAGCGTATGTCGCAGCAACCAGGTGAGGCATACAAAGACAAGTGTGTCTTGCCTACAGTCCAGCCTAGTGGTGGGAGTGTCATGGTCTGGGGCTGCATGAGTGCTGCCGGCACTGGGGAGATACAGTTCATTGAGGGAACCATGAATGCCAACATGTACTGTGACATACTGAAGCAGAGCATGATCCCCTCCCTTTGGAGACTGTGCCACAGGGTAGTATTCCAGCATGATAACAGTGCTGACAGTGCTCTGGGCCCTGATTGGGCGAAGCTTTCATTGCTTCAGTCAATCAGGGCTTTCAATGCACTGTGCGGTGGCGCAGTGCATTGTAGTCGTTCGGCGGGCCAAAAAAATGGTCGAATGACCCTATAATTTGGTTGTTCGTAGAACTTACGAACAGCCAATGTTCAGCCTGAACTCATGCTTAGAGCCAAAAATGAGGTTGAAAGAGAAGCAAAAAGCAGGGACTTCTCCAACAGAGTCCTGCCTCTTTCAGGAAAAAAAGGACTGTTGCGGTACCATAAGGAAAAGACTTGTTTTTATTAAAAAATATAAATTTATTCCATAATAATAATAAAAAGTCCTACAAGGGACATATATTGTACAAAATCAACATTTTTTACATTCACAAACAATAATGGTTATTTACAGCATTGTTGACACTCTATTGGTATAGCTAATGCCCACACAGATGCATAAGCGAAAGTTGACTAATGTAATACTTGCAGACGTGACCTCTACAGTTTCGCGGTCACAGCCGCTTCTTCAGGAGGCGTCTGATAGTATATAGTCTATGAAAGGGAGAAAACAGTACAGTATCAACATGACAGGTAACAATATATAAATAATTGTCAAAGAGAGTATACAGATTTAATATTGGAGAGCATACTTAGATTTAAAGATTGCACTCACCAAGCTGTAACCACAAAGGTTCTCTGGAGCAATACTGTGAGACGCCCTCAAGAGGCGTTCCCCGGGGGGCGGGCCAGGGAGGCAGATTAGGAAAATACTATTGTGGAAAATTTAATAGGATAAAATATTTTTAGCAAATTGATATAATATATTTTCTTATGAAAGGGGACCACCCAGGAAGTGCCATAATTGAAGGAAGGGATTAGAACCATAGGGAGAGAAAGGAGAAAGCAGGTAAAGGGGGGGGGGGGGGGGGGAGAAGAAGAAGGAAGGAGGGGGGAAAGAGAGGGGAAAAACAGGGGTGGGGTAAGAGGGGAAAGGAAAAGGAGGAAGGGGAAGAAGGGAGAGGGCAAGGGAGAGAAGGGGAGGGAGAGGGAAAGGATCATTATAGATCTATATAGATCTATATAAAAAAATCTGACAAGCATGAGTTTGGGCTGAACATTGACTGGGCTGAACATTGGCTGTTCGGAAGTTCTCCGAACAACCGAATTATAGGGTTGTTTGACCGTTTGTTCGGCATGCCGAATGACTACAATGCACTGCACCATAGAACAATGCATTGAAAACCCTGATTGACTGAAGCAATGAAAGCTTTGCCCAATCAGGGTACAGAGCACTGTCAGAGCCATGATTGGACGCTGTCATAAAGACTGTATCCAATCATGGCTCATTGCTCTTAATCCCGCCCCACAACATTCTGAAAGAACCTCCTTCCATCTCTTTCCCTCCTCCCCTCCACCCGCCATATTCTGATTCTATTGTCAGTAGAATATCAGTTTAGTGTGCATCTAGGGATAGTTCAGTGAGAGTGTAGTCCGACCATTCATCTTTACATTTGTCTGAATGTAGGGATAGTTCAGTCAGTGTGAGTGTAGTGACCGTTTAACACGTTTTTTTTTCTGTGCGCTACTGTAAATTTAATGCCATATAGTTCTGTGCATTACCGCAAGTTAAACGTTGTATATTTCATTGCTGCAAGTTTAACGCCATATAGGTCATTACGTTACTGCAAGTTTAACACCATATAGTTCTGTGTGTTACTGCAAGTTTAATGCTGTATATTTCATTGCGTTACTGCAAGTTTAACGACATATAGTTCTGTGTGTTGCTGCACGTTTGATGCAATATATTATAGTGCATCCATGGAGTGCGTCTATGCCCCAAACAGCACTTTCCATTAATTAAAGTGCATCCACGTACACAGTTACACATCTTTATTACATTTTGTTAACCTCCCTGGCGGTATGATTATTTCGGATTTTAGGTGCTGAAAGCGGTACAATTATTTTGCATGGAAATTTGGCGTTTTATATTGTAGGTCTGTAATTCTTAACAATAACACACTTAAATCTGTCCAAACAAGAGTCTAGTAGATATCCCGGGTATGATAAAGTTTGAAACACAAAAATATAAATTATAATATAATAAATAAATAATGAAAAAAAAAAAAATAAATAAAAATAATAAAATAAATGTCCCCACGATTCACTATCGCTCAATTCTGCAAGTGTTCTAATTTACTATCGCTGTTTTCTAGCTGATCTAAAGCCACTTTTGACATAAAGGGACACTTTTTGGTTGCTATGGACAATCTCCAGTTTCCAGGCAGAAAGAACAGTATATATCATATAAAACTGCATGCAGGGCATAGGACAAAGCACTGGGGACAAAAGGGATGTGAAATAATTTCATACAGTACTGTAATCTGTAAGATTACAGTACTGTATGTGTTATGTTTTTAAAATTTTTTTGAATTTGCCGCCAGGCTCCGCCCCTGTGCGTCGCGCCGCTCGCAGGGAACGGAGCCTGGCACGGAGAGACTTTGGAGGAGACAGAGCCCGCAGACACAGCGGGGGACATCGCAGGATCCCGGGGACAAGGTAAGTAAAGCCACACCAGGATCCTGCGATGTAATCCGAGTGTGGCTCGGGGTTACCGCTAATGGTCCTGAATTTTAACTCCGAGCCACACTCGGGAATACCGCCAGGGAGGCTACTAAGCACCCCCCTCACTCCCCCCCATCATGTCTGGGAGGAAATCCATTCCTAAAACTTTAGCTCTAAATGCAACTGATGTGAGAACCTGAATTTTTCTTGAGCTCAGTCTATTGTAGTCCCCTGAGCACTAGAAATGCAGTGTGAGGGGACTCTTCAGGTCAATGGGAACCAATAGGACTCTTCAGGTCAATGTGCTGAAAAGTACAAGCCAATCAGACTCTGCATGCACATACAAGTAACATGCTAGCAGAAGGATGCTGGCAATTCTCCTTAACGTAAAAGCAATCCTAATGGCTAAAAAGCTGATGGATTGCTTTTAAATGTGGCAGAAGTGGGTCCCCCCTGCCTACCGCCTTTCCGTCATCTCATGTCCCCCCCCCAGGAAGCCTAGGACTGAAACCTGTAGTTCTGCCGGCTTACTAAAGAGATGATCCAAGATCCGGAAGTTCCCCCAATCAACTCTATGGTCTAAGAAACCAGAAGCAATGAGGATTGTGTCACTTACAGTTTCACTCAGATGTAAACAAGCCAATACTGAGTTGAGAAAGCATCTGATCAAACTGATGTTGGCTTGATCAGATGCTTTTAAGGACAAAGGAGAGATCTGGGGTATAATAGTCCCCAGATGTCTCAGTAAAGAGTATCTGTCACTGCCCATGCTATCACAAGGGATGTTGTCCATGCAATGTAAAAGAAATAAAAGAGGGCTAAAAATGTTTTGGAAGAAACAGTATAAAAAAAAAAAAAATAAATGCTTGCACACAAAAGGTGAATACATATGTCCCGCATGCATATGTAAACGGTGTTCGCACCACACATGTGAGGTATCGCCATGGATGTCAGAGCAATAATTCTAGTGTCAGACCTTCTATATAACTCTAAACTGGTAATCCGTAAAGGCTTTTAATAAGTCACCTATGGAGATTATTAGGTACCGTAGTTTGGCGCTGTTCCACATGCACACCCAATTTTAACATTGACAGGTTTGGTATCCATTTACTCGGAATTGTGTTTGTGTGCTACTAAAATTAAAGTTTATTTTTTCCCCCAAAAAATTCAGTTTTAATAAATGCTGTGCAATGTTTAGGGGTTGTAAGTAATTTTATAGCAAAAAATGATGACGATTTTTACATGTAGGAGAGAAATGTCAGAATTGGCCTGAGTGGCAAGCCATTAAAATAAAATAGGATTTTTATAACAGCTTACCTGTAAAATCCTTTTCTTTTGAAGTACATCAGGGGACACAAAGCCAAAGTAATTACTATGTGGGTTATAGTCCACCTTCAGGTGCTAGACACTGGCACACCCTAAACAGGATGTTGCCTCCCTATATAACCCCTCCCATACCGGGAGTATCTCAGTTTTGTAGCAAAGCAATACACGTGTATACTAGAAAGGTTCGGGACCTCTGTGTCCTGTGATGTACTTCAAAAGAAAAGGATTTTACAGGTAAGCTGTTATAAAAATCCTATTTTCTTTAAATCGTACATCATGGGACACAGAGCCATAGTAATTACTATGTGGGATGTCCCAGAGCAATGCCAACTGAGGGGAGGGAGACACAACAAAAGTAGGGCACCATGAGATCAGAGGACTTATACTGCTGCCTGCAGTACACTGCGCCCAAAGGTGACATTCTCATGTCTTTTTACATCCATCAGATAGAATTTGGTAAATGTATGGATTGAAGACCAAGTTGCGGCCCTGCAAAATTGATGATGCACTGCCCACAAAGCACTAACAGCCCTAGAGGAGTGCGCTTTGATTTGAGAGCGTAGAACTACTTCTTTAAACCATAAGCTTGAACGATTACTTGTCAAATCCATTTAGAAATAGTAGATTTCGATGCTGCCTGTCCTCTTTTAGGACCTTCAGGCAACACGAACAAAACATCCGTTTTCTGAATCTGAGCAGTTGCCTTTAAGTAGACTTTGACTGCTCTCGCCACATCAAGAGAATGTAGCCATTTTTCTTCCATAGAACAGGGTTCTGGAAAAATAAAGGTAGAACAATATCTTGGTTTAGATAAAAACCTGAGATATTACCTTCGGTAAAAAGTTTGGATTAGGACGCAATACTACTTTATCCTTGTGAACAATAAAAATATGTCTCTTTACAAGGAAGAGCAGCCAATTCTGATTCCCTTCTTGCAGCAGATATGGTTACCAATAAAAAAAGTTTCCTTGTCAAAAAAAGACCAAGGGAATATGTCGTATCGGCCCAAAAAAAGGCTGTTTTGTAATGCCGACAAAACTAAATTAAAGTCCCAAGGGTTCAGGGGTTACCTAACCGGAGATTAAGCGGCGTTACCCCCTGAATAAAGTTACGAACCAAAGAATGCGAAGCAAGTGGTCGTTGAAATAATACCGCTAAGGCCGAGACCTGTCCTTAGAAAGCACTCAAGGACAGCTTTATTTCTCACCCCATCTGCAGAAAGTCAAGGATTCTACCTTTGACCTATTTCCTGGGGTGCAACTCCTGGTTTCACACCAGGAGACATATGTTTCCCAGACTCTATAATATATACTTATGGAGGCTGGCTCCCTTGCATTAACCAAGGTAGAAACTATTGAACCTCACAGCCCCTGCTTCTTCAGAGTGTGGGTCTCAATAGCCAGGCCGTTAAATTTAGCATTTGTAAAGTAGGATGGAACACCGAACCTTGCGAGAGAAGGTCTGGCCATGATGGTAGGGCCAATGGGTCCCCTACTGTCATCTTTATGATCTCTGCATACCAAGATTTCCTGTGGCCCACAAGAATCAACGACTTCCCTTTCTGCTTGATCCTGCAAAGTTGTGGATGCAGGCAGAATAGAAGGGAATGCATAAATCAGTGAGAACCGATTCTACGGGAATAGCAAGGCATCTGTTCCACATGCTAGCGGATCCTTTGTTCTTGACACAAAGTTGTTGATTTCTATGTTGAACCTGGACGCAAACAGATCTATATCTGGGATCCCCCATTTTTGACATATTGACAGGAAGATATCGGCGTGAAGGAACCATTCTCCCAGGAACAACTGATGGCGACTCAAGTAGTCCGCCTGCCAATTTTCTATTCCTAGAATGAAGACTGCCGATAGGCAAAGTACATTGTTTCCTGCCCAAGACAGGATATGATTCACCTTTCTCTGGGCCGCACAACTTCTTGTGCCCCCTTGGTGATTATTATGGGCCATTGCTGTGGCATTGTCGGATTGAATCCTGGCAGGACAATACCGTAAACTGAACGTTCAGGCCCTTAGGCCTGTGACACAGCGTGACTCTGAGCAAAGCATAAGAAGGTACGTGCTCCATACAGCCCCCAGTGGTGACACTTAGGCATAACAACGTTTACTTTAAAGGAGACATTTCATTAAAAAATTTTACAATTTCCTTAGAAAAACTCCACTTACCTTTCCCGCAGCAGAGTTTTCTGTGGTAAAACTAACAGACCCAATCTTCACCCTTCACGGTGGGTTCCATTAACAAACCTTCAGGAACCCACAATCCTGGACCTGTAAAAAGCACCCCGCCAGTAAAACTTTATGGCCTTAATATCAAAAGTACTGGATCCCAGGGTCCAGCTCTCTAAAAAGAGAAGCGTTACAGGCAAAACCTTGTTTCTTCGGATACCAGGCCCGGGTACCATTCAATTCGGCCTAAAAGACACTTTGAATGGATCCGGCTGCATAGCTAGACCCAGCAAGGATTGCTCCAGAGGAGCTCAGCACGGCACATCTTCACTCGTGACCAATACCTTAGACCAGGGGTGTCAAAGTCAAAATCATCGGGGGCCGCATTGGCAGGATGGTTGCCTTCAAAGGGCGGTTGTATCTGTAGGGCAGGGGTCAGGATTGCGCTACGTACAGAGTGCAGGGGTCAGGATTGTGCTACGTAGAGTGCAGGGGTCAGGATTGCGCTACCTACAGAATGCAGGGGTCAGGATTGCGCTACCTACAGAGTGCAGGGGTCAGGATTGCACTACTTACAGAGTGCAGGGGTCAGGATTGCGCTACGTACAAAGTGGAGGGGTCAGGAGTGTACTATGCAGTGTGCAACATCTCATTTCTACCCCTCCTCCTTGGTGCTGACCTCTGCACCCATCACTCTCCTCCCATCCCCCCACCTCTGCACACATCTGCCTCCACATGGCCCCCCCAAGTTTCCTCACATCTGCACTCTCTCCTACCTGGCCCAGCTCTGGTACCTCCATGTATAGGCGGCTCCCTCCCTTTGTATTGGGCTATAAGTTAGTACCTCCCTCTGGGGCGGATCTCTGTGTTCAGTATCAGTACTAAATAAGCATCACAGCACCGTCTCACCAACAACACAAGTGCCTAAACAGCCCGCCCTCAGGACGCAGCCCGCTGGATGGAAAAAAAAAAACAAAAAAAAAAAACAAACAAAAAAAAACAAAAAAAAAAAAACAGAGCTGTCAGCAATCACTCCCTAGAGGGACTGGGGAGGTGAGAGAGCGGAGACAGAGCGGCATCGGAGGCGGAGACAGAGCGACAGCGGATGCAAAGCTGAGGCAGGGGTGGAGACAGAGCGGGGGTGGAGGCGGAGACAGAGTGGAGGGGAGAGGTTTACTCTTATTGTCATTAAGACTGGCTGCGCATTCGCTAATACAAAGCCGCACCGCTCGCGGGACTGAGGAGGATGTTTTCCCTTGTTGCCTTGGATACCTGCAGAGAAAAAGAGGTAGTGGCTGGAGGCCGCTGTGCGGGCCACATGACAAGGCCTGGCGGGCCGGATTCGGCCTGCGGGCCTTGTGTTTGCCACCTGTGCCTTAGACACTGGCGAAAAAACTGAGTTACTCCCAGTAGTGGGAGGGGTTGTATAGGGAGGCAACTTCCTGTTTAGGGTGTGCCAGTGTCCAGCACATGAAGGTGAACTATAACCCACATAGTAATTACTATGGCTCTGTGTCCCGTGATGTACGATTAAAGAAAAAATGTTTAGGCATCAGTATCCTCCCCTCACCCCCTTTTACTTACCTGAGTCCTCATTCGATCCAGCGCTGTGCCCATTTGCAGCTCTTCTCTCCCCTCACTTCCTGTCTCACTGACTTTGTTAAAGCAGTGGGAACCACTGGCTCTCACTGCTATCAATCAAAGCCAGTAACAAGGTAGCAAGAGGACAAGCAGCTTTCTATGGGGGAGGAGCCAGGAGCACCGGTGGGCAAACCCAGTAGAGGAGGTTCAGGGCTTAATTCGGCTGCACAGAGCAGGTAAGTATAAACATATTTTATTATTTAAAAAAAACAAACAAAAAAATAGAAGTTTGTAATCACGTTAAAGTGGAGTTCCGCCCACTTTTACAACTCTTCAGTATCCCTCACTAAACTGTGCACTGTAAACGAATTGGATATTTTTTAATTTTTTTTCTCAGCACTTACTGTATATCTGCTGTATTAATTTTTCACTTCCTCCTCCCTGGCCGTGGCCCATCGCATCATTTCCTGTTTGCAATGCCTTCTGGGAAGGGGCGGCAACTTCCTCTGACACTGCCGTTGCTATGGAAACCTGACCTGAAACCTATTACACTGCTTGTGCTGCACTGAGCATGTGCGAGATCTGCAAGGATGAAATCCAGGAAGAAATACAGTCTGGCTTCAGACGCCCACACCCAAGATGGCCACGGCCTGCTGTAAGTTTATAAAATAACAAACTACTGCTATAAACAAAACAGACCTTAGTTTACAGACTAACTTTACTAGAATACATTAAGCTTGTGTATTATAGGGGTATTTTTATTTAAAAAGTATCATTTCGACCGGAACACCACTTTAAAGTTTATTTCCACCTAGGCAGTAAGTAAAATTGGAAAAGCACCTAATATTTGTTACATGTTCCCATTCATATAGCATAACTTACAGAATGTAAATAATTTAAAATTGCTGCTCTTTTCTCAAAACTCCGAAACGAAAGTTTCCCCTGCTATGCAACATTAAGGAGAGTTCATGTTCACCTCAATTAACCCTGTCTGTATTGTGCTGGCAAACCTCATTATCAATTGTAAACCAGTTTTGAACACTATCCTAAACAGAAGTTTTAAGATCTCAAGGCCTAGATTCGGTATTGCTCCAAAGAAACAACTAAAAAGGCAAGCTATATTTTTCAAAAATTATGTTTAGCTATGCTATGTCATTTGAGAACACATATACATATAGTGGGGGTATCTCAAATTTGCATATAGTGTAACTAAAAACTTCAAGACCGTGTTTGCGCTTAGTGCAGTGACTGCACTGGATGAATGCAGGTCACAGAAAACAAATTGTTTTCTATGTGTCCTGTAGACACTGCAATTCACAAAGGTATTGTGGTGCAGCAGAGCTGCACGATTCTGGCTAAAATGAGAATCACAATTTTTTTGGTTCGAATAAAGATCATGATTCTCTCATGATTCTAGCGGTGTAACATCTTCTTTCATATTATACAAAAAAAATTGGGCTAAAGCGTATTTTTTCCCAAAAAATTGCGTTTGAAAAACCGCTGCGCAAATACGGTGTGACATAAAATATTGCAACAACCATTTTATTCTCTAGGGTCTCTATTAAAAAAAAATATCATGTTTGGGTGTTCCAGGTAATTTTCTAGCAGAAAATAATGATTTTTACTTGTAAGCAACAAATGTTAGAAAAGGTTTGGTATTTAAATGGTAAAACTTGCCTCATTTACACGCTGGAGTTATTTCCTTTGATAAAAGAACGAAAAGATACTTTGTTTCTACTTATTTGCAGTGTTGTGATAAAACTTGGCAGGCTGCCTGGATTTTTTTTTTCCAGCTGCGAGAACTCTCTGCACTTGTTAGAAAGAATCGTGACATGCTGTTTTGAAGATCAGGAAGGGAAAAAGATTGCGGTTTTGATTCTGAACGATTAATCGTGCAGCTCTATGGTGCAGTGATCAATTTAAATGGTTTTAGTTTAGAGGCAGATAACCCAGGAAATCCATACAAGACCCTTTCAGTCCAGTAAGGATTTGAATTGGGATCCCAATGCAAAAAAAACAAAAAAACAAGCAGGTTGGTGGGTGTTGAACATCGTGATTGACATGGATCTACATCTACATGGACGATATGATTGACGGTGGATGAACAATGAGGGGCAGTTTTTTTTTTTTTAATGAAAGGATTTTTTAAAAAAATGTTTGTTATTTACACTTGGATGAGTAGGGGTACTATGTTCTCCTTTGGGTCTGGTATGTATTTTTTTTTCTTTTTTTGAATGTGTGGTTTACCTTAACCAATTCAGCTTTAGAACAAATTTTTGCATTTTTTTGCACACGTGTAAAAATCTTCATTTTTGGCAATTACTTAAACCCCCAGAACATTAAATATTTTCTGAAAGCAGAGGCCCTGTAGAATAGGAAGCTGACAAATCACTTTTACTTTCACAGCCTGCTGAACAAATAGATCACAAATTGATGGCTGCTACTGCAGCCATCAGCTTGTGATTACCAGTTCTCTCTTTGGACATACATAGTACATCCAAAGAGCTGAACTGGTTAAAATTCATACCAAACCTGAAGAGTCTTAAGAATTCAGGGGAACCCCATGGAAAAAAAAAAGGCATTCAAGAGGTGCTGGGGCTTTAATATAAATTTTTACAAAATAGCGACAGGGCAAAAAACATTTGATGAGCCCACTGGCTCAACTTTACCTATAAATGTCAGTACCCAGTTGTATTATGTACATTATTTATGGACCCCTTATATATTTATACATGGTGATCATATCCTCCCTTAATCTCCTCTTCTCAAGAGAGAATAAATTCAGTTCCTCTAATCTTTCCTCATAGCTGAGCTTCTCCATGCCTCTTATCAGTTTGGTTGCCCTTCTCTGCACTTTCTCCAGTTCCCCGATATCCTTTTTGAGAACTGGTGCCCAAAACTGAACTGCATACTCCAGATGAGGTCTTACTAATGATTTGTACAGAGGCAAAATGATATCTCTCTCTGGAGTCCATACCTCTCTTAATACAAGAAAGGACTTTGCTCGCTTTGGAAACCGCATGCTATTATTGAGCTTGTGATCTACCAAAACACCCAGATCCTTCTCCACCATTGATTCCCCCAGTTGTACTCCCCCTAGTATGTATGATGCATGCACATTCTTAGCCCCCAAGTGCATAACTTTACATTTATCAACATTAAACCTCATCTGCCACATAGGTGCCCAGTTAGACAGTGCATTGAGGTTGGCTTGTAAATTGGAGACATCCTGTAAGGACGTTATTCCACTGCATAGCTTAGTGTCATCTGCAAAGACAGAAATGTTACTTTTACTCCCAGACCCTATATCATTTATAAAGGTATTAAAAAGAAAGGGTCCCAGCACTGAACCTTGGGGTACACCACTGATAACCTTAGACCATTCAGAGTAAGAATCATTAACCACTACTCTCTGAATTCTGTCTTTTAGCCAGTTTTCTATCCATTTACAAACTAATATTTCCAAGCCTGTAGACTTTACCTTACACATGAGCCGTGTGTGGTGAACTGTGTCAAACGCTTTTGCAAAATCCAAGTATACCATGTCCGCAGCCACCCCTCTGTCAAAGGTTTTACTTACCTCCTCATAAAAAGAAATCAGGTTCGTTTGACAACTTTGGTCTTTTATGAATCCATGCTGTCTGTTGCTTAAAATATTTTTTTCCAGCAAGAACTCGTCTATGTGGTCTTTTATTAAACTCTCCAGTATCTTCCCGCCTATAGAAGTTAAACTAACAGGTCTATAGTTACTTGGTAAAGACTTTGTTCCCTTTTTAAATATAGGCACCACACTGGCCCTACGCCAATCCAGTGGTACTATTCCTGTCATTAATGAGTCCCCTAAAAATTAGATACAATGGCTTTGAAATTACAGAGCTCAATTCTTTTAGGATCCGTGGGTGGATGCCATCTGGTCCAGGTGCTTTATCCACCTTTATTCTGTCTAAATATTTCTGGACCATATCCCTTTTGAGCCAGTGTGGATCATTTGGGGCTGTGTCACTACCACCCCCATTATGTACATGAGCTCCTAGTATTGTTTGTGTTCTCCCTGCAGCCGATTTTTTTCTCCTTTACCGACTTACCATACGTTTTCTCTGCTCGGTTTTTGTATGGAGGCGGCAACCCCAGTAGAGGGCTGTTCTTCCCGTGATAGGGCAAACAGTGAGAGAACAGTGATCAAAAACGGTAGCAACATAACTAAATATCTTACTACAAATCTCATGAGACTATTGATTAACAGTAGCAGATCTCACACAGAAGTTATAAAACTATGAGGCTGTAAGAGTGCATAAGAGGCATAGTTACATACTAGAGCAGGGCTATTTTCAGGAGGAATTCTAGACAAAAAGATATACATTTCCAGGAACCTTTTAGACACAATTAACACTTGTAGATGCTCCATGTAAAATGGCAACTCTTTACTTTTTAAGTTCTGTTCCACTTTAAGAACCTCTTATTCAGAGGGATAGTGAAGAGGCAAAGAAGTGCATCATTATTACAGATTGAATGTTGTGCGCAGGGCAGGTCTGAACACTCAGGGCCCCCAAACCAAATAAAGCAAGGGCCCCCTGTCAGCCCCCACCCATGATCCACCCTGGCCCCGCCCTGACCATGACCCTGCCCCCACCCTTTGCACAAAGTACAACTTCTGCCTTTTTTTTGTAATGGGACCTGGAGGGGGTCTCTATCCAACAGTGTCCATTAGAAAGTCTGTTAGAAAGCATCCCCTCCAGGACTCATTAGACTCTGTTGTAATGGGGTGTGTGCACTGGGATTAGAGGAGAGCCTTCATTATCACACAGAGCAGGTATCTCCCGCGGTGACACCTGGCGACCGCTGTCATCCGAAGTACCGCCTCCTGGATTGGCTTGTTGATAGACGTCACACTTCCCTGCATTGGACCAGTGTGACATCAAAGGAGCCGGTCCAGGAGGTGGGACTTCAGATGACAGTGGCCGCCGGGTAAGCGGGAGATTCCTGCTTTGTGTAATCCGGCGGCGGTTACCCTCCCCCTTACCCTTCAAAGCAGCGCTGGGGGCCGGGTGGGCCTGAAAAAAAGATGGTAGCCGCAGGCAAGTTTTTTTGTCCCTGGACCCCACCTGCGCGTTCCAGCAGGTGGCACTTGCAGGCCCCCTTCAGCCTCCAGGCCCTCAGACCACGGTCCAAGTGCCCGACCGGTCAGTCCACCCCTGGTTGTGTGCCTTGTCTGTCAGGGGGCGGGATCGGCTAGCTCAGTCTCTCTGCCATGAGCCGAGCTAAACAGCCAGCTGCGGATCAGGCATCTAGGTGGACCTCGACAATATGGTCGGGATCCTTCCAGAGTCTGGAGGGGCTCCATGACCTCAATTGACAGCGGGCTTTATCTCGCTGTTGACTGATTCTGGGTCACAAGAGTGCAAACGTGCAAAAGTGCACTCCAGTGACCCAGAAGAGAAGTATAACCAAAAAAGCTTAAAAAGCTTGGCCATGCATCTCTTTTCAGGCTCTATTGCTTAGCTGGAGTATAGTCTGCAGGGAGGTTCTGGAGCTTTGCAGCTTAGGGGGGTGGGGGGGGGGGGCAGACAGATGAAATCTGCCAGAGCAAAAGCAATTGAAAGAATTTCTGGGAATTTCAAGAGAACAAAGCAGGAGCTACTACAACTGCCCTATGTGAAGAGATCCCAGGAAAGGATCGTGTGAGGTATCTCCAGTTATTGCTGGCTGGCCGTATACAAAGGAGGTTGGTGTGTCTGTCCAGCAGTGTCCTTTGGAGTATCCCTACAGCAGCCCATTTCCATCTACTGAGCCTGTTTGTACCCCCCTGAGTAAGGGCGGTCACAGGCTTTCTGGTAAGCCTCCATTTTTACTACCAGGTGGTGGGCAACACTGATGGGTGAAGATTGATCCCTGACCCTGTACAAGAACATCCACCTATTATATATTATGACCCTGTACAAGATCATCTACCTATTATAATTTTTGGACTTTGACACAAATTTTGGTTTATTTGTTCTTAATATATAATTCACCATTTATGAGCACTCAATACACTGCTGTTTTGCTATTAAAGAGTTCCAGCCAAAAAAAAAATAAAAAAGTCAGCAGCTACAAATACTGCAGCTGCTGACTTTTAATTGGACACTTACCTGTCCCAGGGTCCAGTGATGCGGGGGATCGAAGCATCGCTCATCTCCCCCTCCGTTCAGCGGCGCCGGCATTGCAACTGTGGGCGCCGGGCTGCGGCTTCACAGCCTGGCACCCACTGCGCATGCGTGAGCGGCGCCGTGATTGGCCGCTCAGTCACCTGGGACCTGTAATGGGTCCCAGATGATTGACAGGAGGGAGCAGAGCTGAGCCCTTCCTGTGCCGAGGGGGAAGTGATGTCACCAGCCCAGGCACTGGAAGAGGCAGACTTTGAGGGGCCCCCTAGCAACAGGCATTTAGATGCAAGTAAAGAAAAAATATCCAAAATCTTTTTTGTATTTTTTTTTTAGGATTTTTCTTGTAGTTTTTTTTTTTTTGGGTGGAACCCCACTTTAATAACTGTCATTTAATCTTTCACTGTAATTTTGCTATATTGACATATAGAGTTTATTATTACTCGCTTACATCACTTAGTCCAGCGCTGCACTTTTAATTTGTATATGTTTATGGTGCCCTTATATCGGGGTTATAGTGTATAGCTGCAGGACCATTTTTTCATTCACATTTTTTGTACTCACAATTTTTGCACCTAGCGCAATTCTTTTCCCTCTTTTTTGTTCAGAAATGTATATTTGCCAAGATCTCTCTGTGGCTGTTAAGATGACCAACTTGTGTGTTCAGCAATCTCTTAATGGGCCTCTTGGGAATTTCTGAATAAAGAGCCAATAGCTTCTATGTACTTCATATGCCGCTCTTCACATGGCCAAATTCTTTAACACCTTAGACATTTTTGTTTTGTGTGGTATGATTGATATTACAAAGTTCAACTGTGTTTTTTTTGTGTGACCTCTTGATTAAAACAGATCAATGTATATTCTTCTCTATCACACATTTTACCAAACATGGCCAAACCTTTCCTTAGAAGGTACTGAACAGTTTCCTTACTTAAACAGTAGATATATATTTATAAAGAATCTTTATTTTTTTTTATTATCTAAAGCCAAAAATGTTTAAGTGGGAATTTCTGTACCGTGTGGAACATAGCATGCTGCAACATAAACATGGCAAACAGTAGTGTTCATTTTGACACAAACAAAAACTTGTTCTATAGCACCATCTGCTGGCTTCATAGCCATTTTTTTATGATCTACCAAGACCGAATTTCTTCTGAAGTAGGTATAACTATTGTATTTCAGTAAAATTAAAATTTTATGTTGTCTTGGGATTTTTCACATTTAAAAGAGAACCTATTACAATTGGCCTTATGCAAAAATATGTACAGTATAGTCAGCCTTTAATATTTAAAAAATGATCACATGAGGGATTGAGGTTCCACTACAAAGATGTGCATTCCCACTCCAATAAATACTTTTAATTTCTTTGAAGAGAGGATCAATTTGAAAAATAAAATTCACATTTACATATGCTTTTATGCAAACAAAAAATAAATAAAAAATTGCCTAAATTAACCTAACTTAAAAAGGAACATTATTAAAACCAACAACTGCTGGTTTTGAACACTTTGGTCTGGGCTATTTAACGTACAACATATATAGGGTGAAAAAAAAAAAAAAAGTCAGGATTTTTTAAGCCCTGTGATATTTGCGCAAATATTTATCAAAACAATATTTTGCTAAAATGAAAGCGTTTGTAAAGGTGTTTTTTTTTTTTTTTTAAAATAACAAACATGTTATACTTACCTTCACTGTGCAGCTCGTTCTGCACAGAGTGGCCCCGAACCTCGTCTTCTGGGGTCCCTCGGCGGCTGTTTCAGCTCCTCCCCGCAAGCATTCACCACCTTAATGCGAGCTCCCTCGCACGGTGGTGAGTGCTTGCGGGCGCGCTCCCGTGATACAGCCGGCGGCTATAGCCGCTCGCTGTATCACTCGGCCCCGCCCCCCGGCGCGCCGCGTCATCGGATGTGATTGACAGCAGCGCGAGCCAATGGCTGCGCTGCTTTCAATCCATCCACTGCAGCCAATCAGCGGCCAGGGTGAGCGGAGGAACAGATGTCGGGAACGCGAAGCTGACTTTCGAGGCGTCAGGTAAGTAAAACGGGGGGGCTGGGGGCGGCGGTTCTGTCAGAAGTTTTTTCACCTTAATGCATAGAATGCATTAAGGTGAAAAAATTTTTACCTTTACAACCCCTTTAAGCTAAAATCATTATTAGTGGACATAAACACCGCAAAACATGTGGAATTCCACCTAAATATAAAAGCTAAAACTGTATTGCATTATTAAATATTTGTAAATTTAAATTGTGCCTTTGTGTGAAATGGTGAAAATCGAAGGTACCCAAACTGTAATTAAGGAATTTAGTCCAAAAATCTGAAGGTTATCATTTTTCATAGTTTGTAAAAGACCCCCCCCCCCCCCAAACCATACATTTTTTAAAAGCACATGACCTGTAGGGGCTACCGATTTTTTAGACCCTGCAATAGTTGCCCAAATGTTTATCAAATCAAAATGTTTACTAAAAGTACACTAAAATCAATATTAGCACATATAAAAACAGCATAACTTACAAAATTTCTGCTACATTACCTACTAAGAAGCAAAAGATTTCCCAGCACACTTACCAGCCACCCTGCAAAACAACCAAACTGACCTTAACAATTCACATTAAAAATAGAGGGTTTTGTTTGCACACATTTGCAATTTTATGCATAAGCCACAGTGCCCACGTCAAGGCTCCTCTGTATAATGCAGTCCCAACGCTATAATTTTCAGAGTCTCCCAAGTTGGATCACATAAGGCAGTGGATAGATTAGGAGCAGGTGTGCCTAGAGGGAGTCCACCCCTACTTAAAAGGCACTGGGACGCACATGAAGCACAGCAAAATCACAATGGCAGCTGAAGGCTTCCAGTTCATCCCTGTACCCAATTCAACCAACTGTACAAAAAAGTGCAACCACCCCATCCTATAGCATGCCTGACGAAACCATCCTGGGAGGCTCCAAAACATTGTACTACTCTATATATGATGTGATCTTTCTTCAAAAAGAAAAAAAAAAAAGGTTTGAACATAATTGGAGATGCTTGGTGTGCTGGCGATTATTTAAATTCCGCATGCAGAGACCAAGCTGCCATCTCAGAGCGTTGCAGGGGCCAGAGAGTGCACACTTCTTGTCTTTGCTGAGCATGTGCACTTGCGGTGTCCATATGAGCTTGAGGACTGAACCACAGAGAGATGGTTTGCTGACCTGGGACTGGGGCTGAAAGGACTCATTGCCCTAAGTGCCTACAAACAAAGGGAGAATCAATAAGGACCAGAGATGAGAGCCTGAGCCTTGTAAGCACTTGGTTGGGAAGAATGGATCACTGAGTACCTGAGGACAGCAGACTGCTAAGCGATCTGGACCGGATTCCTGTGCACCAGGAGGGGTGCTGAACCATTTGTGCTCATCTCAATGCTGACACAGTTAATGCAATAGAGACTGCTCCTTGTTTTGCAGCCCTCAGCTCTCCATTGCACACTCTTAAAAAGGGACAGCTTCATGTGAACCACCTTACAGAAGGGCCCCAATAATAGCCTATAATAGGGCTTACCTGTTAGTAAAATGAATATCTCATAAACGTGCACCGTTTAGTAGATATTCACCCTAGATGCAGCCGGTGACATCACTGATGCATGCTCTCTGAAAGTCTGGCATACCGTGCTGGACTCTCAAAGCACCCTGCCGAAACCAAGGGCTCTCGCACGATGGTTTTATTTTGCTGGAGAATGTTTTTTTATTGCATCTGTTTACTACCGCTTTAAGCACAAATACTGAGAACATACCCCTTACAATCTTTGAGGTGTTTTTCTGGAAATAAATTATACTGTAATGTTGGTTTCCATAGTTACAAATGGATGTTGGGGGTCATACTTAAATTGGGGCTTGAGAGCAAATAAATTGATACTGGTAATACAATCAGTATAGTTCTTTGGGTGTTTTTTCTGGGTAAAATTTACAATTCCTTGCAGTGGCGGAATTACCAGGGTCACAACAGTCGCAGTTGCGAAGGGGCTGGCATTCCATCACTGTGGGGGGAGGGCACTGATGAGCACTGATAGATGGCACTGATGGGCACTGATAGACGGCACTGATGGGCACTGATAGGCAGCACTGATAGGAGGCACTAATGTGCACTGATAGGCTGCACTGATAGGTGGCATTGATGGGCACTGAAGAGATATAAATATATGTGGCACTACCCCACCGATAATGCAATAACTGATAATTCTAAGGCGAGTGGTATCTTAATAACGGAATAAAAGTACAAAAATGCTAGCACAAAGACACTGACAATGTAAACATATAGTCAAGCAGTGAATGTGAATAAAATCCTAAAGTGCAGTGTGCATAAAAAGACATAAAAACATATCAAAAGGGCATAGCAAACATATGTGTGCTAATACATAATGAAATAACCAAAATAAATGCGATCCAGAAACGCATACAGTGCGACTTAAGGACTAAATCCAGGATCTTCAAGAAATAAAGGTGCAAGTGCACTACATAAGTAACAATGTGCAACAATACTGGCACAGTGATCAAATATTGACAGTGCTGAAGTGTCACAAAACAGTGGGGTGAATAACGACCATAAGAAAATAGCAAAAAATGTGACAAAAAACTCAATGAGCTACTCCATACTGAAGTGACCAAAAAAGAAAAATAAAGAATGAAATATAAATAAAAAAAAAATCAAAAATGCAATCCAAAAACGCATACGGTGCGACTAAATAGCTCACATTCACTGCTTGACTATATGTTTACATTGTCAGTGTCTTTGTGCTAGCATTTTTTTACTTTTATTCCGTTATTAAGTTACCACTCTCCTTAGGATTATCAGTTATTGCATTATCAGTGGGGTAGCGCCACATATATTTATATCTCTTCATCCTTCGAATTATGTGGGTACACTCTTTTATGTAGGCAGCTTCCCCTGGCTTATTGGTGAGGTTGGTCTTTTGCGCATTAGATATTATTATTGATGGGCAGATAGGTGGTACTGATGGGCACTGAGGAACACTGATAGGCAGAACTCAGGCAGTATTGATGCGCTTTGATGTGCAGAATTGAAGAGTACTGATAGGTGGCACTGATGGACGCTGTTAGACGACATTAATGAGCACTGATAGGTGGTGCCGATAGGCAGATTTGATGGGCACTAATAGGCGGCATTAATGAGCACTGAAAGGTAACACTTGTAGGTGGAAGTGATGGGCACTGGTAGGCGGCATTGATGAGCACTGATAGGCAGCACTGATGGGCACTGATAGATGGCACTGATGATTGGGGCACTGATTATCAGTGTAAACAATTTACTGACATTCTTGACAGTTAACGGCAGTCCTTTCCTAACACAGACACAGCATGTGAGGAAAGGGCTGTGGATAACCGGCAAGTCTGTTGACATGTGATCAGCTGATCACATGGTAAAGGGCCGAATATGATTGCGCTGGATGCATGTCCCAGGGGTCATGCAGGAAGCATGGTTTTGGGAGGATGTCCATGGACACCCTCCCAAAATTGGAAGCCCGGGGCTAGGATGGAAGGGGGGCCCATCATGGTTTCTTGCACTGGGGCCCTGAAGGTTCTAGTTACGCCTCTGATTCCTTGCATATTAGGAAAATTGCCAGAATTGTTTTTTTTTTTAAGATTTACCATTTATTAGCTTCAGTGGGGTTTGGATTAAAGTTCACAATTTCCTAAATTTAGAAACAAACCCAAGCACATTCACTTATTACTAGTAACAACCTCGGCCCCACTATTTGTTTCATGCCTACATTCTCACTGCCACCCGCATAAATCTGTTACACATTTATCTCAGGCTGATAATAGTGTATTTCACTTCAACACTTTTTTTTATGTTTGAATGGAGTGATGGAAGAGTAAAAAAAAAAAAAAAAAAAAAAAAATGTGTAAAAATTTTGGATGGAGTTAACATTACTATTTGACATTATTGCATCTGTTAACATGTCATCTGTCACATATAGGATGAACAACATTAAGAAGTACAATACATACTTTCTAGTCGGAGTCTATGGTGAAGACAAGATGCTCCTTAGGGAGCTCATGCCATTTAATGAAGATTACACTAATCCATGACTTTACTGTTCAGTTGCAACTTTGAAAACAAGCCAAGAGAACTCAACAAACCAATGTAGGAAATAGTGAAACTTTTTTATTTTGTTTTCATATTTTTTGCTTATAGAATGTGAATGCAAAATATAATCTGAGGTATAAGGTTTGGTCAACTTAGAAGACCAAAACATTCATGTGCTCACCCTGTGAAGCAACCCCTAAACCAGTTCACAGTCTCCACCTGGCAAATAACTATACATACTGTTGTTTGCTAGATGTCTGGCAGCTGCTTGAATTGGAAGCCAGGTTGGCATTTGAACTAGGGGCATTAGTAACTACCACAGATAATCCACTCTGGGACCAGCATTCAGATGATGCCTTGGTTTTATCTAGACAGTTCACCTGCTCTCCAGTGTTAATACTAGGCCAGTTGCTACTTTCAGAGTTTGGCTTGTAAACTGGTAGCTCTGTTTCTTGATCACTTGGTGTAGGATTAGGGTAAGATTGATGAGGATGTAGAAGATTGGTTGGGTATGTGTAGCCCTTAGTAGGATGGCAAGGAACTCTAGTATTAACAGTTTTATTAAACTGTTTGCAGCCAAGGTGAATGAGTTCCAGCAGATTCAAAAGCAAAGAGATAAGGGACACCACCAGCATAAATATGATGAAAATTGTTTTTTCCATAGGTCGAGAGACAAAACAGTCCACCTTGTGAGGACAAGGTGTCCTAGTACACACAAAAACTGGAGGCATCACAAAACCATAGAGGTACCACTGACCAAAAACAAATCCAGCTTCAAAGATGCTTTTGAAGACAACACTGGTGGTGTAGGTACACATTAATGCTCCTTGAATCTTAACCTTCTTGTTAGGAGATTCAGTTTTAGTGTCACTCTTCACGTTTGATTCTGTGGCTTTACTGGTCTTTGCTTCATTGTTCTGGAGTTTCAGCTTCTCCTCTCTCCTAGACAAGTAAATCACATGACCAAGGTAGATCAAGGTTGGGGTGCTGACAAAAAGGAACTGCAGAACCCAATACCTTACATGTGAGATAGGAAAAGCCTTATCATAACAGACATTGGTACATCCTGGCTGTTCTGTATTGCAGATGAAATCAGACTGTTCGTCTCCCCAAACTGAGTCTCCTGCCAAGCTGAGAATTAGAATTCTAAAAATGAAGAGCACAGTCAACCAGACCTTTCCAATGAGGGTTGAATGTTCCTGGACTTCATCAAGCAATATTTTAAGTAGATCCCATCCTGCCATTTTTTACTGGAAAAAAATAATATGGGATGTATCAGTTTGAGATTCTAAGTGTAAATATGAATATAACATTTTTTTCTTCTTGGTCATGTTGGGCTCATATTATTTTATGAAGTTTATAAAACCTGGAGCAAAGGTAAAAGTAGTTTTTTTTGCAAAGAACGCAGTGTAATATTGACCATCCAAGTACTGTTCACAGAACAGCTTTACATTGTCTATGCACCAGTTTTTATTGACTCAATAAAACAAATATACATAACATTAACTGTAACCACTAAAAACAAAGATATGGATTGCATTTAATTGTAGAGGTTATAGCATTTAAAACATTGCTAATGTTTACATTTTTTAAATACATGTTTTTAAACAGTTCTTTTGTCTAGAGGCCTAAAAGATGTAGTACCAGTAACTATTAAAGATACTTGGCCTGCTTGGGATATTTATCTTAAAGCGGGGGTCCACCTATCTTTTTTTTTTTTTAGTTCATTCACAAACTTTTCTTCTCAGCGTTACATACTCACATATTGTGTGTAATATGTCCGCCTGTGTCAGATTTCGTCGGAAAGAATAACTTATATTATTCACTGCAGGCGGTTTCCATCTTCATTGTGGGCATTTGAAGCCCACAAGCATTTATTTCCTGGATGTGGTGACTGCTGTGCTACCAGCATTCACCACTCGTTCCCGCACATGCTCAGTGGCATCCTGGGAAGCCTGAGACTAGCTCCCAGGAGTCTGGGAGAGGCTAGAAACACGCCTACTCCCACGGGAGGAGAACCAGGAAGTGCAAAGAAGAATAGAAAAATAAAAGGTAATTACGGCGATTTAAATTTTTTTAAACGGCATGTCAGCATCTAGGCAAGGAAGAGAATACATACAGATATTGTTCAAAATTTGGGTGGAACCCCGCTTTAACCCCTGATCTGGTGCTGCCTTCTTCTCTCTGAAGATCTGGGCTGTGGGAGGTCCCTCAGCATCATCACAAACAGAAGCACTGCTGGCTGAGCTTGCTGGGGCAGGAAATATAGTATTATTCCTAATTTCAGCAAAGCTAGACATAATGAGCATTTAATCCTTGCAGCGTGGGTGGGCTTTAAAAATAATGTCTTGAGTTAGGCTTTAAGCAAATGATTGAAAGTTGACAGTTAAAAGTTTGAAACCGTAGGTTTGCTTGATGCATTTTTATAAAGGCGCGCTAACGAGCATCTATGATGGAAACAGGGTAGATAAACAATTGTAAATTAAAAATAAAATTCAAAATAAAAGTTTCCATGTGTCCTTGCATGGACCTGCTTTAAACTATGTGAATCAATGCAATCCAATGGACAAAGTGTGAACAAGCCCTTAGGCAGGAATGCTAATCAGATTTCCTAATATGCAGATAGGCCATAGACAGATCATGTAAAAGCTCACGTCAAAATTGCTTGCAGGTAAACATAAAAAGTAACTAAAACTACACCATTTTGAATATACAGTACACTTTCCCTTCAAGTTAGCAATATAAAACATGTACATGGCCATAAGTCAAGTCAAATCATGTACCACAAGATATATCATTGCATATGACTATTTTGAGCAAGAACTAATAATTCATGCAAAGTACTGACTGCATATCACAGCACAGTCTGGAGTGCTGGAATACCCACTCTCCATTTTTCTAGCAATTTCAAAGATTAAGGCTGGGTTCACACTGTTGCGAATTGGATGCAGTTTTCTCCACATCCAATTCGCATAGCAGGAGATTGTGACTGGCTTCTCTATGGAGCCGATTCACGCATCTCCGCAGCGGCTCCGGAGCAAATTGCACAGGAGTCCCGTTTGTCTTTTGGTCTATTTCAGGTCCGAATTCAGCCAAAAATTTGGGCTGATATCGGACCTGAAACTGTGAATTGGGACGCATCGGACTACTGGTGTGAGCGCTCTGTGCTGCAGTGTGAAACCAGCCTTAGTGGATCAAGGCAGCATACCGCAAACACCACAAATAATTTATATTTATATGGAGGCAAGGTTGAAGGTTGCTTTGATTTATTAACTTTTGTGGTCAATCTAGCTGAAAGTGGTTATTATTACTAGAAAATTCCCCCATGCAAATGGCTATTTTCAGTGTTTAAAGTGGTATTAAACCCAAAAACAAAAATGAAGACATCACCCAAACTCAGGTTATTGCTGCTGGGAAGATGCACCCTGAACTATGGGACCTTTCCCAGCCCTGTGATGTGGATAGCAGATAGGGGTAAGTGCATATCTCTGCGTGATTCATCTAGCCATGTATACATTAAATATTTACTTCTTTTTCAAAGACAGCATTAGCTGGAAATCCCTTCACGATTGTATGCACCGGAAACTCTTGTTAAAGAAGTAGGCAGCTTGAAGTGGAGCCCCATCCTGCAGCCTAAAACCCCATCATTTATCAGCTAAGCTAGCATTCCTAAAAAGGGCAATGTTTTTAGCGAGCAAGTATAGTTGTTAATTTTTTTGTTTTGTTTGGGGAACCCTGTGTAAAAAAGGAGCACTTTAGTACTGTTTATTTGTTAAAAAAAAAATAATAATAATAGGTAAATGGATAGTCAGATGTAATGGATGTATGGCGGTTTACATCTGATCACATTCAAGTACAACTTCACATTACAGAGACAAAGTGACCGTGATAAGCATTTACTTCTTTTTTTATTTAATTTGTAATGTTTTCTCTTTTATCCGACCGCATCCAACTGGTCTGAGTATGAGAAGGAGGAGCAGGTGGAAGAGAGTGAGGGCTGGGCCCCCCAACCCACCTAGGACTGTTAGCACAACAGTCACCTCACCAACAGCCACTCCCTGAGGATATGGTCAATTGGAAAGCCTGGTTGTGTCACTGCCAAGGTATCTACAGTATCTCCATAATCTATCCATAAATAGAAGAAAGGATCCTTGAGTTGCTTGGGGGAAATGCAGAAAAAAATGCAGTGACAGGGATCAATTCCTCCATGCCCCCCCCCCCCCCCATTCATGCCAGGCCGATGCCATTCCCAATAGTTCTATTGAACCCACCCATCCCCCACCAGATTTTCCCAAGGGCAACTGCTACACATAGTCTACTCTACCTCATATTATTACTGCAGTCTGGATCAATTGTTTTCCTTTCACAGAGAACATGTGCCAGGACTTAGCTTCTTCATCCTGCTTTGAATCAAGTTTTTATATACAGTGTTTGGTTCTATTTTTTGCTTACAATGGGCAGTCTGTTCACCCTGCACAGCAAACCAAATCAGGTCTCAATGGGTTTACTGACAGCAGAAGTCACCAGCTCCCATGTGAATGAAGCCTTCAACAAGAGGAACATTTTTATAAAATGGTGAATGCGATTTTCACCAAACTTTAATTACCGGGGGCTCAATCACTCATTTAAAAACACATGTATCTAAAAGAATTACCTGCAGTGATTAGTGAATGTCAGATTCACTGCTTCATAAATGTATCCCCCTTTGTGGAATTCACGAGCATGTTGTAACAATGTGGTGCAGATCAAATCCCCAGCAAATCTACGAATGTTAAAAAAAAAAAGAAGTTTATTTATAAAGTTATTCCTTTTTAACCTCTATTAACTGCTACATTACCGTTTTCGCTTAGCGAGTTTTAATTTTTTTCTATCCATATGTAGTGCTACCCCGGGGCTGCTGTGAGGCCGATACAAGGCTATCAGGGCCTGCTGATAATAGTTGGTTCTTCCCTGATAGTACAGAGGTTGCCCACCACCATAAGCACCCATTCGTGCACACTGGTTCCAATGACTCAGTCTAGGGGATTTAAAAAACAAAACAAAAAAACCCCAAAAAACTTTAAACCAGGAGAAGGATTAGGGTGCAGGATACTCCAAAATGCTTGCAAAGTAATAAAAGGACACTCTTCTCTATGCTCATATACATGGATTCCTCTAGAGACACAGGAAAATGGCCTGTACTCCAAGACTTTATAAGAGCCTTCCCAGTCCATAGCTACCTCTGACACTTACATCCCAAAAGCACACAGTCACTAGGGATCACAATTCAGGGTCAATACTCACAAGTCCCCAGGACAGCTGCACACATTCCATCTTCCTCTGGACACAGTCCAGTGAGGGAAACAATCCTTCTCCAGTTCAGATCCCTTATGGTGAAATCACACAGCCAGCTCCTCAAAGACCAGCACCCCCAGAGGTTTTGCAGCCCCCTCTCTTCCCAAGAAAATAACTAACTATCTTTTATCACCTTCCCAACCACCATCTGGACACTCCGCTCCAGGGAATGGCTAAGACATGATAAATATTTAATATGAAAGACAAGTGCAGCACAATAAAAATGTATAAGTAAAAATATGATGGGATTATTAATAGATGAAGGTAAAAGTCCTTGATATCTCATAAATGGAATAAAACTCCCACTCTTGATCGAAACAAGATAAATACAATCTTCTCTGATAATCTTGCAAATTCAATCTGTAGGAAAATGCGCTTACCAGAACTGTTGGACCTCTAAATTATAGGAGGTCATAAGGGGGCGGAGTCTGTGACGTCACCCACAGCCTTCTCAGCTGTTCGGACGCGAACAGCTGAGTGTTTCACTGGATCGCATATGAAACTTCATTGTCTGCACTTGTCTTTCATATTATATTGCTTTGGGTTGGTGAATCCTTTAGTGTTCAGCCTGCATAGTCCATTTATTTGTTAATTTTTTGCGCTGATTGCCTTTCCATTTTTGTAATGATAAATATTTAGACTGGTCATTTGCCTCTTCTGGCAATACATACTGGAAACCTCTTCCACAAGCAGGGGGAAGCAGTTAAACTCTCAGCCTGTAAAATCCTGAACAGATTAGAGCAAACAATTACTACCCCCTTGACTACAGAAGGAGGCAAAAACAAAATTTGCCTAGCATCCTAGGGGGGTGCTAAACATATACAGTATATACACAACCTTTTTCCTGTATGTTTCATTGATTTGCTTTTGTAGTACTGCATTAAATACATTTTAAAAATAAAACTTTATTTTTTTGTAAATAACTTCAAAATGCTTTGGCCCAGGGTAAGTTGGTGTTGTAATAAACAGGATAAACCACAGAATATAATAATAATAATAATATCCCAGGCTGTCTGCACATAGTTCCGGGTGGCTCCAGTCACATAAATGGCTCATTTATACTGTACGTTCCATAGCATCCATGCAGACGAAAACCTTGCAGAAATCCCATTTACATAAAAATATTGGTAATGGTGGAGCCCTTAAAACATATAAACCCATTTACTCAGATCAACCAAAAATCTCCCATCCACAAATCCATCAGAATGGTAGGAGGGGAGAGAGGAATACAATGGGACTTTAAGTGTGCCACGTGTGTTATGGTCGGATTAAACCAAGGTTTAGCTTTTTGGCCATAATTCCAAAAGATATGTTTGGCGTAAAAAAACCACTGCACATCACCGATAGAACACCATACCCACCGTGAAACATGGTGGTGGCAGCATCATGCTTTGGGGCGGTTTTTCTTCAGCTGGAACAAGGGCCTTAGTCAAGGTAGAGGGAATAATGAACAGTTCCAAATACAAATCAATATTGGACCAAAACCTTTAGGCTTCTGCTAGAAAGCTGAACAGCTGAAGCTGAAGAGGAACTTCATCTTTTAGCATGACAACGACCCAAAGCATACATCCAAATCAACAAATGAATGGCTTCACCATGAGAATATAAAAGTTTTGGAATGGCCCAGCCAGAGTCCTGACCTGAATCTGATTGAAAATCTGTGGGGTGATCTGAAAAGGGCTGTGCACAGGAGATGCCCTCGCAATCTGACAGATTTAGAGTGTTTTTTGCAAAGAAGAGTGGGCAAATATTGTCAAGTCAAAATTTGTAATGCTGATAGACTCACACCCAAAGACTGAGTGCTGTAATAAAATCAAAAGGTGCGTCAACAAAATATTAGTTTAAGGGTGTGCACACTTATGCAGCTATATTATTTTAGCTTTTTATTTTTACTTCCCTCCACCTAAAAAGATTTCAGTTTGTTGCTCAACTGAGTTGTATAGTTTATAGGTCACATTAAAAGGTGGAAAAAGTTCTGAAATGATTTATCTTTGTCTCATTTTTTACATCACAGAAACCTGACATTTTAACAGGGGTGTGTAGACTTTTTATATCCACTGTACATACTATATTGTCAAAAGTATTGGGATGCCTGCCTTCACACGCACATGAACTTTAATGGCATCCCAGTCTTAGTCCATAGAGTTTAACCACTTGCCTACTGGGCACTTAAAACCCCTTCCTGCCCAGGCCATCGCAATTTGAATGACAATTGCGCGGTCATGAAACACTGTACCCATATGAAATTTTTATAATTTTTTTCCACACAAAAAGAGCTTTCCTATGGTGATATTTAATCACTGCTGGGTTTTTTTTTTTTTTGCTGGGAAAAAGACTGAAAATTTTGGAAAGAAGAAAAAAAAAAAAGATTCATAGTTTGTTATTACATTTTGAAAATAGGTAATTTTTCTCCTTCATTGATGTGCGCCAATGCGGTTGCACTGATTGGCACTGATAGGCTGCACTGATGGGCACTGGTAGGTGACACTAATGGGCAGCACTGATTGATGGCACCGATAATGAGGCACTGGTGGGCAAAGGTAGGTGGCACTGGTGGGCAAAGGTAGGTGGCACTGGTGGGCACAGACAACGCATTGGCGGCTCTGTATGAGGGACCATTGTCTGACAAAGGCTGCTGTAAAAAAATTAAAAAACTGATACCGATCTTCTGTTTACATCACATGATCAGTTGTCATTGGCTGACAGCTGATCTGTGATCAGCCAAGTCTCACCCTGCAGGGCATGCTCGGGAGGACGTCTATTGTTGAGGTTGAGTTGAGGTCAGGACTCTGTGCAGGCCAGTCAAGTTCCTCTTGACTCCCCTGAAACTGAGCTGCAGAATGGTGGCCAAGATCATACAGCGGTTTAACAGGACAGGGTCCACTCAGAACAGACCTCGCCATGGTGGACCAAAGAAGTTGAGCAAACATGCTCAGCGTCATATGCAGAGGTTGTCTTTGGGAAATAGACGTATGAGTGCTGCCAGCAGGGCACACTGCATCAAATTGGTCTTCATTGCTGTCATCCCATAATTAAGCCTCTTCTAGAGACGATGCACAAGAAAGCTCACAGTTTGCTGAAATCAAGCAGAGGCAGTATTCCAAAACGATAACGACCTCAAACACACCTCCAAGATGGCCACTGCCTTGCTAAAGAAGCAGAGGGTAAAGGTGATGGACTGGCCAAGCAGGTCTTCAGACCTAAACCCTATTGAGCATCCTCAAATGGAAGGTGGAGGAGCGCAAGGTCTCCAACATCCACCAGCTCCGTGATGTCGTCATGGAGGAGTGGAAGAGGACTCCGGTGACAACCTGTGAAGCTCTGGTGAACTCCATGCCCAAGAGGGTTAAGGCAGTGCTGGAAAATAATGGTGGCCACACAAAATATTGACACTTTGGGCCCAATTTGGACAATTTCACTTAGGGGTGTACTCACTTTTGTTGCCAGTACACTGTTGTGCAAGCTATACACTCACTACTTTACATTGTAGCAAAGTGTCATTTCTTCAGTTTTGTCACATGAAAAGATCTAATAAAATAGTTACAAAAATGTGGAGGGGTGTACTTACTTTTGTGAGATACTGTATATATAAAATCTATAGATCACTACCCCGTAGGAGCTGCTGGTGAATATTGGTATCTCCCACCTTGCACAGCCAGGCGCACACACATTTACATTCACTCTAGAGACAGGAAACAGTCCTTGTAACTTTGTTTTGTTTTTTTATTTAGGGGGATTGAACTTGGATGGGGAGAGGGTTATTTTGGGATGCTTGATCAACAAGAAAATCTTCAGAGACACAAACTAGTCCTCTGACTGTAACACTCACCAGTCCTCTTGGCTGTCTTTCTCCCTGGAGATTTGCCCAGCAGTGTTCTCACACTGTCCTCTCCTTGCTCCCATGCGTCATGAGAAGGAGTCCCTTCCGCACCCAATCCCGGACCCGAGTTCACCCCCCAGACTAAGGGGCTACTCTCAAAGGCCTCCAACAGCCTAACACTCCATCTTCCACCTAAATGCCACACCGCCCCAGCCTCCAGACAGCTACTCCTAGACCCCCTCCCAGCTGCTTCTTGAATCTTCTCCAAGTTTCCAGCAAGCAGGGGGAGTCACCAGAGATGCTGTCGCTGAGTCATACAGCCTCCCTGAGCCAGTCACAACCCTGACCCAGAAAAACAAACACACAGGCTTGGCTGACAGCCAAGCCTGACAATTTACCTACTCTAACACAGAACATCCCACTCTAGCAATGCTAGGGGATGCTATATATCTCTCTTACACACACACACACACACACACACACACACACACACACACGTTCATGGGCACTTATTTTATAATATGCTATGTGTTTTTAATATTTGTAAATACAAAAATATGTGTTTTACAAATTTTGTTTGCACTCTCTTTGGTGGCACACTTATTAAAGTCCCATTCTATTCCTCTCTCCCCATCCACCATTCTAGTGGAGTTGTGGGTGGGAGATTTGTGTTAGAAGTCACATTTACTTTTCACCACAGAATAGTTTAACACCTCCTCCTATACCTATACTATAGTGCTAACTATAGGTTATGGCTAGCCCCCACAGGCCTGGTATTAGGGGCAATGTAGCTAACACCTCCCCCAATCATCAAGCCTTTCAAGCTGCCCATAGCAACCAATTTGTGCAATTTATCTTTGACAACCCTATTATAAGCAATCTAGGCACTACTGTACCTAAGACAGTAAAAAAATGCATGTGGCATTCTTGGCAGCATACTGTAATACACATTAGAGCATTGTTGCATATTGTGCTGTGCTTCAATGCACGTAAATCAAGGTGCATTGGAGTGCCATTTAGAATACTGGGCGTTCAAGTAATGTATATGTTTCCACAGTGCAAAAGTGTGAATAGGCCCTTAATGTTCACTAGCAACAATAGCATCTGCAAAACAATGGATGGCCCATTCACATTTTCGTGTTGTAATAACAAAGTGAAAGTATGATGCACTGCAGTGCCATTTGTTCTCAGTGGCACCTCAAAAGCACTATAACAGTAGTGGGCAACACCCACACACTGCATATAAAAAAAAAAAAAAAAAAAAAGCATGTTTTTTAGGCCCCCCATTTAGGCTCGATTCACACTAATGCGTTTTTTGATGCTTTTTGCAGAAACGCATTTCATTTTTTAACACATGTTAATCCTATGGAACACGTTCACATCAATGCTTTTTTGTGACTGTGTTTCTGGACAGGGTTGGGGACTTTTTTTCAGCAAAAACAGCGTTTTGCATGTAACAGACTTCAATGAACTCGCATCCAAAACGCAAGTCCTGCGATTTTACCACAATTTTGTATTTTGCCATTTGTGTTTTTTTTTTTTAGCTTTACATTCACTGTGTATAGCTGATTGCTAAGGAGTGGGCTGGGAAGCCGGCTGCCACGTCCTTACCAACTGATGAGTCATCAACTGTCAGCAGGCTTCCCTGCTGACAGCTGAGAGTTAAAAAAAAACATTATTGGCCACCATTATTTTCCAGCACTGCCTTAACCCTCTTGGGCATGGAGTTCACCAGAGCTTCCCAGGTTGCCACTGGAGTCCTCTCTACTCCTCCAGGACGACATCACGGAGCTGGTGGATGTTAGAGACCTTGCGCTCCTCCACCTTCTTTTTGAAGATGCCCCATGGATGCTCAATAGGGTTTAGGTCTGGACACATGCTTGGCCAGTCCATCACCTTTACCCTCAGTTGCTTTAGCAAGGCAGTGGTCGTCTTGGAGGTGTGTTTGGAGTCGTTATGTTGGAATACTGCCCTGTGGCCCAGTCTCTGAAGGTAGGGGATCATGCTCTGCTTTAGTATGTTACAGTACATGTTGGCATTCATAGTTCCCTCAATGAACTGTAGCTCCCCAGTGCCGGCAGCACTCATGCAGCCCCAGACCATGACAATCCCACCACCATGCTTGACTGTAGGCAGACACACTTGTCTTTGTACTCCTCACCTGGTTGCCACCACACACACTTGAGACCATCTGAACCAATTACGTTTATCTTGGTCTCATCAGACCATAGGATATGAATGGCTAATTGGGCCCAATTTGGACATTTTCACAGGGGTGTATCTTCACTTTTGTTGCCAGCAGGTTAGACATTAATGGCTGTGTGTTGAGTTATTTTGAGGGGACAGCAAATTTACACTGTTATACAAGCTGTACACTCACTACTTTACATTATGGGAAAGTGTCATTTTCTCAGTGTTGTCACATGAAAAGATATAATAAAATATTTACAAAATTTGTAACTCACAAACTGTACTGACTGTACTCACTTTTGTGAGATACTGTATTTATAAAATGTGCGACATCGAAGGGGGCAGGTCATTTTTTTGATTTTCAGCTGGTCGACGGTGGAGGAAGAAAAACACCCCGGAGAAAGAAGACTGGAGGAAAAAGAAGAAGACCGGAGGAAGAAGACAACATTTTTAATAAAAGAACTTGTCAAAAACTGTCCATTGTCTTACTACACTACTTTTTTGGTGAATGGGTAGGGGTACAATGTACCCCATACTCATTCACATGGGGGCTCGGATCTGGGGGATTCCAGATTCTGATAAGCTCCCCGCTCGCAGACCCCCACAACCAGGGAAGAGGCCCTTGTCCCCATCAACATGGGGACAAGGTGCTTTGGAGTGGGGAGGGGCACCCCCCTCATGTTAAGGGAATGTAGCCTGGTATGGTTCAGGAGAGTGGGGGCGCACTCGCTCATCCCCTCCCTTTCCTGACCTGCCGGGCTGCATGTTCGGATAAGTGTCTAGTATGGATTTTGTGGAGCTGGGGGAGCACCCCACGCCATTTTTTTTTAACAAACTTTTTTTTTTTTTTTTAAAAAAGCAAATCGCAAAGGCAACATGCTTAGATGTGAATCAAGCCTTAAACCTGAGAGTTTTGCAGCTCGAAGCTTCAAAATGCTCAACATCCAAATTTACATGTATTACAATGGTGACTGTTCACATATGAGCACCCAGGTGCCTGTAGCTCGATGCCGGATGCTCCAAAAACTACATGAGCTACTTTTGAGGCAAAATTGTGTATATTTGGCTCCATAGACTTCAATGGGAATGCCTCAAAACACTCAAACCACATTTTTTCAAGCGTTTTTTTTTTTTCTGATATATTTCAGGCATTATTGAGCCTGTAAGAACTGGTCCACCCCACCCAGAGCATTCCATTGGCTGAAACAAAAGTGCCTGAAGCTTGAATACACAAGTGAAATCTTTAAAATGCTTCGCTAAAACACTCGTATACGCACTCATAAACATTCTAATAAAAACAGCTATAAGCCACACTGTTCAGGTGTGGATGCAGCATGTTGCACATATTTTTAACGTGCACTAAAAAAATGTAAATGTAGTTTTGCAAACAGGTATTCATAATTTGCTAATAAGCCAACCCTTTCATCCACACTGCTAAAAGATAAAGTATAGTACTAGCCCTAACAGATAAAGCGTTAGCTCATGCTTTGTTTTTTTTTGCCTTCCTCTGGATCAACTATGGGTATTGGATTGTGTGTAATTATATGTAATAAAATTCCCCTTCTATTGGTTGAACAGTTTTTTTTTTCAACCAGACTCACAATGTAACTCTGCCCACATGGTTGTTTCTTGTATTTACTACAGTAAAAGGGTTATCATAACCCATAACTTTGTTTCGTTTTTGTTTTCTTTCTAGTAGACTGTATTGTACTTGTATTTACCATACAACAATTTAAAAAAAAAAAATACAGAGACTTCTGTAGACTCGTCTGAGGAAATATTTGCTTTTGACGCCCAAAGCAACATTCAGATGTCAGCTTGCAGTGACCGAAAAATACTGCTTGATTGTTAGGCTCTTTGCACATGGGACTTTATAGATGGAGTGCATCACCCAGCCCCACTGCCTGTAGCCTGTTAAAGTCTATGGTGGAATGCCACTGGGCAAGACTGAATGTTGTATAACGTGCCCCTGAACGCATAGGGCCTGAAACACAGGTACGACTCAGAAATGAAAGTCGGTAAATCTAAAATTTTGAGTCTCCATGAGAGAAGGAATAGAAAGAAAATTGTCCAAAGGAGAAACTTGTTCACCATGACATCTGTCTAAAGGCTTGTTCATACAGGCAGTCAGGAGGTGGTAAAAATAGGTGATTGAGCCATGGTTTAACTGTCCCCCCTTCAAGCTGCAATGGCAGCCAAATACATATTTGTACATATGAAGCAAAAATCATACCCAATGTGGGATTTGGTGAGCAGTACCTCCACCAATTCAAGTGAATGGCCCATGCTGCAACCGTGTATAATACATGCGTTTGTGGTGCAGGCTAAGCAGGCAACGTAACTCCCAAGCACCTGTGAAAAGCAAGTAACTGCAGATCACTTTTCAGAGGGGAAGCGAGGGCTGCTGCAATTGTGAACCACCCCTTAGAGGGGGATTTCCTTCACATTAGAAATAGATCTTCTCAATCCACAGGACAATACTTCTCACAGACAGCAAAAGAAAAAAAAAAAAAAAAAAAAAAAAAAAATTTGACAATGGTTTTAACCTTCCCTTATTTTTATTTTATTTGTTTTGGGTATAAGGGTTACAGCACTATGCCTGGATTCAGTAGAAAAATTTATATGGGCAAGCTTGCAGGATGTAACAGAATGGTTTCCCAGAAACTCCTGTTCCAAATTGATAGAACTTGAATTTTTAGTTTAGATCAGTGGTCTTCATATTGCGGCCCTTTGCTTACTTTTATCCAGCCCTTAGGGCACTATTTCATCAATGGGGCATAATCCTCCCCCACGCACTGACCCCAATGAAGGAGCCACATTCATACTAATGACACCAACAATAGGGCATTGTTTTTTTCCCCCCACTGATGTTGGGACCTTTTCTACTCCCAATGGCCACAGTCCACTCCCAGAAAAGTCTGAAGGACAGTAAACTGGCCCTTTGTTTAGAAAGTTTGGAGACCCCTGATTTAGATTGTTGTTTCCCTTACTTGCAGCTGAGAGAAGACAAGCCTGAGGATAGAGATGTAGCTGGGCATGTGATCATCAACAATGTAAAAAGCCTTCTACTGTTAAAATGGGAGCTCAGTCAGGAAGGAGCCTTATAACATGCAGCTTTTCCAGAAGACTTAGCCACTGTGAGAAGACCCTACTTGATTGCTACATGCAGTACTTTACATGACAAAATAGATATTTTATTTTCATTCCCTGTTGTATTTATTCAGAGAAAAAATGTCCTTACCTGGTGTCTGGGCTGAACTAATCTGACAGCTTCACATCATGGTAATGAACTTGATTATTGCCACCTGTTGATGCCTTTAACCTTTTTCACCATTAACATGTTCAGGGCAAGGTGTGCAACGCATGTCAAAATATCAATATCAAATGAACAATGCATGCAGCAGCCACATTTTGCTTTTATTTATTATTTTTTGGGTAAAATGATCTTTTATTAACAGCATGAATTGCTTTACAGGATGATCAGTCCTCACACTGGTAAACATACACATATGATGAAATTTACCTGTGGCATTGAAAGTCCTCTCTGACATCTGTTCGCTGCTGGAATGTAACTAAAATTGTTTGTGTTTCTGTGTGCTGCAGTTTTTAGGTTTATTACTCGAATGAGCAGGAAGATCAGGAGATCTAACCTTGCTGGCTTAATGCTTGTTCCTGGTCAGTTACTCAGAAATGATGCAAGTAAAAATATCCCATAGTATGTAGATGATATAACTTTTGCGCAAACCAATCAATAGGCTTATTGGGATTTTTTAGCAGAATACGTATTGGCCTAAATTTATAAAGAAATTTGATGTTTTCACTTTTTTTATTCGATATGTTTTATAGCAGAAAGTAAAAAATATATATATATTTTTTTCAAAATTGTCGGTCTTTCTTTATAGCGCAAAAAAATAAAAATGCAGAGGTGAACAAATACCACCAAAAGAAAGCTCTATTTGTGGGTAAAAAAGGACACAAATTTTTATTTGGGTACAGTGTTGCACGACCATGCAATTGTCAGTTAAAATAACGCCGTGCTGTATCGTAAAAAAAATGGCCTGGTCACGAAGGATAGTAAATCTTCTAGAGATCAAGTGGTTAAAGCTGAATTAAACCTTCCCCCCCAAAATTAAAAATTGGTCCCCAGAAACCTTTAGCCTTAAAGTGGATGTAAACCCTCACATCAGGGCCGTTTTTAAGGCAGGGCAAAAGGGGCAGCTGCCCTGGGCCCTGTCATTGTTGTGGGGCCCAAAGCAGCTGCCTCATACTTGCCAACTATCCTGGTTTAAATTCCCTCGTCCCTTGAGGTTTTAGTCCTGTGCTGTGTCCCAATATCTCAGTGTGAAGTGCTGCTACTAATGCTGCCCAGCTCTGCCCTTTTATTGTGTACAGATGACTCACCTGCAGACCCTGTGTTTACATGTAAATTACCGGCATTCATATGTAAATAGCGGTGGCATTCATATGTAAATAGCGGCGGCCGGCAGCATTGATATGTATATCTTGCCCCCCTGAGGTCATATCCATAGTAATCTCTAGCAGCCAATCAACAAGCAGAAATCATGTGCTGTAACCTCTAGCAACTAATCAGTGACCCGTAATGTGTGCTGTAACCTTTAGCAACCAGTCAGTGAGCGGTAATGATACACTGTAACCTTTGGCAACAAATCGCAATAGCTGTCTGATCTGATTCAGTAAACTGATTTTGA
The DNA here is from genome assembly GCF_042186555.1 of Aquarana catesbeiana. Lineage (NCBI taxonomy): Eukaryota > Metazoa > Chordata > Amphibia > Anura > Ranidae > Aquarana > Aquarana catesbeiana. The sequence continues at coordinate 418,701,983 of NC_133325.1, read as the reverse complement.
GTCTAGCTGCAATTTATTGTATGTCTCAGAGCAGGTGGAGAGCGAAACTGCATGGGGGGGGGCCCCAAGAAAAGTTTTGCCCAGGGTCCAATCAATAATAAAGACGGCCCTGCCTCACATATACCCAGGGAAGTGAACAGCCTCAGATGATACACAGGGATGAAACAAATCTCCCTACATAAGTTTTACATGTATAGCTGCTGTCTTCATTTTGCTATATTCTTTAGAATTCTTCCATCAAGTAAGAATTTGCACTTCCTCATTCAGCAGTAGGAGTGTCATTCTGACATACTCTGTGTGACAGCTGATTGGAGGAAAGACACCCCCCCCACATTGGCTGAAGATGGAAAATGCTTTCAGAGCTGTACTGTGATAAGGCAAGCTCTGTGCTATCTATTTATAGCAACCTCCCTGACACACATTCCAAGCTGCTTTTATCTCCTGTCTCGGAGAACTTATCAGAAGTTATGTTGATAACAGAGCTACGGAGCAGCACAAACACACGGGACAAGCTAGATACACACTATATAACTTTTGTTGTTCGATTTCCTTTAGATTTATCTTCAACTATGTAGTGCAAGGGCCTGCCTGATTGCATACAAATTGGAAGTGTTTAGGTTTGACCCCATATTATATGGTTTTGGTAAATCTAAAGGAGAAAATCTGCAGAGAATTGTATAATGTGTATAGTGTGTATCCAGCTTTAGTGCTTTGGAGAGAGACAAGAAAACACTACAGAAATATGTGCTTTGGGTTCCAATGATTCGGCCACTTGATTTGCCAGGCTGCAATGATTTCACTCTCATGCATATGCACAGCAGTCATTATCAATGCACAGAACCCTGCTGTAACTGTACACTGAGTTGCGCATGCACAGATCAGTGTTCACAAGCCCTGACAGCCATTTCCCTCAACTCTCTGGGTTCCTAGACCCAGGGGAGATAAGTTTCTCAGTTACCCTTCCTTTGCAGCTCAGAGAAGACATGCCTGAGGATATTGAGGTAGCTGGGCATGTGGTCAGCAACCACGTGAGAGGCCTTCCACTGTCAAAATGGGGTTGTAGGCAGCCAGGAAGGAGACTAATAACATGCAGCTTCTCCAGAAGACCTAGCCACTGTGGCAAGACCCCCCTTGATTGCTACCAGAGTATTCCAGTTCCAATGGGGTGGCTTTGCTGTGTCCTCTGGCCTTGGCTCCCTCCAACTATTTGTCTGTGTTACCAGAGTTACCCCGGACTTCACTGAGGGATACTGTTAATTTGGATAAACATAAGTAGCTGTTTGTGTTCTTAACTGTTTTACTGAAGTAGAGATACTCAGCTACACTTCCTGTTGTTAAGAAAAGTCCAGAGTCAGAAAAGAAAGAGAATGAATGCAGGGCTGGCATGGCAGTTTATGGGGAAGTTGTTTCTGGGCAGTTTAGCATTACTAAAATAGCACTTGCATGATTGGTGGAGTGGGGGGTAGCAAGTGGGGCTGCAGAAAGGGATGATTTGGTTTTCAGTCAGAGGACAGCATGCTTGAGACAACTGGACAATCGCCAACCTCTGTTTTAGAGGTAGACAAGGTGGCACCCACAACCGGGGGTGCTGAGTTGACGCTAGCTGCCGCATCTGCACCAACCGTGGTTGAGGGCGGTGCAAAATCTGAGGTGAAAGGAGGGGGAAGGCGTCAAGGATTCTGCCAAGTGCGAGGTCTATGTATGCTTCAAGGGCCCGTTGGGTGCGCACTTGAAGCCGGTCGGTAGAGACACAATATGGTGAGGCGAGCAAAAACGTAGGTTTTCGTCTGATCCTGCTTGCCTTTAATAATTGGCTACAGGCTTTCACAATTTTAGCCAGTTTTGTTGGGCAGAAGGCCCTGGAACACTATTCGGCATTATTCTGCTGTTTGGATGCCATCAGCAAGCCTTACCGGGTGTATGGTGGGGCAGCTTGGTTTTGGTACGACACGCAGTTCCAGAAGTGCAAGGCGGTGCAGCCATCCTTCCATTGGGATCATGAAGATATCGGTCTTCGGATGAAGCTGATGACGTTGGCGCAGGCTGGGAGTCAGTTTAAGTCAGGGGACGGTGGATCCCCTCCCCCAGGACAATTGGCTACTCAGAAGAAGGGTTACTGCTGGCAGTTCGATGAGGGCACCTGAAAATTTGGCTTGTCCTGCCACTTCAGGCATGAGTGCTCCCAATGCAGGTTACTCTCGCAACTTCAGCAATGGTAAGGGACATTCAGGTGAGTTTACGAGAATATGGGGGGGGGGCGCAGTGCAGGTGGTATGAGGGCAACCTTTTTCTACATAAATACCCCGACAGGCAGGTGGCAGAGCTGACGCTTCGTTCCCTGTATTTGGTTCGATAATACAGTGTGGTCGGCCCTGTTGGGCGGACATATAATCCGCCTTACGTTTGTTACTGGTGCACGATTGTTGTTTTGGTCTGCTGGGATAGCTGCTGGCAAGGTGGTTAATTGGATGTTTGTTGCTTGCACGGGTGTTCGATTTGCTGTTTGTTGTTGAAGAATTTTTATTCTTTTTTGTACCAGGGAAGGGCCTTTCTTCAGTCATCCGCTACTTGGATTAATATTGTGCATAAGCTCTACACTGCTGGCCACAGTCCTTTTGGCTCCTGGTCAGTTGTAGGGTCCTTTTCCACGACGCTTAGTTTCTGGGCATTGTGTCTAATATGTAGGCAATGGCATTTCAGTTCCTGGAGGTCAAACTGGTTCACCTTACAGAGTCGGTAAGGTCCACAAGGCACGCTCACTCTGTGTCAACTTAAATTCCTTTTTGGGGCTACCTTGTATTTGCCTATTTAATCTTGCCCATGGGTAGGGTGTTCTGCCGCAGGCTTTGGTGGCTACGACTGGGGTTTGTTTGGCACCGGCTCACCATATTAGGCTGTCATTTTAGCTCGGGTGGTGTGGATGTAGGAGGCTTTGTGTCATTTTTTTCCTTGGAGCTTTTACTTACAGGGCCAAGTTCAGCTGGTTAGTGGATATGTTTCAGGGTGGCTGTAGCGCTGGACTGTGTTTTGCTGGAGCTGTTTTCCATTGTGCAGCCGCGAAACTGTGGGATGCGTAATGTTGGGGGGTGATATTGGCTACCAACAGGTGTCAGTTTCTTCTCTGACAATGTACATTTACTTGGACATTTAGTGTTGGCCTCTTTGCGCTTGACTGCTTTGGTGTATGCTGTTCACATTCCTGGTTTTCAAGATTCTTTGGCATATGCTCTCTGTCATTTCCAGTGGGCCAAGTTTTAGTATGTTTGCGAGGAGCATAGTGCATCAAAATCCCTTGTCCAGCTGGGCTGTGGAGGATTTCTTTTCATTGACATCCGTTATTTGGCATTCGGTGAGCTAGTACACATTGACGGCTTACACTCGGGCATGGGAGGAATGTTACGGTTTGGTTAGTGTGGCTGGTGGTGTAAATTTAGATGGGGGATGTTTGGTCGTGGGTGCTGGAGTTTGGATGTCACATTGTGGAGAATGTTGTGTCTTCTGTTAGTCGCGCATTTGTGGGCTTGGCTTTCTTGTTCAAGTTCCTGGGTCAGATCATGCTAAAGAATTTGGGTCAGGGAGAGCCCTGGAGGGGCCTATTAGGCGAGGTATACGCTGGCCTGATGGTTGTTGGCCTGTGTCTCTTTGTCTCTTGAGTTGTTGGGTTTTTTGTTACAGGTGTTTCCTTCCCTATGCCTAGTCATGTCTGTGAATGTCAGAGTTTTACAATGCCTCATGGGACGTGTAGTTCCGCAACAGCTGGAGGGCCGTAGTTTGAAGATCCCTGTGGTAATTAGTCAGTGTTTTGGATGGGGCACGGATGGTTTTAACTTCCCTGACATTCAGTGTTCAGAATTGTTGTTGGTCCTCTGGATTAAGCAATCTGAGACTGATCAGCTTCCCAAGGGGGCAAGAGTGTAGTTGTTCCCCATTCCTGGTTCAGAGGTGTGTCCGGTTTTATATATGTCTCGTTTCCTGTCTCTTTGGCAGGGTGGTAGTGGTCTAATTTCATGTCATTTAAACTATTTCAGTCTTATCACGCTATCACTTTGGACTGGGTGGCTAGATGGTGTTTTTGGGGGTCTGTGTATATAGCTAGGTGTTTTGTTTTCTTTGTCTGTATAATTTTTTGGCAGTTTTTTGGGCTTGTCTTATCTGGCCTGGGGGCATTTCCTATGTCACTTGGGGGGCTAAGAAGGCGCAGTTACAACTGAATAGAAGACAGCGGGGCTTCGCCAGAGAGGCTGCTGTGTTGCTCTAGATTGGCGCGTCCGGCATAGTATGGAGCTGGGTGGTGCTCTAGGTGTACTGGTTTGAGTGGCTGTATCCTGCTCCTGACATTTTGCAAGTTCATGGGAGGGTACTTATCTAGGCATTCTATAAATGAGAGTATTATTCAGGATTATTAGGTTTGATATTTCACGGTTACGCACTTCCTTACCTGGCTTATGGTTGTTGTGGTCGGATATTGTGGCGCGTACTCCCTGGAGGTTGGCGCACTCGTTGGTGGGTTTAAACAGAGCCTGTGTGAAGGTGCATTGGGATGTGGCTTGCTTTGTGGTTGGGAATGGCAGGGTGGTGGTCAGGCATGGTGAGCTTAAAGTGGATATGCGGCAGTAGTTACGTGGGGATGGTGTTCACCTGAATGTGGTGGGAGTCGATGTGTGGTGTCTTGGGTTGCAGGATGGGCTTCAGAAGGCCCTGAGGGTGTGGTGGAATGTGCAAACATAAGGTGTCATGTTTGCGCATTTGTGGCGGGGTACAGGGTCCTTATATGGGTTTGATTATGAAAAAATATGGACATTTGTAGTGACTAGTCCTCGGTATGGCTCCCATTATTATGGTTGGGACACGTCCTCAGTACGGCTCCCATTATTATGGTTGGGACCTGTCCTCGGATACCACCAACCATTATTATGGTTGGTGGTATCTGCGAGTAGTTGTTTGTCTCCTAGTCAGTGTTTGTTCTGGCTTGGAGGCCTAAACATTTACAGTGATTCCGCAGGTACTAGAAGTAAATGCCCATAAGAACCTTGTGACTCCTATTTGTCAGACTGCTCTGGATATTCATATGTCGCATATGTTTATAGGTTCATATGCTTATATGTTGATATGTTATTTTTAATGTTGTTAATAAAAGGCTGCTACAGCCATTAAACTCCATCTTGGGTTTAATGTGGTTTTTCTTAAGGAAAGGTTAGGGATGGAGTGGTGGTCCAGCAGTCAGGAGAACAAAGCATCCTTTATACCCTAGTCAAGAAAGACCCGGAGTCAGAAAAGAAAGAGAATGAATGCAGGGCTGGCATGACAGGGTTAAAAAGAGGTTTGGTATGGGGAAGGTGTTTCTGGGCAGTTAAGCATTATTAAAATAGCACTTACATGATTGGTGGAGTGGGCAGTAGCAAGTAGGGCTGCAGAAAGTGGAGATCTGTAGGAGGGTCTCAGGTTTTTAGTCGGAGGAGAGCGTGCTTGAGATAACTGCCCACCCTCCCGCCCTTACTATGTTCAGTGATTTGGGTCCGAGTTTGGATCATGATCTGGTGGCATTGTCGTGGCAGCAGGTGGGGTACAAGGTCCTTATATGGGTTTGTTTATGGAAAAATGTGTACATTTGTAGGGACCCATCCTCGGTACAGCTCCCAGATTTAAAGTTTGACCCCCCAGCACAACTCCTCTTCCTTTCCAAAGCACACCCTAGGACATATTATCTAATCCCTCCCCCCAATCAAATATCCCCTCCCAGCTCCATCCACCCCCCCCAATCCCATCCCAGCTCCATCCACCCCTCCTATCCTATCCTGGCTCCATCCACCCCTCTGATCCCATCCTGGCTCCATCCACCCCCTCCGATCCCATCCTAGATCCATTCCCCCCCCCGATCCCATTCCAGCTCCATCCACCCCTTCAATTCCATCCCGGCTCCATCCACCCCCTCCGATTCCATCCTGGCTCCATTCACCCCCTCTGATCCCCCCATCCCGGATTCATCCACCCCTGATCCCATCCCAGCTCCATCCACCCCCTCCAATGCCATCCTGGCTCCATCCACCCCCTCCGATCCCATTCTGGCCCCATCCACCCCCTCCGATCCAATCCCGGATCCATCCACCCCCCGATCCCATCCCAGGTCCATCCACCCCTCCAATCCTATCCCGGCTCCATCCACCCTATCCGATCCCATCCCGACTCCATCCACCCCCTCCGATCCCATCCTGGCTCCATCCATTCACCCCCTCCAAACCCATCCTGACTTCATTCACCCCCCGATCCCACCCATCCTGGCTCCATTCACCCCCCCAATCCCATCCCGGCTCCATCCACCACCTCAGATCCCATCCCAGCTCCACCACTGCCCCGATCCCATCCCGGCTCAATCCACCACCCCATCCTATCCCAGCTCCATCCACCGCCCAAATCCCGGCTCCATCCACCACTCCAATCCCATCCTGGCTGCATTCATCCCCCCGATCACATTCCAGCTCCATCCATCCCCCTGATCCCATCCTGGCTCCATCCACCCCCCTGATTCCATTCTGGCTCCATCCATCCCCCTGATCCCATTCTGGCTCTATCCATCCCCCCGATCCCATCCTGGCTCCATCCATCCCTTTGATCCCATCCTGGCACCATCCATCCCCCCAATCCCATTCTGGCTCCATGCATCCCCCAATCCCTCACATCCCGGCTCCATCCATTGTGGCAGGTTAAGGGGGGAGAGCCGCACCGATGCACTAGCCTGCTTAGTGCCAGAGGGGAAGGGTAAGCATTTTTTACCGCACCAGGTGACACCAACCCTAGTGACGCCACTGACCCTGTCCCTTCTGGCCTGGGATTCTATAGCTAGTTTTAGCTAAGGGCTCAATAACCGGCATAGACTCAAGTCAGGTTAGGCATCTGAAAGACACTTCCAATAGTTAGAGTTCCAGTTGCATGACAGATTAGAAACTACTAGGGACTAAGACGCAGAGTAGATATGCTGACTCAGTCCCAGTGCCATACCGTGGTTTCTGCTGGAGAGAATCTGCATTCCTAGCTGGTTGGAAGATCTCCCCATCACTGCTGATGTTCTCTTCAGGTCTCCAACACAAAGCTGCAACATACAGTATAACTATATATGCCATGAATTTTGTGCACAATTTGACCAGGAATCTTCCTGCACCCTTTGCTGATAATACATTGGATGTATGTAATATTATTCATCTTTTATTATAAAGTTTGTATTGTTTCCAAACCGGCATGCATATATACAGTATATACTTATGGTTAATGTTATATGCTGGATTCAGTAGTAACGCTGCTCCAAATTACTTTGATTACGTATATTACTGGTTAATTTCCCCATCAGGCAACCCCATCTGTTCATCCCACTCATCCACTTAACAAAGGTTCTGGTTGGCTAATTAGATTTAGCACACTGTTCTGTTTGGGGAGGAGGGGATCATTTCCCATAACCCCCTAAAAGAGGGCTACACTTAAAACATAGAAGATGGTGATAGTGTCTTTGTCACGGAATACATTTTCACATTTTACATGTCAGATTACCTGTGTGCAAAAGGTGTGCGTTATGCCCGTATATACATGTTCTCCCATTTAGTCACGACTTTGTCACTGTGGGAACATTGAAAAAACTACAACTTTTCTTCTTTAACCACATTTAATGATGTCCTCAGGGATTAGCATAAATGATGTGCAGTACCATGTTATCCTTAAAGTTGAAGAGCAGGTTCCCACCCAGTTCGAAAACTCTGAGACTGGGTTCACACCTATGCGAATTGGAAACAGGTTTTACCGCATCCCATTCACATAGCAGGAGAATGTGACTGGCTCTCTATGGAGCTGGTTCACATATCTCCACAGCAGGTCCTTTGCGTTTTGCAGGAAAAACGTGTGCCATTTTTGGTCTGTTTCAGGTTCGAATTCAGCCCAAAATTCGACTGTGCGACGGATGCGGTGATGGTGTGAACCCAGCCTTAAGCATTTTTAATCTCTCATGTTTTAGCATAGAATTTTGAGTGATTTATAGGTATTCTGCTGCCTATTTCCTAATTATTTGCACATCTTCTGTATTTTGTGTTCCTCCTGATGTTATCACACGCTACAGGATCTATGGACAAATGTTATAGTGTCTGGACACATTTTCCCTAAATATGTCATGCGATCCTGAAACTGTCAATTCGCTATGCCATTTTGTGGTATTTACCGCAAAATTACCGCAAAAATGCTAGGTAAATCTCACATGAAAAGTCATTAAACTCAATTCACAGATGAAAATAATTAAATAAATGCATGCAGTAATTAAGTAGTGGTCCAGGCATGCGGAAGTGATGGAAGTGATGACTTTGGTCACCACACCTCAATGGGCAGGGCATGTAAATGTTTAAAAAATGGTGCCAATTCATAATCTAATAAGGATTTGGCAAGTTTACACTCACATTTGGTAGCTGGACAATGCATTGCTCTCACCTAAATCCTTAATGGAGCTTTTTGAGACTAATTTATTGGAGTTTCATGACATTCTAAGGAGGGAAAAAAGAAGAAGGGTGGTTGTTATGTCTCCATGTTTCTTTAAGCAGCGCACCTTGCTAGATGATTTCCCTGAATCAGAAGTGCTCACTAAATTTCGTCTGTCTAATGCCGCGTACACACGGTCGGATTTTCCGACGGGAAATGTTGAATGTGAGCTTGTTGTCGGAAAGTCCGACCGTGTGTATGCTCCATTGAACATTTGCTGTTAGACTTTCTGCCAACAAATGTTTCTTAGCAGGTTCTCATATTTTCCACCAACAAAACTTTGTTGTCGGAAAGTCCGATTGTGTGTACACAAGTCCGTCGCTCAAAAGTTCACGCATGCTCTGAATCAAGCAGAAGGAGAAGCACTGGTTATTGAACTTCCTTTTTCTCGGCTCATTTGTATGTCTTGTACATCACCGCATTCCTGGAATTGTTGGCCAACATTTGTGTGACCGTGTGTATGCAAGACAAGTTTGGTCCAACAACCGTCAAACAAAAATCCACGGTTTTGTTGGCGGGAAGTCCGATCCTGTGTATGCGGCATAAGAAGCTCATTATGCTGCTGTTTGGGGATTTGCACCCTTTTCTGGAGCCTGAAGAAATTAAATGTAATTTTAGCATGTGTGCGCTGTAATCTTTTCTTCTGTTTGCCGGTCTTATTCACTCCATACCACCCATAACCAAGTTGCTGGCTGTCCTGCACTTTTTTGTCCACCTATCATTTGATAGCTGGAGAGGTGGTTGGCGTATCATAGCCATCTTATTCATGTTTGCTTGCGAAAGCCCTGCAGGGTTTCAGGCAAATTGCCCCCAAATATATCTACATGCCTAACACACATCAGGAGTGGGATCAGATTAAGAACAATTTTTATGCGGTAGCTGGAATTCCCAATGGCATGGGTGTAATAGACTGTACTCGTGACTTTTTTTTGCCCCCTCTGATAAAGGACACATCTACCGTAATAGGAAGAGATACCACTCCCTGAACATCCAGGTTGTTTGTGATGCAAATATGTTCACCAGAAATGTAGTCACCGGCTTCCCAGGATCTGTCAGTGATGCATCAACTCTTAAGCCTCGTACACACGGTACAATTTCTGGCCAACCGAGCGTCTGATTTTTGTCAAAAGGGCGCGTGCCAGGATCTTGTCTTGCATACTAATGGTACACAATTGTCGTGCAACAAACACGAACGTAGTGAGGCACTACGAGAAATTTCAGCTCTTGAGCGCCACCCTTTGGGCCCCTTCTGCTAATTTTGTGTTTCATTCTTGTATGCTTGCATATCAAAAACCTTCATTAAAAGAAATAAATAGAAACATAAAACCAATATGTCGTCCAGCAATATTGTTAGTAGGTCAAGCAACCAGTGTTAGACCAGAACTATGGTAATCCACTGTATTTACAAGTCTAGAGGTATATGCCAAAGGAATTTAGGTGTCTCATCCCACTTTAATACACACCGCTAAACATTTCATCATCTTATTGATGTGGAGATGTTTAGTCTCAAAGAACTATGCTCAACATTATCTAGAATGGCAATGGTGGAGATTTTGTACTAAAACTGGAGCACACACAGTCTGGTGGAGCTTGGTCTAGTAACCAATCAGCTACTATGTGTTATTTTCCAAGCTTCATAGAACACGCTGAATTTTTAAGCTGATTGGTTAGTATGACCAGCTGCACCTGATTCTCTGGGCTCCAGTTTTAGTAAATAGCACCAAAATGCCTACTCTCCATATTCAAAAAGCACACATGTGCCAAGATATAGCAATTACTTTGCCAAATAGAACATCCAAAAGGACTTGAAAGTGTAACTAAAGGCAAAACTGGTATGGTTTTAATTTTGGATACAGTATTGGAGTTTTAGAAGCCCTGTCAGTCTGTTTTTGCCATCTGTGTCCCATTGGTGAGATTCACTCTTTATTATTGTTTGGATGACAAGACAAAATGTGGGGTTTTCTAGTTCTTTCACTCTCATTGATAAGGACAAACAGTTAAAATATATAGAGAAAATCTCCCTAGCAGGGCACAGGCAGCAAGAAAATCTGACAGATGTTCTAATCCCTCTGTGCTGTATCAAAAAAACAAAAAACCTTCAGTTTTTTCATACTCCAACACCTGAACAGAAGCTGGAAATCCACCACCACTTATATGCCTAGAGGAAACGAGATAAGCAATTAAGCAAACAAATTAGACATCTAAGATGTACATTAGAAAAAATGAAGTGACATTTACTTGAGAGGAATTCTATATATTTGTAGTCATGCTTTTTAAAGTCAGTACGCACAATCAGACTAACCTTTCCTTCCTGACCAAGGCCATTTTTTTAATGTTGTCCCTAATATCTTGCCACCTATTTTTCAAATGCCCTTTACAACGGGGTGCTACTCCCACTGAATTTACAGCTCTTGTAATTGTGTGCCACTGCTTTCTTTTTCAAACTTGATCACTCTTAAACATGTGGGGACCCAGAAGCTTGTCCTACACAGGAGTCAAATTCCCAAATATCGCTACATTCTCTGCATTTGTGAACTTCAGATTTCGTTGTGGCCCATCTGATAGTTTCCTCTTCTTGTTAGGGGTAGTGGAGTTTTGCTTGACACTGCTGTCACTGGAATTTTCCTGATGTGTGGTTTTCATGGCTCTTGAGAAAGCTGTCTTCATTCAACAGTCACTGCTATCACTTGAGTGTCCCTCAACACAGAGCACATAAGTTTGGTCTGCAGCCTCATCATTCACTTCTGTACTGCTATCTATGTAATTGATTTGATTCAGAGTTAAATGGTGTTTTCTTCTCTCTTGAGTAGTGGCCCTTTGTGATTCTTCTTTTTTGTCACTAGCCAAGATGGTGTAATCTTGCAGAAGGCAGATCTGCTGAGAGATTTTCATGCAATAATAACATGTTTACTAGTTTGATTTTATCATTCTCAGAGGTTTAGACTAACCTTGTTTTTGTTTCTTCCCAATGAGTGATACTTGGTGGGCGACCTACCGATTTAAGGATTGCTTGCTTCTGGGACTACATTGTCTTTGGGGCACTATGAAAAACACAAAGATATTTTTAGGTTGCTGAGCATTTGACTTTACATGTGACATGTAAAAATTCCACCTATTGTTTACCATAAACCTGGCTGGTTTTAACAGTCCCATCCTTCCTGCGATTTTTATTGTGAATGCATCATTCAACTACAATAGAATCACAAAGTTATGCACAGTTAGATGGAGAAATGTGAAGTATGTTTGCTTGGAGTACAGGAGTAAATAGGGATTCACAAGAATGCAGTATGGCACTTACTTTGGGAATTTTCCATTCTGAGGCAATTTTCCCCTTGGTGTTTTTTGGGATGAATATTATGGGTGCCTACAAAGAAAATAAAATAAAGTTGCTTATTTCAACATGAAATTCCTTCAAACACTAGGATTATATTTGCAGCAAACTATTGACATTGTACGTGTGAGTGCATTTAAAGGCATTGGAATTGGATTGGAAGGAAGCTATCATAACTGACCTGCAGAACATTCTAAGGGGCCTTTCACATGAGCGGTCCGCAAGGCGGACTCCGTTTTTGCTCAGCGGGGATCAGCAGAGCGAGTCCCCGCTGAGCAGGCGGAGGACAGGTTTGTCTCCGTTCACTATGCAGAGATAGACCTGTCAGAGCCCCGCACTTCTCTATGGAGAGATCGGATGAAAACAGACCGCCTGTCTGTTTTCATCCGATCCGATCCTGCCAGCTAAATTCAGACGGATGGTGACCCTATTTTCAATCCGTCTGGTGGAAAAAACGAACAGGTGGACATGATCGGAAAGCCCATGTGAAAGGGGCCTTTCTTGTTCCCTTTCTCTTGCTCCTAGCTCAATTTGGAATGTACCATCTAATGGACACATAGTGTACAGTGTGTACAGAGTGTACCATCTAATGAATAAAAAAAAGCATAAAAAAAAAAATGTAAGTACTACAACCTGAACATATGGATATGTAGGTGTGATTAATAAATACATACTTACATTTGAACATGGATGCTTTAACGATGCAGCAGGAGCAGAGAAACCATCTGAAGCATCTTTAAGAACAAGAGAAAAAAACATTTTGCAATGGTTGCTGGTTGATATGTGTGAATGCGCTACTCCCGTAATTTACCACCACCTGCAATGCTTTTTAACTATTACTCATAGATTTTTCATGTGCATGAAATTTTAAAACTTTAGATCAATAAACCATATAATCATTCAATACATATACATAAAACAAAAAGTCCTTCAAACGTGCTGCAAAATCTTGTAACCATTAACGTGACTGGCGTGCTCCTATGTTGCTTCAGTATTCATATGTGACTGAGTGGGACCCTCCACCATTCAGATTGGCCACTCACCAGATACTTCACTAGAGGTACGCCTTTGGTTCATTCAAGGGATAACCACTCCACCTAGGCACCACTTCTCACCGGCTAAAACATGGACTCTAATGCTCCAGATACTTCACTAGAGGTACGCCTTTGGTTCATTCAAGGGATAACCACTCCACCTAGGCACCACTTCTCACCGGCTAAAACATGGACTCTAATGCTCCTCATATGAAAGCATAGGGACAAAAGGCTATCATAGCGCAATATGTTTGAACCATTTATTTTAAAATACAAAGTGTAAAATAATCACTCACATTAAAAAGTGCCCTCGAGCCGGCACGAAGCTTATTCAGCAGTTACGGACGGGTAAATGGCTGTTAGCATGGCCCGCCTGGTGATAATGTGCGGCCTCCACGCTCGGCTTGCGCTCCAAGCCTCGTTATCGTTCTCGTCTGGTCACGTGATGCAAAAAACTCTCCCAGCAGCCTCTACGCGTTTCGCATCATCAAATGCGTCATTTCAATGGTTGAAATGAAATGTTTATTGACAGTAAATCAAACAAAAAACAAATGTAATACATAAGCATGTATATGTGTACCGTACCTCTGCTGTTGCAATGTCAGCCTCACAGTTGTATGTTTGGAGCTGTAAGTATACAAAAAATCTTGGTAAGATTACATATACAGTGCTGTGAAAAAGTATTTGCCTGATTTTTTTTTTCTTTTTACATATTTGTCACACCTAAATGATTCAGATCTTTAAAAAAAATGTAATATTACAGATAACCAGAGTTAGGGCCAGTTCACATCATAGAAACGTAGTCTGGATTTGTTCCAGATGCTTTTCTGCATGCACATTTTTAAACGCGTTTTTGATGCATTCCCTCCCCCCTCATTTTTCTTAACCTTAAATAAGGACATGTGTGTTCCAGTGCATTTTTTGGTGCGTTTAAGTGCGTTCCAGTGCTTTTTCAATACTTTTTACCGCATTCCAGTACAGTCCAGTGCAGAAAAAATGCAGCATGTTCTACTTTTTTTTTTCTGGAACTAGAACGCACTGAAACTGACCAAACTGGTGTGAAGTATGCCATTGAAAACCATATAACTTACTATCCATGCGTTTTTGATGCAGAAAAAAATTTAAAAAGGTTTTTAAATGATGATTTAATTTATTTATGGGATAAAAGCTGTCCAAACTTGCCTGGCCCTATATGAAAAAGTCATTGCACCCTAAATCTAATAACTTGCTATGCCACCCTTGGTGGCAACAACTGCAATCACACATTTGCGATAACTGGCAATGAGTCTTCCACATTGCTGTGGAGGAATTTTGGCCCACTCTTCTTTGCAGAATTGTTTTAATTCAGCAACTTTCCTCATCAAGGAAAGTCAATAATGGTCCAGGGGGCCAGTAGATCACAGCAATTCTTAGGGAAGTAGGAGAGAATAGACGTATACAGTGGGCTTCAAATGATGAGAGGGAAAAAAAGGGAAGAGAGTGAATAACCTGGAAGGTGCTCTGGGGGGATAGGAGGAATCCCACTCCACCTCCCTTGCATCCATTAGGCCCAGGGGAGTGAGTCCAGTGAAGGTCACCCTGGGATAGGGAAGCAGGAGAAGGGGTGTCATGTTTGTGGAGCCAGGTTTCGGTGAGAGCAAGTGGATTAAAGGAATTAGTGACAAAGAAGTCATGAACAGCAGTGAGATATCTATGGATAACACTTCGGGTTGCCGCAGTCTGGACCGGTCCCACTGCCCTCATTTCTTTTTCTAGACAATGGCTAATTCTTTTCAGGTACTGTCAAAGATTGTTAGAGGACTGTACAATCCTGTGAAACATTTGGACTGTTAAACACTTAGGCCCTGCCATGGTTTGTCTTCAAGAGACACGCCAGTCACCAACATTCGCTTACTACCTTTTTCACCCGCCAATTTAGTTATGAATATCATTCTGCATATTCTTATTCTAGGGGAGTGAGTATCTTCATAGCTAAAGGAATACCATTCTCCTGCACTCACTCTGTTATTGATCCTGGTTGCCGCTATGTGTTTCTATTGAGTACAGTTTATGGTTTAACTTTACAGCAAGCATGTATATACCTCCACCTTTTTCAGCTGAGATCCTGAAAATATCTGTTATCCCGACACCCAGAAAAAGGCAAATTCTGTTCTTTTCTGCCTACCACTAACCCAAGGGTAAAACTTTTTCTGGATGTAACACTCAATGAAATTGAGAATATGAAAATAAAGAGCAAGGATACAAACCTTACACAGGGCCAACTACAGGCCTTTGAAACATTGCGACAATGCACAAATACGGAGATCAAACCCGCCGACAAAGGGGGTAACATTGTCACTATGCATGAGACTCAATATATAAATATGTGCAAAAAGATTCTTAACAACAAAATTGGTACCGGAAAATTAATGTTTTTATGTTTCAAAGGCAATACGAGGCACCCGTAGATCTGGTCTATCTAAATAACCTTATTTCATCAAAGACACATGAAATCCTTAACCACTTGAGCCCCAGACCATTATGCTGCCTAAGGACCAGAGGTCTTTTTCCAATTTGGCACTGCGTCGCTTTAACTGCTAATTGCGCGGTCATGCAATGCTGTACCCAAACGAAATTTGCGTCCTTTTCTTCCCACAAATAGAGCTTTCTTTTGATGGTATTTGATCACCTCTGCGGTTTTTATTTTTTGCGCTATAAACGGAAAAAGACCGAAAATTTTGAAAAAAAATGATATTTTCTACTTTTTGTTATAAAAAAAATCCAATAAACTAAATTTTAGTCATACATTTAGGCCAAAATGTATTCGGCCACATGTCTTTGGTAAAAAAAATGTCAATAAGCGTATATTTATTGGTTTGCGCAAAAGTTATAGCGTCTACAAACTAGGGTACATTTTCTGGAATTTACACAGCTTTTAGTTTATGACTGCCTATGTCATTTCTTGAGGTGCTAAAATGGCAGGGCAGTACAAAACCCCCCCAAATGACCCCATTTTGGAAAGTAGAAACCCCAAGGAAATTGCTGAGAGGCATGTTGAACCCATTGAATATTTATTTTTTTTGTCCCAAGTGATTGAAAAATGACAAAAAAAAAAAAAAAAAAAAATATTTACAAAAAGTCGTCACTAAATGATATATTGCTCACACAGGCCATGGGCCTATGTGGAATTGCACCCCAAAATACATTTAGCTGCTTCTCCTGAGTATGGGGATACCACATGTGTGGGACTTTTTGGGAGCCTAGCCGCGTACGGGGCCCCGAAAACCAATCACCGCCTTCAGGATTTCTAAGGGTGTAAATTTTTGCTTTCACTCTTCACTGCCTATCACAGTTTCGGAGGCCATGGAATGCCCAGGTGGCACAAAACCCCCCAAAATGACCCCATTTTGGAAAGTAGACACCCCAAGCTATTTGCTGAGAGGCATATTGAGTCCATGGAATATTTTATATTTTGACACAAGTTGCGGGAAAGTGACACTTTTTTTTTTTTTTTTTTTTTTTTTTCATAAAGTTGTCACTAAATGATATATTGCTCACACAGGCCATGGGCATATGTGGAATTGCACCCCAAAATACATTTAGCTGCTTCTCCTGAGTATGGGGATACCACATGTGTGGGACTTTTTGGGAGCCTAGCCGCGTACGGGGCCCCGAAAACCAATCACTGCCTTCAGGATTTCTAAGGGTGAAAATTTTTGATTTCACTCTTTACTGCCTATCACAGTTTCGGAGGCCATGGAATGCCCAGGTGGCACAAAACCCCCCCAAATGACCCCATTTTGGAAAGTAGACACCCCAAGCTATTTGCTGAAAGGCATGGTGAGTATTTTGCAGCTCTCATTTGTTTTTGAAAATGAAGAAAGACAAGAAAAAACATTTTTTTTTTTTCTTTTTTCAATTTTCAAAACTTTGTGACAAAAAGTGAGGTCTGCAAAATACTCACTATACCTCTCAGCAAATAGCTTGGGGTGTCTACTTTCCAAAATGGGGTCATTTGGGGGGGTTTTGTGCCACCTGGGCATTCCATGGCCTCCGAAACTGTGATAGGCAGTGAAGAGTGAAATCAAAAATTCACGCCCTTAGAAAGCCTGAAGGCGGTGCTTGGTTTTCGGGGTCCTGTACGCGGCTAGGCTCCCAAAAAGTCTCACACATGTGGTATCCCCGTACTCAGGAGAAGCAGCAGAATGTATTTTGGGGTGTAATTTCACATATTTCCATGGCATGTTTGAGCAATATATCATTTAGTGACAACTTTGTGCAAAAAAAAAAAAAAAAAAAAAAAAAATTTGTCTCTTTCCCGCAACTTGTGTCGCAATATAAAATATTCCATGGACTCGACATGCCTCTCAGCAAATAGCTTGGGGTGTCTACTTTCCAAAATGGGGTCATTTGGGGGGGGTTTTGAACTGTCCTGGCATTTTATGCACAACATTTAGAAGCTTATGTCACACATCACCCACTCTTCTAACCACTTGAAGACAAAGCCCTTTCTGACACTTATTGTTTACATGAAAAAGTTTTTTTTTTTTGCAAAAAAATTACTTTGAACCCCCAAACATTATATATTTTTTTAAAGCAAATGCCCTACAGATTAAAATGGTGGGTGTTTCATTTTTTTTTTTCACACAGTAATTGCGCAGCGATTTTTCAAACGCATTTTTTGGGGAAAAAACACACTTTTTTTAATTTTAATGCACTAAAACACGCTATATTGCCCAAATGTTTGATGAAATAAAAAAGATGATCTTAGGCCGAGTACATGGATACCAAACATGACATGCTTTAAAATTGCGCACAAACGTGCAGTGGCAACAAAATAAATACATGTTTAAAAGCCTTCAAAAGCCTTTACAGGTTACCACTTTAGATTTACAGAGGAGGTCTACTGGAAAAATTACTGCCCTCGATCTGACCTTCGCGGTGATACCTCACATGCATGGTGCAATTGCTGTTTATGTTTGACGACAGACCGCCGCTTGCGTTCGCCTTAGCGCGAGAGCAGGGGGCGACAGGGGTGTTTTTTTTTTTTTTTTTTTTTTCTTTATTATTTTTTTGCTTTTTTAATCTTACTTTTAAACTGTTCCTTTCATATTTTTTTTTTTAATCATTTTTATTGTTATCTCGGGGAATGTAAATATCCCCTATGATAGCAATAGGTAGTGACAGGTACTCTTTTTTGAAAAAATTGTGGTCTATTAGACCCTAGATCTCTCCTCTGCCCTCAAAGCATCTGACCACACCAAGATCGGTGTGATAAAATGCTTCCCCAATTTCCCAATGGCGCTATTTACATCCGGCGAAATCTAAGTCATGAAATACTCGTAGCTTCCGGTTTCTTAGGCCATAGAGATGTTTGGAGCCACTCTGGTCTCTGATCAGCTCTATGGTCAGCTGGCTGAATCACCGGCTGCATTCTCAGGTTCCCTGTTGAGACAGGAGAGCCAGAGAAAAACACGGAAGACGGTGGGGGGGGGGGGGGCATTCCCTCCCACGGCTTGTAAAAGCAGTCTAGAGGCTAATTAGCCGCTAGGATTGCTTTTACATGAAAGCCGACCGCTGGCTGAAAAGAATGATACCAAGATGATACCTAAACCTGCAGGCATCATTCTGGTATAACCACTCAAAGTCGTGAATGGCGTACCTGAAGACAAAAAAATGGTTAACAATGGTTAACAATAAAGCACAGTAAAGTGTAAATAATTACACACCTGAAAAACAAACATGATAAAACATAATAACAATAACAATAAAACATTGCAGAATAGAATACAGTAAAAAAGAGCAGAACAATAGAGAGAGAGAATAGAGAGAGAGAGAACAATAAAACAACAACTATTTTTTTTTATTTCATATTTTTTTTTTTTTTTACACTTTTTTTGTAACTAACTTTTATAACTGTAACCGGTTCCAGGTTTGGGTCTCTCAAAATGCGATGGCATCTTGGGAGACCCTGTGAAAGTGTGCCTAGTCTGTGCAATGCTGTACCCTACGCTAATACTCAACTAGTGAATGGTAGCGTTCAAAACATTCACCAATGCAAAGACCAGGATTGTCAGGACAGGAGGGACAATAATAGCGGGTGTCACGCCTATATCCGCGCTTGCTGCAGACACGACATCTTTTTTGGGGGTTCGTTGGGTAGGGGTACTCGGGAGGACATAAAAATGCCTCTCATGCAGCCGACTGCATTTGGTTGGGGATGTGAATGGGGGAAGTACGGGCGCTGCAGAAGCGGTGGGTTCCCAATTAGGATTGGCGAATGCAGCAGGAAGGGCACTATGGGCACGATGGGCCTGTGTTTGTCTTTTTGGTGGCAGCGGGACACTACTTGTGCTTGCCACCTCACCAGCTTCAACTGCACTTATGGGACTCGCCACGTCACCAAGTGTTACTGCAGTGCTGGTTTGACTACGACCGGGGTGTACTAGGCCGCTGGCGCTTGCCAGTTCACCAAAACGCTACCAAAAAACGTTAGCGATCGCAGGGATCAGGCCTGACTCTGCGAACGCTGCAGTTATGCGTTTAGTGTTTTGTAAGTGACAGTGATCGATCGATACTGCACTTGGGTGGGCTGGGCCGGGCCGGGCGGAGGGGCAAAACGCAGGTGCTAGCAGGTATCTGGGCTGATCCCGCTAACACTGCGTTTTTGGGAACCCTAAACTGCTGGTGACGCTAGTATAGATCTGATCGGATCAGATATTGATGCGATCAGATACTATACCACTAAGGGAGGTGTACGGTGCGTGCGTGGGTGTTAGCGGTACTGGCGCTAATCTGACGCTGCCTGGGGCTGGTGCTTGCCAGTTCACCAAAACGCTACAAAAAAAACTGTTAGCGATCGCAGGGATCAGGCCTGACTCTGCGAACGCTGCAGTTATGCGTTTAGTGTTTTGTAAGTGTCAGTGATCGATCGATACTGCACTTGGGTGGGCTGGGCTGGGCCGGGCGGAGGGGCAAAACGCAGGTGCTAGCAGGTATCTGGGCTGATTCCGCTAACACTGCGTTTTTGGGAACCCTAAACTGCTGGGGACGCTAGTATAGATCTGATCGGATCAGATATTGATCCGTTCAGATACTATACCACTAAGGGAGGCGTATGCTGCGTGCGTGGGTGTTAGCGGTACTGGCGCTAATCTGACGCCTGGGGCTGGTGCTTGCCAGTTCACCAAAATGCTACCAAAAAAACTGTTAGCGATCGCAGGGATCAGGCCTGACTCTGCGAACGCCGCAGTTATGCGTTTAGTGTTTTGTAAGTGACAGTGATCGATCCATACTGCACTTGGGTGGGCTGGGCGGAGGCACAAAACGCAGGTGCTAGCAGGTATCTGGGCTGATCCCGCTAACACTGCGTTTTTGGGAACCCTAAACTGCTGGGGACGCTAGTATAGATCTGATCGGATCAGATATTGATCCGATCAGATACTATACCACTAAGGGAGGCGTATGCTGCGTGCGTGGGTGTTAGCGGTACTGACGCTAATCTGACGCTGCCTGGGGCGACGCATATCACCGCCGGGCGATCAGGGGGCTAAACCTTTATTTGGTAATAAACGGCGGGTGCCCTGACACTATAAAAAATAAACAAACTAACCAGCGTCAACCGTAACAGTTATACGGTGATCAGTGGTGAAAGGGTTAACTAGGGGGCAATCAAGGGGTTAAAACATTTATTCGGTAGTATATGGGGGTCCCTGACGCTATAAAACGCTGACGGCGAACCTAAATATTTACCTCACTAACTAGCGTCACCAGCGACACTAATACAGCGATCAGAAAAATGATCGCTTAGCGACACTGGTGACAGGGGGTGATCAAGGGGTTAAAACTTTATTAGGGGGGGTTAGGGGGGTACCCTAGACCTAAAGGGGGGTAATACTCACTGTCCCAACACTGTAACTGTCACAAACTGACACTATGCAGTAATCAGAAAAAAAAAAAAAAAAACTGCTGGTGTCAGTTTGTGACAGGGGGGGGGGGGGTGATTGGGGGGGATCGGGGGGCGATCGGGGGGGGGGATCGGGGTGTTTTGTGTGCCTGGCATGTTCTACTGTGTGTGTGTGTGTTGGTGCACTCACATAGATGTCTTCTCTCCTCGGGCCGGAACGGAAAATACCGACCCGAGGGGAGATGACATCACTTCCTTTGCTGCTGTTTAGCATACAGCAGCAAAGGAGTGTTTTCATTGGCCGGCGGCGATCGCGAGGGGGGGGCCACGAACGGATGGTCTCCCCCTCATCACCGATCGCCGCTGGACAAAAGACGACCGCCTCGGGCACCGGGGGGGGTCCGATCGGACCCCCCACCCGCGGAAGGCAAATCACGTACCCTGTACGTGATTTTGCCTGTCCGTGCCACTTTGCCGACGTACATCGGCGTGAGGCGGTCGTCAAGTGGCTAAAGTAAAATTAGCTATCACTCTGACCTTTTACGCTCTACTGAAAATGCATAAGTGCACGAGAGACCCTCCAGGGAGGCCAATCTTCTCAGATATCGATTCCCTCACTCATAAAGCTAGTAAAATAATAGACAACTATCTTCGACCCCATGTAGAGCCTTTACCCTGTTTTCTCAAAGACACGATACACCTTCTCACTATTCTGGATAATACACATGTGACAGATGACACCATTCTAGCCTCCATAGATGTAGAAGCGTTATATTCCAGCATACCACACGATAAGGGACTCTTAATTTATGCATCCTTCCTACGAGAAAGAAGTAATGAATATCATAAATATAACTGATTTGCACTAGACCTGCTAGAATTTGTTTTGACCCACAACGTCTTTTTGTTCCATGGCTCCCATTACCTCCAGGTGCAGGAGGTTGCAACTGGGACAACTTGTGCCCCATCGTATGCCAACCTGTACCTGGGGGTGTGTGGGAGAGATACATTTTTTCCAACAACAAGCTGTCGATATACTTGCGCGGGCCTATTGGTGATATCCTTGTCCTGTGGTCCGACACACGTGAATGTTTTTATGCTTTTTTGAAAAGTTGAACTCAAAATGACTTCAATCTAGCTTTCACCTCATCGGTGCATGAAAACACCTTACCATTTTTAGATCTCACAATTAAGAAGGACTCTGACAATTATATACAAACTGATCTGTTCAGGAAATTTTCTTTTATATTTTGACAGTGCCCATCCCAGGCACCTTGCTAAAAGTATACCCATGGGGCAATACTAGAGAATCCATAGAAACTGCACAAATGACACTGATTTTGAAAGACAAGCAACTGATATTCAACAAAGATTCCTTATGAGAGGCTACAGTAGAAAACGCCTAAAAGTGGCATATCAAAGGGCAAGAGGTAGTTCTAGGGACTTTCTGTTATTCCAAGTTCTACCAAATGATACACCATCCACAATACATCCAATCACTAAATTTAACAATCTGAACAGATCAGACAAATTCTAGCAAAACACTGGCATGTCCTTACAAGTGACCCCACTATTGGTCGTTTCGTTGATACCAGACCACAAATTACCTTTTGTAAAAATAGATCCATCAAAGATACACTGGTCTCTCATGGGGGAGTTTCAGATTCTTATAGATCCCTCCCTAGAGGCACCTACCGATGCGGCCAATGTGAATATTGTAAATACATTAATGATGAAAAAATGATACTCCTCCCCAATGCAGTTCCCTTTGTAACCAATCATTTTCAACTGTAATACAATTGGCATTGTATATCTTCTTACTTGTAGTTGTGGTTCCTTCTATGTAGGAAAGACTAAAAGGCAATTTTGGAGACGCATTAAGGACCATGTGGATGACGCTACTTTAGGCTTAGTTGAAAAACCCATTTCAGGACACTTTGCCACTAAACATCAATATAAGCCCAACAGTCTTATATTTCTAGCACTAGAATTTATCCATCTAGCTCCCAGAGGAGGCAATTTTGATCATTGGATTTTACAAACTGAAACGAGATGGATTTATTCCCTTCAGGCGACTAGGCCACCAGGTCTAAATGACTCAAAAAACTTTGCCCCTTTTCTTACTCCTTAAACTAGGCTGTCTTATCTCCCATTTCTCCTAATTATCAGTTCAAACCACAAATACCTCCTTCCTTTTTCCCCTCCCCCTTTTTCCCCCTCCCCACCCCCCTCCTTATAAATAGACAACAATTATATAGTGTTCTTATGCAGATTAGCTGTTTATTTTGTACACATTCCTCATATTTTTCCAATGAGTAAATTTACAATTCATATTCAAGAACCCTTTTGGTTCCTTTAAAAAACTTGCACACATGCAGAGTATGGTCAAGTCCAGGTTCACATTGTGTCCTGCCGGCCCATGTCCCTTTGCCTCACATGCCATTGGTTTAATATACTGTATCTCCTAATTTATAATAGATAGTGTCTGGCCTTTATTGTTGATTTCTGTTTTCTTTTGCCTTGTATATGTGATCCCCCTGGTTTTGGGGGTTTGCTGATGTGAAACACTTTGTTTTCCGGCCAATCGCCATATTCCTACACCTATTCTAGGTGTAATACTGTTCTGATATAGTTTTTTCCAGTCCATGTAACTTCCAATTTCGACACCATCTTGGTACACCCTGTCAAGACGTGGGTGTACCTCACATGAGGTGGTGGCATGTAACCCTCAGTGGCTCCCACAGTACAAGGATTCTCCCTGCACTATGGCGGGCACTTAGGTGGGGAAGGGAGAGGCCTGCTGTGATGATGTCGGCAACTCTCGGTCCAATCAGGACACCGCCCGGAGGTGTCCTGCTGGATATGTACAGTACCTCCCTCTTTCTGGCAGTTGCTTTCTCTGCTCTGAAGGGGGGAGACATACCATATTTTGTTTTGTTGGTCTATGCAAAAGGTAAAGCTCTATACCCCTCTTCCTTTCTTGTGCTAACATGATTTCAAGGATCTATGTGGCTGGGTCATTATCGTGAGCTCCTGTTATCTTTGTTTTATGCTCTATATTATAGATGCCTTTTCCTTGCTTAGCTAGGCTGATTTTCTGACAAGATGCACCTTACTGCCTTAGGCCTTTAATCCCTGCATTTCATTGTATGCTATACATTTTAGACATCCATCTTAAGGGTAAGATTGATCTTTTCTCTGGATTGCTTTATTCAACTTTTCTCTTGTCCATAGTGGGGCTTATAACATAATTTCTATTCTTCTGGCTATCTTCAACTTTAGGATATCTGGCCCTTTTTTGTTGTCCAGGCACCTTGCTTACTTTGATACTAATCCATCTCGCCTATCAGTTGTCTAAGTTGAACAGATTGACTTTAAGGTGAGTAACACCTTGAGCCTAATGCTTTATTGCCTATGCCCATAAATGCCAATATAGAACATTTTACTATTAATAAAAAACCTTCTTTAATAAATGTAGGGGTTCCTTTTTTTCTTTTTGGAGCTCCTCTCTTGCTTTACCAATGTTGACCATGCATCACCTTTATCCCTGCGGCTCTATCCTCCCATGGGCCGGTAGGCTATTATTGGACCAACGACTCTTTCCTTCTTATTACTCTGCACAATTGCCCCCTTTTATTGGGGTAAGTACATCCTTTATGTGTGGCGTTACCAGTGACCACTATTTTATGCTATGTATCTTATACATAAGGCATGTTTCTAATTTATAAATATGAATGTATTGTCCTTACTATGATGCTCTGATTTATACCAATGTGTGATTAAAATGTAAGAATATACTATTGTTACATATAAATGTTATTTTTTATTTATGTTCTTCCTTTATTTTGTAGATTTTGTGATTACTAAAAATTGTCCTCTATTGCACTACATCTAAGTGGTCCTGAAGAAGTGGGGCAGTTGTGAAACGCATAGTCTCATACTGAGCACCAGTACATTGTCTACTGTGATGCATTTTAGGCTTCTTTGTTGGTACATCTTTCTGTTTTAAAATTGTATAAAATAACATTTTTTTTTATATATAAAATCTTTGCCTTGTTCCTATTTGAGTTTACATAGAAGTGTATCTAAAGTCCCAAATATATTCTCCTTTCCCTCTATACATATCCCAAGACCCAGTTATTGTCGGTTGGTGATTTTAACAATTACTTGGCCCCTGTGTGGGATAAGGTGCCTGCCCCACCACAAGCTTTCTCCTCATTGGGAGGTCCTCTCGCACTGTTTTCCAGACTTTTTCTGGAGTACAGGCTGAGAGATGTGTGGAAGTTACACCTTGAGGTTAGAATGTTCTCTTGCTATTCTGCTAGGTATGGAGGTCTCTAACAAATAGATCTTGGGTTGGGTAATGATTCTCAGGCTACTGTATTTTATTTGAATTCAGAGATTATCCAGGTGTTTTGGGATTTTTTTGCTCATTTGTATTCTTCCAAAGTTCAGCCAACTAAAGCAGAGATACTGAGCTTTTTTGGATGCTTGTTCACTGCTTCAGGGAGCTCAATGCCCCACTGATGGTGGATGAGTTACCTAAAGCTCTAGCAGTCTCCTAGAGCAGTGGTCATCAACTCCTGTCCTCAGGGCCCACCAACAGGCCAGGCTTGCAGGATAACTGAAATACATCACAGGTGATATCATTTTCTGCTCAGTGATTGCAGTATTCTAGTCTGCATCTCCCCAAGGTAATAAATAAAACCTGGCCTGTTAGTGGGCCCTGAGGACAAGGTTGATGACACTGTCTTAGAGGAAAGTCCCCTGGGACAGACGGGCTTCCATCTGAAGTTTACAAATGATATGTGGAAACTTTACTGCCCACTCTTACAGATGCTTATAATACTGCCTTTGAAACAGGGACTCTTCCTCCATCCATGAACGTGGCTGGTATTATTGTCTTACCTAAACCTGCCAAGGATGCATTAATGCCTGATTCATAGGCCCATTTCTCTTTTAACATCTGACATTAAGCTTCTAGCCAGGGTATTGGCGACAAGACTAGCAAATGTGATACATAAGCTAGTCCACAGAGATCAATCTGGGTTTATACCCTCTAGATCTACAGCTAGATGACTTTTTTTAAATATACAACTTCCGGTCGCCAATCTAGGTAATAGAGCAGTGTTTTCCCTCGGCACTGCCAGAGCTTTTGACAGTGTCGAGTGGAGTTATCTATGGGAGGTTTTGAAGAGATTTGGACTGGGAGGTAACTTGATCAAGTGGGTGCATTTGCTTTATGCAACCCCTTCTGGTAGAGTTAGGATTAACAGACTGGACTAATTGACTACTTTCCCCCTATATAGAGGTACCCAGGGGTGTCCATTGTTCCCCTATTTGCCCTTGCCCTGGAGGCTCTGGCTGCCCATATTAGGGCATCCCAGGATATCAGGGGGTTTTGGAGGGATCCTCATGAGAACTGAATTGTATCTTTATATGCTGATGACACATTACTGTATCCGGGTGATACACATAAGTTCCTTCAAAATGGCATGATTCTCCTTTGGAGTCCTGTCTGGGTTTTCTATTAATTGGAATACACCAGTGGGTGGGCGGCTCAGTGGGTGAGCGGGCGGGCCATTTGGCAGGTGAGTGGGCGGCTGGCCAATCAGCGGGCCAGCGGGCGGGGGAGCAGAGAGATTACATAATCTCTCACCGCCCGGGTGCCTGCCCTGCATCCATACAGTTCCGCCCTCAGTGTGCAGGCAGCTGCAGGCAGCAGAGAGATTACATCAAGTGACAATCCCCACCTTAGCAGGAAAGTTACAATTGTAGCAGGCAAGTGACAATCTGCAATGTGTGTCAGGTAACAATCCGCAACGTGTGGCAGGTGACAATCCGCAACATGTGGCAGGTGACAATCCGCAATGTGTAGCAAGTGACAATCCACAACGTGTGGCAGGTGGCAATCTGCAACATGTGGCAGGTGACGTGGCAAGTGACAATCTGCATCTAGTGATAGACGACGTGGCAAGTGACAATGCGAAACTTGTGCAGGTGACGTGGCAAGTGACAATCTGCATCTGGTGACAGGCGACACTGCAAGTGACAATCCGCAATGTGTGGCAGGTGACGTGGCAAGTGACAATCTGCAACTTGTGGCAGGTGACGTGGCAAGTGACAATCCACAACTTGTGGCAGGTGACGTGGCAAGTGACAATCCGCAACTTGTGGCAGGTGACATGCCAAGTAATTTGTGGCAGGTGACGTGGCAAGTGACAATCCGCATCTGGTGGCAGGCAGCGATGGCAAGTGACACACTCAGGGCTCCCACTGATTCTGCATTATGGTGAGTTGAACTATTTCATTTTATATAACAATGTAATAATAGAAATAATGCACTTCAATCATCCTGACACCATAACAACCATAGTGCCAGGATGATTGAAGCGCCAACACCAGCCATCTCCCCGATAAATTGCCTGTAAAAAAACTTATTTTCTGGCAGTGCCCCTCCTGAGACTAGTCTCTGGATCCACCCCTGAGTGGGCACCAAGCTGTGAAGCAGCACGCTGTCACACCAGGGTGCCCACAGTTGAGATGTCCGCACTGGGGACAGAAGACCGAGGGAAGGAACAGCTCGGGTAAGCACATCTCTGGATCCTAGAACAGGTGAGTGGCTGTTTATTAAGAAACAGCAGCTACAATTTTCGTAGCTGCTGACTTTTAATAAACACAAATATGACTGGAGCTCCTCTTTAACTTGCACTTCCATTCATGCAGGAAGATGTGTTTGGAAGTGTTTATGCTAATGTTATTGAAAGTTTCTTTGAGTATGTCAGCTTTTCAGAAAAAGAAATCTTCACCACGGCCCTAGACACTTCATCAATAGTTGATGAAGCAGAACTGCTGGACGTTTTGGATAATTATAGATTTTGATGTAAAATAACATCAACCAAATACAGAGCTACACTGTTTGAGATAGCAGGACAGGAAATAGTGGTGACGTCAGTAAGCTCATGAGAGTGTTAGGACGGTGTTTTTCCAAATGCCTGTGATTACAGTTTTGTTATAAGTAGTATTTTAAAAATTGCCCGTTTTTAATTTGGACTCTGCGCAATGAGTTTACCTTTTCTCATATGATTAATGGTTGGATCGCCTTCTGTGGATATCCTGTAATTATTGTAGAAAAAATGATCCGCACTCCGGTTGTTGCTCTTTAAATTTCTTCATTTTATTGAATAGCCACAATGAACAAACGCAGATTAAGTCAGTTGACACGTTTCAGCCTATGGCCTTAGTCATAACCACTTTACAGACATAAAACTTTGAAATAAATAGTAGCTCTAAAGAACACAGGCTCCACCCATTGATTGTCTTAATTGACCGCAGGCAATTATCCAAAAAAGAGAATCGGCTGCAATACATATATGGTGATCCATGTGTATGCCACTGATTTTCACACACCTTGTAGTGATAATATGCACATGTATGTACACACACGCATGTACACAGACGTGCATACACTCATACACGTATAGACATATGCATAAAAAAGCACACCATAAAAACATTAAATAAAAAAAGATGAAAATAATAATCTAGGTATGTGAAAAAAAAAACAGAAGAGAGAAAGGAAAAAAAGGAGAGGAGGCTCTGGGGAGAGGCATTCTTAATGTAAGTGCAAGTCCAGATCCCACCTCAGGTTTAACTCCTGAGGCGATCTAGTTTTTAATCTAAAAATCCACCATGCTTCTCTCCCTAGTAGCCTTCTCTCCCTATCACCTCCTCTGGGCGGGTGGGACAACTGTTCTATTCCTCTGAAGCGAAATGAGGAATCTAAAGTGACATGTTGCATTTGAAATATTTCTAGTATTTGGATTATTTGTGTCACAGTAATGTTCCCCCAAATGGGCTCTCAAAGGACGTGTAGTACGACCTACATATTTGAGGCTGCATGAAATACAGGTGATCAGGTAAATTTCATAGTTTGTGCCACAGTTGATGTATTGCTGTATAATGAACTCTTCATCTGTGGCTGTGGCAACAAGCTTTTTACCCAAAAGACACAAATTACAGTACCTACAGGTTTTTGTATTACAAGGGTAACTTCCAGGATAGGAGAGCCAGGTGAGTTGGCATTGTTTAGATGAGAAAAGACTAGGTGATAGTGTTATGGAAATGATTAAGAGCTCCAATTGAGCCCAAGGTTATCTGCTGCTGTCTCTAATTGGAAAGTGTGGATATGCATGCATATAAAAGTAAACACTCGGAGACACGCTCAGCTCCGTTACTTCTTACACTTCTAATTTATTCAAGGCGGTGCTAATGTTTTATACACACAAATACGTCATTGCTATGTTAGTCTAATAGGTACATCTCATTGGTTAGGATAGAAAAGAAGATGGAGAATCTTCATAACGAGGTTTGGCTGTCCTTGGTTTTATCTTCAGTTCCGCGTTCTTCTGATGTGTGGGATGTAGGGGGTACCCGCCATTTTGAGAAAAATATAGGAACAGAGCTAATCTGTATACTTATATAATGAGTAAGGAGAAAAATATGTATGCACATAAGAAAATAGACATTTTCAGATTATTATTATTATTATTTACATCACATTCCTTCACAATCCCCCCTAAAATGACTATTTTCTCTTTTCTGTCCCTAATACTAAAGGTCCCACTTTGGCCTGGCCCTTCTCCTCAGCAACTCTTTTAGGCTGTATATAGAATTGGGCAGCAACTGTTCACTTCCCTCCTCGATACAGCTGGAGAGGTGCAGTCAGGCGCTATCTATCCCTATAACTCTATAGGATTGTGAGATTTTGGACAAGGAGTGACTGTAGAGGAGTGAAGGGTTTGTCATCTTCCATCATAAGGAGGTCCTCTTCTTCTTGGTGGAGAAATGTAGGTGTGCTATTGTCTACAGCCTTGCTCATTAACTTTTTACGAAAGGTAGAATACAGCATACAATCAGGGCTAAAAGAACCAGGATTATTAATACCCTTACCCGTATCTGGGCGAGCACCTTCTGCCACCCACTCATCCAGCTAAAATATTGGTCCCATGGGTCTGTGATACCTGAGTTCTTCTTCAACTCCAATGACAGATCTTCTAATTTCTTTATAGCTAAAGTAACCTTACCATTTGGGCCAGTATTATCAGGAATGTATGTACAACAGGTTCCCGTTTTTTCCTATGATTTTACAAAACACCTCCTTTCCCAGCTAGCACCATGTCTAAGGCCATCCGGTCCTGGAATGTCATGTAGGAAGTGGGGGCTAACTGGTCAGCAATTCCCTGGAGGGCATCTTTAGTGTAATTTACAAATCTCTGTTGGTTATAATATGTGTAGTGTCAGGTCACCTAGAGGCTGGGTGACAGATGCACACCGTTGGGATCAGGAGTGCACCGCAAGGTAGTGGACCCTACGGCTGACTGCTGCGGATTGAACCCTGGGAGGTTCAGGAAGCAGGTCTACTGGATCACTGACACAGATCCCACTGGGAGCTAGAGCATAGATTCCCCAGGGCGTGGAGTCTAAGAGCCAGCAGGTGTTCACCAGAGCCTTTAATGGTAAGGATGGACTGCGCTGCAGTCTGGCTCCAGGTCGCGGCCCCCGGGGTCTCACAGCTCACGCTCACGGTAGACTACAGGAGAAGAGGAAGGAGGCAGCAGGCTGGAACATCAGGGTCACAGGCAAACAGGGATGGTCGGGAACACGCCAAAGTCGGTAACAGGAAACAAATGTATGAAACACAGCAAGTACACACAGAGGCTAACACACAATGGTTGATCAGCACTGCTGGCTTGCGGTGCACAGGTTAATATAGGGTTCCCTGATAGGGCCTGGGGTGGGGCCATGCTTAGAGGAGAGGTTACAAAAGCAGTCAGGTGAGGGTCAGCTGGTCTCTAGAGATGAACACATGGAGACAGATATGCTGATCGACAAACTCTATTGCATAACCATGACATGTAGTTAATCCAATCTACATTCTTGCTGACAGTTGTTATGGGGATCAAAGACTCAAAACCAGCTTTTACCTGGTCCCTGGCTTTAAATTCATCAGGGACCCCCCTTGTAACCCTTATGACATGTATGTATACATGAGGATCAAAGCTTCCGGAGAGAGCTGCTCGCTCCCTCCTCTGACTGTGTGCTGGGTCAGTGTATGTATCAGGGGTATCTTTGGTTAGGATATGGTGGCTTTCTATTTTCATCTTTTTTGTCTAATGCACTCTGTGGTCGCCCAGTCTGGCCCTGTGTTCCAACCCACTGGCCCCCACAGAAACCACAACTCTGTCCCCAGTAACTGTCTGTGTGGCATACATATATGTCCTTACCGTCAGGGATATCACTGTACCAATGGCATCTCCATGAAGGGTCAAACGGACAAGGTACTATGTCACAGTAATCTAAGGTAAAGGTGGTCACATGTGTACCTGAAGAGTTACACCAAAACGTAATTATGTTATCATTTTTGTGATGGTCACCTCCTGGGCCCCTCCCCCCTAGATCAAACAGAAAAAGGATATGCAGCACCCGAAAACACGCTCTCCTGCAGTGATAAGCGTGCATTCAGGTGTTCTTCCTGGCCAACTTGACTGAGGTGGCTGTGGTCAGCAAAACTTGGAATGGACCATCATAACTTGGCTCACGTATCTCCAGACAGTAGTTGGTGTGTTCCTGTATCTAATTCAGGATCTGGAATGGAAGAAAACACCTGGACATGCATTCAGGTTAATTCTCGTGATAATGTGGTTACATAATTAGTCAACACATCAGACTACAACTGTAACTGTTGTGGAAAGTAACAACCAAGTCTGGGAGCTGAACCAAACAAAATTTCATTAGGGTATAGGGCATGTTTCCCCCGGGGGTGTGTCTGACACTGAACAGGGCAATGGGCCAACTCATGTTAGTCTCTTGGGCCATCTTTAACATCCTGTTTTTAATGTCCCATTCATCCTTTCTACCTTCCCGCTACTTTGAGGGTGGTATGGGGTGTGTAGTGCCAACTGAACCCCCAGTGCTGCCCAAATCTCTTTTGTAAGGGTTGCTGTTAGGGCTGGTCCCTGATCTCTCAATATCACCTCTGGGACCCCAAATCTACATACTATCTCACTTAGTAGTTTCTTAGCTGTGGTCCTGGCAGTCGTGACCACTTCCACTAGGGCGTATTCGAATCTGCCACTTCTTGGCACTTGAGAATGATCAATTTGCATCCTCTGGAATGGGGTATAGGGCTTTTGCCAGGTGCTTCTTCTGTGTTTTTTCTGTGCGTCCTGGGTTACATTTGGTGCAGATAATGCATTATCTGCAGAAGTTGTCGGTCAGTGGAGTAACTCTTGGTGCAACACTTGTTGATAAGAGAGTTCATAAAAGTCTTTGTCAAGTGGGCAGCTCCATGTGCCCATTGCACCACGGCTGGGTACATACTCCTGGGTAGACAAGGCTTCTTGTTGCACTCGAATAGTCCATTTCTGAGAGTTGCTCCTCTCCGTTTCCAGCTTTCCTTCTTATCCGGACTTGTTGTTTCCTGTAGTTCTTTTAGATAAACTCTGTCCACTGGGAGAGTTTGTAAAGTAAGCACAGGGTGGTCTTCTTCTACCATCCTGCTGTCCACTTCCCGTGGACTACCAGCTGTCTGTTTGGCAGCTGAATTGGCTAGATGATTGCCTCGAGCTTCCTTTGAGTTCATTTTGTCGTTTGCTTTTATTCAGAATAGTCACTTGGGTTGGGAGAAGCAAGGCATCAATTTTTCACAGGTGTTCCTGCAGCCATCAGGAATCCTCTGTCCTAGATAACACCATAATCATGGGCAATGCTGAAAGCATATCTTGAGTCCATATGAATGTTGGCTCTTTTTCCCTCTGCCCATTTACATGCTGTAGTAAGTGCTTACAGCTCTGCCTCCTGTGCAGACATCACCGGTGGTAAGGCTTCAGCTTGTAGAACAGTGTTTTCAGTGGTGACCGCGTGTCCTGTGTGGTCATGGGGTGACAAGTCAAGACTCTACTCCTCCTCCTCCTTTCCCCCCTCGAGAAGTGGAAGAAGGGTGGTAGGGTTCAGTGTTTGACAACTTAATAGAGTAATGCTGTCCAGTAGGAGGGAACACAGGAGTCTCAAGTGTCTGGTAGTGGACAAGTGTTTCGGCTGGATCTTGGTTGAATATGGCAACAACGTCATGGGGAGCAAGCAGAACGAGGCAGTGTCCGAGGACCAAGTTCAAAGTTTTGTCAAGCAAGGCTTGTGTAGCAAAGCCAGCTCGCAGACACAATAGGCCTCCTCTTGCTACCGCATCCAGCCGACAGGAATAAAATCCTATGGGGCGTAGGCTGATGCCGTGTGATTGGGTGAGTACACCTGCAGCATGTCCCAGATGTTTGGATACAAAGAGCTTGAGCGTTTTGTCGTAGGCTGGGAGCCCTAGCGCCGGAGGCGGCGCACTTAAGGGCCTCAAACTTAGATATTCCTTCAGGAGACATCTGGAAGGGTCTGATTGCAGAGCATCAGTAGGAAGGCTTCTGGAATCCATGTTCTGCACTAGGAAATTAGTCCAAGGAAGGCATGAAGGGATTTCTGACCTTGTGGCAGTGGGATATCGAAGATTACTTGCACCCTGTCTTCAGTGGGGTGTCTTGTCTCATGGGACAAACAGTGTCCAAGGAAAATGACAGGTGTTGAGCACCACTGCAATTTGGGCTTTGAGGCTTTGCACCCCTGGTTGGCAAGATAGCACAACAGGCTTTTTGAGGTGACTTCAACAGGGGGTAAGTCAGCTACACAAAGGAGAAGGTCATCAACATGTTTGAAGAGAATCACTTCCGGGTGTTTCTCTTGTCATGTGTCAAGGATGATAGCCATAGCTTTTGCAAACTGGCTTGGAAAGTTTGTGCCCCTTGTGGCACAACTGTTTAGGTATGTTGCCGTTTCTTTCCGTGGATGAATGCAAAAAGGTACCAGCAGGAGGGGTGAGGGTGGACACTGAAGAAAACGTTTGTAAGGTCCACCTCTTGCAGTCAAAGGCATCCACAGCAGGTACCTGGTTCTCCTTTAGGGGTTCTCTTCTTGGGGTTATTGTGGTTTCCGGGGCAATGAAGCGCCCTCTTTTAGCTTGACTGAAACTGGTGGCACCTTTAAGTGACCGTGTGGACCTTAGGCACGCAGGGATTCTGTCAAGTACTTCCTGCAGTATTGAGCTTGAAGTTATTGCTTCATGAAGTGTCGTCAGGAGAGGCAGAGAACACAAGGCAGATGAGCCTTCTAAAGATAGGGGAGTATGTAACTTCATCCCCCCTTCAGGCATGTCCTGATTGAGGCCTGTAGTCTGGACGACACATCAGCTCCTAGTAGATTCAAGGGACATGTAGAGGACGCCACAAATCTGGCAAGCAAATCAGGAAATGTCCCCACTTGGAGTGGCTCTACAAATGGACTGGAGCGGGGCAACCCATCCACTCCCACGCAGGAAACGTGTGTGTCTCTTTTCATAGTGGGAGAAACTCAGATCATCAAAGGCCTGTACTAGTCTAGCATGATACTTCTTCACAGACTCCCCTTTATCTTGGGTAATATCTTGGATTGTGGTGGTCTGATCCCTCAACTTCTCCTTTGCCCAGTAGTGGAGTTGTGCACAGAACTCCACGCCTGAGATGTAGGAAGTGGCACTTGTCAGGCTGGCATCATTGAAGGCTGTCTGCATAACTGGCCAAAAGACATATCCTGCTTTGATTTGGCATAGGCTGATCAAGTCTCTCCAGGCAGCTGAGTAAGTTTCTTGTATCTGCACTATCCTGTGGTAGAAGGGAATTGGCTGCTTCTCTGGGTCAGGCAGACTTGTCACTAAGGCCGCTGCTTGTGATGGAGTAAAAGCGACATACATCACTGGAGCCCCTTCTGGTAACCGAGACTGTTGTTGGGGCGGGGCTGGCAAGGGGCACTGTTCTTTACGGTTGCCAGCATGTGTTTGAGATCCTCTCGGAACTGTGAGTCCGGAGCCGGATTGGGGGTTAAATCAGTGGGTGGCCTTGCTGCCTGCTGTTGGGCTTCCCACTCAGACGCTTCTTCATCATTAACATATCCGGCCTGGGAATGTGATGCTTCCGTTTTGGGGAAGACAGGTGTGTGGTATGAACCATCCTGGTTTAAAACAGGGAGGGCTGAGTACAGGCTGTTTAAGCTCACTGGGTGTACCAAGATGGCCGCCGGCAGGAAGTGCACTGGGCTGGGTAGAAAGTGAAGGCATGGGTGCACTAAGATGGCCACCGGGCTGAGTTGTCACAGTGGGTTGTGCTTGGGTGGTGAGAAAGGAGTGGTTGTTAGACGGAGGGCAGTGCTGTCCCTCCCCTCCTTTTGTTTCAAGTTCCAACATAGCGTGGTAATTTCACATACTGTATCCTCAACTCTGTGATACACATACATAATACAGTCGCCATCTTTCTTAACTTCCTTTATCCAATTTTCTTTATCACACAGGATTTTTCTCCCTGTTTCTTTAGCAACATAACTTTCGCCACTTCTTTCAACTTTGTTAACTATTTCAACATCTTATCTCCTCTTCACTATCACATTCTTTTCTCTCTCTGTTTCTCGGCTAACGGCTTGAGAGGAGAATACGTACAACCAAGGGGTTAATATTCTTTCTCAGTGTTCTTATCAAATTCCTTGGGTGGGGGCACATAAGACTGCGCTCCTAGCTTCTACTGTCTGCTATAACCCTGTAATGTACGGTTAATCTCAGAACAAGAACAAACACGTCAGGGGTAGTGAGGAGCAACGGCCCGCGACCCAACAGATCCCCCGGGCAGCCCCCCCTCCGACCTTAACCAGTCCCCAACCCCTCTCGTGTATAGCAAACAGTAAACCACAAATACACTCACGACAGGACATTACACCTGCCACTCTTCGAACTGCAAAATTTCAGCAGGCTAAGATAACCTCAGGGGCAGACAACTCCCCTTAAACCCAGTTAAAGGCCGTCATTACAGTTACTCCCAGAGGCCGACAGCTCATCTGGGGGTGAGACATCTGTAACGCTTTCAGACTGCAAAGCCAGCAGCTGAGATAACCCTCAAAGGTTCGACAAACCAATGAGTAACCCGTCCCATAACCAACTGCCACAATAACCCATCTCACTCCAGAGGCCGACAGCTCGTCTGGAGATGAGAACACACATGTAGCACCTTTAGACTGCTGAGTTTCGTAGCCCAAAGAATGGCAGACAGTGAACAAATACAGACAGCAGAAACCCATTGACAGGTTCGTTAAAACAACCTCAGGCGAGGAAATACCTGCCTCTAAGACAGTCTCAGCATACCGACAGAATCCAGTGGTCAACCGAAAGATAAGAAAGTCGTACAGTGGTAAGAATATAAAGAAGACTTACCGGTACTGTTAGGGCTGCGCAAACCCCCGTCTCATCTTTCAATTAACGCTAGAATGCTTATCGCGGTATGGCTTCGACTGTAGCCTGAGGTCCCGGGTTTCGGCACCATCTGTTATGGAAATGATTAAGAGCTCCAATCGAGCCCGAAGTTATCTGCTGCTGTCTCTAATTGGAAAGTGTGGATATGCATGCATATAAAAGTAAACACTCTGAGACACGCTCAGCTCCGTTACTTCTTACACTTCTAATTTATTCAAGGCGGTGCTAATGTTTTATACACACAAATACGTCATTGCTATGTTAGTCTAATAGGTACATCTCATTGGTTAGGATAGAAAAGAAGATGGAGAATCTTCATAACGAGGTTTGGCTGTCCTTGGTTTTATCTTCAGTTCCGCGTTCTTCTGATGTGTGGGATGTAGGGGGTACCCGCCATTTTGAGAAAAATATAGGAACAGAGCTAATCTGTATACTTATATAATGAGTAAGGAGAAAAATATGTATGCACATAAGAAAATAGACATTTTCAGATTATTATTATTATTATTTACATCACATTCCTTCACAATAGTGCAGTCCCTAATGTGGGTGCACGTCGGCTAGAAAAATGGCAACCTGCTTGCAATATCCCATTTAAATCTTTATGTGTATACAGTATTGGCAGATTCTTTTTTATTATTCTGACTATTTGATGATATTCTTGGGAAAATGTAGTTACAAACATAATAGGTTTGCCCGTTCTTCTATTTCTAGAGTTGTAAGGTTTATAAGATTTATTCTTATTCTTATACTCTCTCTTGGTTTTAGATTTATCTGACAGTAATTCCTCTCTGTCCATTATCAAAACCCTTTCCATCCTTGGTGTATAACAGATTCATTATAACCTCGGTCCAGTAATCGCTGATAAATGACCTTGCATTCCAGCTCAAAGGCTGAGTCTGTTGAACAGTTTTGTTTGGCTCGAATAAACTCCCCATAAGGGATGATGGTGTGGGATGGATGACAACTGGCTGCAAAAAGTGTAGTGTTACCAGAGCATGGTTTCCTATAGGTGCATGTTGAAACATCACCTGTAGTTGGATCGCCCATTAGGGTGATGTCTAAAAAGTTGATACTAAAAGCATCATGCTCAATTGAAAAATGCAAATGTAACTGATCGTCATTAAGGTATTTCCAAAATTCATGAAATCCCATAGTGTCACCATCCCACACCATCACGAGGTCATCGATATAGCGACCATACCATAAAATCTGCCTGGCAAAGAGGTTGCTGGGAGAGAACAAAACTTGTTCCTCCCACCAACCCATGTAGAGATTTGCCATGGACAGTGAGAATCTAGCACCTATCGACGCACCACAGAGCTGGACATAATGCACACCATCGAATAAAAAATAATTGTGCTTTATTAAGAGCTCAACGCTTAACAAAATAAACTCCTGTAGCTCCTGAGAATAGGTGCTATAGTGTTGAAGATGATA
Source organism: Aquarana catesbeiana (assembly GCF_042186555.1). Taxonomy (NCBI): domain Eukaryota; kingdom Metazoa; phylum Chordata; class Amphibia; order Anura; family Ranidae; genus Aquarana; species Aquarana catesbeiana. The sequence goes on along the minus strand of NC_133325.1, from coordinate 418,664,415 downwards.
TTGGATGGCCTGCAATCCAGCGCTGTGGGGGATCGACGAATAAAGTGCCCTCACATCCAGTGTAGTGGACACACAGGTAGATGTCCATTTGACAGATATGGGATAGGACTGTGCTCGTATCTCTAACGTAGCCAGGCAATCTGTGTACTAAAGGCTGTAGGTGCTGGTCTACCCATTCTCCCAAACGCTCCAATAAGGAACCAATTCCGGCCACGATTGGTTGTCTCTGTAAAGGACAACCAATTTTGTGAATTTTGGGGAGATGATGGAAGACCGGAACCACAGGTCTATCCACATAGAGATACTCAGCCGTTTTGGATGACAAAACTCTCATACTAATGGCCAACTGTAAATGTTTTAAAAGAGTTGATTGAAAAAGCATAGTGGGAATGGTGGACAGGGGATGACATGTATCACTGTCACTAAGCTGTCTGATAGCTTCAGATCTATATTGTTCCCTAGTCACCACCACTGCTCCTCTCTTATCTGTTTCCTTTATCACTAACCCAGTGGTGGCCCATGCATTGAGGGCGCACGGGCACCGTCCCTCTTTCCCTGCCACTGCCTCCCTATTCATGCATCTGGCCCCTTTCAGGAAGCCAGACACATGGATTCCTATGGCGGGGGTGGGAGGGTGGGGTGTTTTTTTTTTTTTTTAAGCACATGATTAGAGCCAGAGGCTCTAATCGGCTTCAAAAAAGGGTGGGCTCGGGGCTCAGAGAGTGCGCCTTGATCCCACCCAATTGAATGACCATAGCAAATCAATTTTCGCTATCTTCACACTACAGTGCCTCCCTGCCAATCAGGAGGCAGGTTGGTGAGACCTGTTTCCTGATTGGCCAATGCACATTGGATGCCTAGTGGCGCTTTGGCAAGCGGAAGAAGCATGAGAGGTGCGGGCACATCCGCCGCTGCTGCTGCCCGAGTGTGGAGGAGAGGAGGAGAGTGGATGGAGACGCAGAGGATGCGAGTCTTCAGGTAAATGCCGGACCTCCCGTGGGGGGGTCTACAGCTGCGAGCCCAGAGAGGGGGGTGTGCAAGTGCCAGCAGCTGCGAGCCCCAAGCGGGGGGAGTTTGTGTTTATTGCCAGGGTAAGTGACTGCGTTTGACGGGCAAAAGTGGCTGCATATAATGGGAACAAGTGGCTGCATTTGATTTGCACAAGTGGCTGCATTTGACGGGCACAAGTGGCTGCATTTGATGGGCACAAGTGGCTGCATATGATGGGCACAAGTGGCTGCATTTGATGGGCACAAGTGGCTGCATTTGATTGGCACAAGTGGCTGCATATGATGGCCACAAGTGGCTGCATTTGATGGGCACAAATGACTGCATATGACAGGCACAAGTGGCTGCATATGATGGGCACAAGTGGCTGCATTTGATTGGCACAAGTGGCTGCATATACTGGGCACAAGTGGCTGCATTTTACGGGCACAAATGGCTGCATATGATAGGCACAAGTGGCTGCATATGATGGGGTACAAGTGGCTGCATATGATGGGGCACAAGTGGCTGCATATGATGGGCACAATGGCTGCATTTGATTGGCACAGTGGCTGCATTTGATGGGTACAGTGGCTGCATTTGATGGACACAGTGAAGCTGCAATTGATTGGGGGGGTTCAATATTTTTCAGTTTATTTGCGCCCCCCCAAAAAACTTGAGCACCAGCTGCCACTGCACTAACCCCTTGTTGTCTTTTAACTGCTGTAGAGTCTATCTCTCTTCCTTAGAGATGTTAGTTTTCCTAGATGTTAAGCTACATTGTTTCAATTGTATCAGTTTCCCCTCTATTACAGCCTGAAAAGTATCTATAGTGGAATTTCTTGCATTTACGGGGTAGAAAAACTTGTCCCCATATTGTGATGTACTACATAAAATTTCATAGGAGCCCATATGCAATTCAGAGTACAGCTGTTCTAAAGTTGATGCAGATAAGTCCTGAAACATAAAAGAGGAAACATGCGGACAAACATCATGTTCTACAGTTGATTTTGGTCAGATTCACTCACCATCTCTGATGTGGGTCACCTGTTCATCCGTTCCCTGTTGGAAATGTTTCCGCAGCAGGAGGTTCCTAACAAACCTATTGGTGTCCAAAATGGTGTTGAAAATATCAAAATTATAGGTGGGTGAAAAAAGATAGATGTCTACTGCTAATTTGCTGCTTATTTTCTTCTCCTCTGTGGATATCGCTGATCTCCGTCTTCTCCCACCTCGCCTTTCAAAGTTTTATGTCTGTAATGTGATGACTAAGGCCTTATAGGCTGAAACGCGTCAACTGACTTAATCTGCGTTTGTTCACTGTGGCTATTCAATAAAATGAAGAAAATTTAAGGGCAACAACCAGAGTGCGGATCATTTTTTCTACATTACTCTACTCAGCCAGCGACTGTGGATTGAGCACCTGGGAGCTCTGCTATCTATGTGGTGTATGGGTAGTACCACTGACTTTTCTGTTTATATCCTGTGATTATTACCTGTGGCTGTTTTTTATCAATGGTTCCCCACAAGGAGGCTGAATAAGCTAAGATGACCTGCACCTAATGTGGTAATAAAGCTCAAGGATCTGAATATAGACCTTGATAGGTCTTTGGATCTTGTAAGAAGATATTTTTGCCTCATCTATCTAAGCACTGGGTGTTGCGCAGAATTCAAGGACTTTGCACATTATCACTTTATGGACTTTGGTTTTTCATATGTTATATTATATAATTTGTATAATATATGGTGTATTTCATTTAATTCATTCTGATTTTGTCTCACATTTTCAATAGATTTTTTTAAGACAGCGCAACGCGTTTTTATTATGATACTGTTTGAGATAGCACTTAAGAATTAATCCAAAAACCAATGTTTTTGTTTATTCCTGGAAAGAAATATTATAGAAAATGTGATTTCCTAAATTCCATATTATCACAACTGTACACAGACCTCCCAGCCAACATGTCAAAATGTTCTAAAGCAATTACAATTCCCTGTGGCCATGTCACCAAAGGAAAATGAGGTATCAAAATACCTTAAAACATACATTAGAGAACCCACTGAAAGCAACTTGGCAACTTGTGTAAGTTTCTGAGGTACTGCACTGGAAGTGACTTAAATATGTCTAGGGTCATGATGTTCAATTTTAAGAAATGCCAATTTTTTCCAGAATGTCTATTGCCCCTACATGTGGCAGGGTCCTGTATACGGATGAGCCGAACACCCCCCAGTTCAGTTCGCACCAGAACCTGCGAACGGACCGAAAATTCGCACGAACGTTAGAACCCCATTGACGTCTATGGGACTCGAACGTTCAAAATAAAAAGTGCTCATTTTAAAGGCTAATTTGCATGGTATTGTCCTAAAAAGGGTTTGGGGACCCGGGTCCTACCCCAGGGGACTTGTATCGATGCAAAAAAAACTTTTAAAAACGGCCGTTTTTTCGGGACCTGGGGTGTGTCTATAGTATGCCTGTAAAGTGGCGCGTGTTTCCCGTGTTTAGAACAGTCCCTGCACAAAATGACATTTTTAAAGGAAAAAATCTCATTTAAAACTGCTTGCGGGTTTAATGTAATGTTGGGTCCTGGCAATATGGATGAAAATCAGTGAGACAAACGGTACCCCCCAGTCCATTACCAAGCCCTTTGGGTCTTGTATGGATATTAAGGGGAACCCCGCACCCAAATTAAAATAAGGAAAGGTGTGGGGCCACCAGGCCCTTTATACTCTGAACAGCAGTATACAGGCGGTGCAAACAAGACAGGGACTGTAGGTTTGTTGTTAAGTAGAATCTGTTTGTAATTTTTAACGGGTACATTTTTAACGTGTTTAGCTCCAGCCAAAAAATCTTTTTTAAGCTTTTTGAAAAACATAGGGAAGGGTTATCACCCCTGTGACATTTGTTTTGCTGTCTTTCCTCCTCTTCAGAAGATTTCACCTCACTTTTTGTCCCAATGACAAATGTTTTTTGAAAATGTGGGTTTTTTTGTGGAACAAGGATTGGAAAGCATCAGTGGAAAGGAGAAATGTTTTTCCCATATTAACTCTTACAGGAGAGAATTTCCCTTCCTAGGGGTAGATTTCATCTCACTTCCTGTTGTCTCCTTCCGTTTGCAAGTAGGAGTCGTTTGTAAGTTAGATGTTTGAAAGTAGGGGCCTGCCCTATATACTCAGCAGAAATTTGGGCCTTAGGTGTTGTTGTGGCCACAACACTGTAAGCCCTCACAGGGCCCTGCTGTGAAATATTAGATCAAGAATTGTAATTACATGCCCCTGTTGAACAAGGGCAGAAAAATTGGGCTTTTGGTGGTGCCACAACACTGTAAGTCCTCACTCGCTCTTGGTGGGTGCAGAAATGGGCCCTGCTGTGAAATATTAGATCAAGAATTGTAATTACATGCCCCTGTTGAACAGGGGCTGAAAAATTAGGCCTTAGGCACTGGTGCCACAACACTGCAACCCCTCACAGATACTCTAGTTGGAACGCAGAAATGAGCCCTGCTGCAAAGTATTGCATCAAAAATTGTAATAACATGCCCCTGTTATCTGGGCCTTAGGCACTGGTGCTGGTGCCACAACACTGCAACCCCTCACAGATACTATAGTTGGAATGCAGAAATGAGCCCTGCTGCAAAGTATTGCATCAAAAATTGTAATTACAGGCCCCTGTTAAACAGGGGCTGAAAAATTGGGCCTTAGGCACTGGTGCTGGTGCCACAACACTGCAACCTCTCACAGATACTCTAGTTGGAATGCAGAAATGAGCCCTGCTGCAAAGTATTGCATCAAAAATTGTAATTACATGCCCCTGTTAAACGGGCTGAAAAATTGGGCCTTAGGCATTGGTGCTGGTGCCACAACACTGCAACCCCTCACAGATACTCTAGCTGTAACGCAGAAACGAGCCCTGCTGCAAAGTATTGCATCAAAAATTGTAATTACACGCCCCTGCTAAACAGGGGCTGAAAAATTGGGCCTTAGGCACTGGTGGTGGCGCCCAGAACCAAAAATGTTCTTACAAGCTATCAGCGTGATGATTGAGGAGGAAGAGGATAATTACTCAGGGATAGTCACTCAGCATCAGCATAGGCAGTCTTTGAAGGGATCTGAGATTTCAAAAAAAATTATTCGGTTACATCAGCATCAGGTGCTTGGTAGCTGGTGGTGATCCAAGACTGATTCATTTTTATGAAGGTCAGACGATCGACCGAGTCGGTGGACAGACGCACCCTGTAATCGGTTACAAAGCCTCCAGCAGCACTGAATGTGCGTTCCAAAAGAACGCTGGATGCAGAACAGGCCAGTAGCTCAATTGCATACTGTGCAAGCTCTGGCCAGTGATCCATCCTCAAGACCCAGTAACCCAGAGGATTTTCGGTGGGAAAGGTGTCCAAGTCAGATCTTGCCCCTAGGTATTCCTGCACCATGTAAAACAGACGCTGGCGATGGTTGCTGGAACCGATCATACCTTGGGGCTGCGGACCAAAAAATTGTCTGAAAGCATCGGTCAGACGGCCACCTTCTCCACCGCTCCTTCTTTGACTGACCGAAGCCTCAGCAACACGTTGTCCAGAAACAGGAGATGTAACCTCCCAGTCGCTGGGAACGCGTTGCACAGACCTTTCTGCAAGGCCTCCCGAAGATGTTTCATCCTCTGCTCCCTCTGCGATGGCAAGATAAGGTCCGCAACCTTACCCTTGTAACGTGGATCAAGGAGGGTTGCCAGCCAGTATTGGTCCTTCTCCTTGATACCACGAATACGAGGATCCTTACGCAGGCTTTGCAGGATCAGGGAGGCCATGCAGCGTAGGTTTGCTGAGGCATTCGGTCCGGAGTCCTCTGGGTCACTAAGGACGACAAAGTCCGCAGCCACCTCCTCCCAGCCACGTACAAGTCCATGTGTTTCTTGGAACTGATCCCTTAAAGACTGCTGCTGATGCTGAGTGCCAGGCTCCACCTCCATACTGACACAATCTTCCTCCTCCTCCTCCTCTTCTTCTTCCTGTGTGATCGGCGGGCACGCAGGAACACTGTCTGGATAAAGGGGGCCTTGAGAGCTAAGGAAGTCCTCCTCTTCCTGCCTCTGTTCTGCCTCAAGTGCCCTGTCCATTATTCCACGCAGCGTGTGCTCCAACAGGTGGACAAGGGGGACAGTGTCACTGATGCATGCACTGTCACTGCTCACCATCCTCGTGGCCTCCTCAAATGGTGACAGGACAGTGCATGCATCCCTGATCATGGCCCACTGGCGTGGGGAAAAAAAAACAAGCTCCCCTGACCCTGTCCTGGTGCCATAGTCGCACAGGTACTCATTGATGGCCCTCTGCTGCGTGTGCAGCCGCTGCAGCATGGCCAACGTTGAGTTCCACCTGGTGGGCATGTCACAGATTAGGCGGTTCTTGGGCAGGTTAAACTCCTTTTGGAGGTCCGTCAGCCGAGCACATGCATTATATGACCGGCGGAAATGCACACAGACTTTCCTGGCCTGCCTCAGGACATCCTGTAAGCCCGGGTACCTGCCCAAGAACCGCTGCACCACCAAGTTAAGGACGTGAGCCAAACAGGGCACATGGGTCATTTGTCCCTGTCAGAGGGCAGAGAGGAGGTTGGTGCCATTGTCACAAACCACCATTCCTGCCTTAAGTTGACGTGGCGTCAACCACCTCTGAACCTGCCCCTGCAGAGCTGACAGAACCTATGCCCCAGTGTGGCTGCTGTCCCCCAAGCACACCAGCTCAAGCACCGCATGGCATCTTTTGGTCTGCGTACTTGCGTAGCCCCTTGAACGGCTACGGAGCACCGCTGGTTCCGAGGACAAAGCACAGGAAGAGGCCATGGAGGAAGAAGAAGAGGAGGGGGTGGAGGAGAGAGGTGTGTCACAATCATTAGCATTTTGGAGGCGTGGTGGCGGAACAACCTCCAACGCTACTGCACCTTGTCCTGCATCCTTCCCAGCTGCCAGCAGAGTCACCCAATGCGCCGTGAAACTTAGGTAACGTCCCTATCCATGCCTGCTGGACCATGAGTCAGCGGTAATATGCACCTTACCGCTGACCGCCCTGTCCAGCGAGGCATGGACATTGCCTTCCACATGCCGGTAGAGAGCCGGAATCGCCTTCCGTGAGAAAAAGTGGCGTTTGGGTACCTGCCACTGAGGAACCACACATTCCACAAACTCACGGAAGGGGGCAGAGTCTACCAACTGAAAAGGCAGCAGTTGAAGTGCTAGCAATTTTGCAAAGCTAGCATTCAACTGCTGGGCATGTGGATGGCTGGGAGCAAACTTCTTTCGGCGATGCAGCAGCTGGGGCAGGGAAATTTGCCTGGTACAATCTGACGTCGGTGTACCAAAAGCAGATTGCCCACAAGTACTTGGCTGTGACACACCTAATTCTACACCTTCATTCCTCTCAGTGCAGGTCTCAGAGAGGACTGAAGGCGTAGTGGGGTTGGAGATCTCAGCTGATGAGGAGCAAGGAGAGGTCCTCTTTGTTCTTTGGTGTGGGTCTTTTAGATACGCTTGCCAATGAACTGCATGGCAGGTCAACATATGTCTGGTCAAGCATGTGGTACCCAAGCGGGAGATGTTTTGGCCACGCGAGATACGCTTGAGACATATGTTGCAAATAGCAGCGGTGCGATCTGATGCACTCGTCTCAAAAAAGGCCCACACCAAAGAACTTTTTGAATAACGTGCAGAGACTGCAGCGCCCTGCACATGTGGAGCTTTAGGGTGTGATGCAGTCAAGGTGCTGCCCTTAGGCTGGCCCCTGGAGGGCATCCTGCCTCGTTGGTGATGTGCCGCCTCCTCCTCCTCCCCTCTCCTATCAGGCACCTACGTTGAGTCAGTGACCTCATCATCCCCTCCCTCCTCATCACTGGAGCAAACCTGGCAGTATGCTGCAGCAGGGGGAGCATGACTGCCAGATTGCTGTCCTTCTTGGGCACCCCATCTGTCCATGCTCACGTTACTGCCTTCATCGAGCTCAGTATCATCATCAGAGCCTTCCAAACGCTGGGCATCCTCCTGGAGCATGTACCCAACACTGTGGTCAAACAGTTCGAGGGACTCCTCAGGAGGACATGGTGGGGCTAGGGAAGGAGTCACTGATGACATTGAGCCAAGGGAAGAGGCCGCTGCTTTGCCAGACAAAGTACCCTGGGCATGGGTGAGAGAGGATGAGGAGGATGAGGACGGCTTGGTCATCCACTCCGCATGTTGTGGCTCAACACGGCCAGCTGCCGAAAAAAAGGCCAAGCGTGTCCCGCGGCCACGTGCTGATGAGGATGCACCGTCTCCACGACCAGCACTAGACACAGAGCCTGCTTGCCCTCTCTTATTGGCTTCTGACTGTCTGCCTCTCCTTCTTGGCCTTCCAGACATACTAATGGCCTGTAGCTGCACTAAGCTGGGATATATATATATATATATATATATATATATATATACTGATACTGCAGCTAGCAAAATCAACTGCCTGCCTGTAGTATGAGAACACCACCAACCTTCTACAGGTAGCTTTAGCTGAACATTGTGCAGAGCTCGCAAAAAAAATAACTTGTAGGTTTAGCTGGACACTGTGAGGAGGACGCACCACACTAACTTGTAGTTTTAGCTGAACACTGTGAGCAGGACGCACCGCACTAACTTGTAGGTTTAGCTGAACACTGTGAGGTGGACGCACCACACTAACTTGTAGGTTTAGCTAAACACTGTGAGAAGGATGCACTGCACTAACTGTAAATAGTCTAGCTGCCTGACTGTGGTACTAATAGGATCAAAAGAACACCAGCAATTTTCTTCAGGTAGCTGTAAATACTGTAAGAAGACAAGCCTGCCTGTCAGTAAGAAGATAACAGGAATGGATCTAGCTGAACACTGTGAGCAGGACGCACTGCACTAACTTGTAGCTTTAGATGAACACTGTGCAGAGGTCTCACTACACTAACTTGTAGGTTTAGCTGAACACTGTGAGCAGGACGCACAGCACTAACTTGTAGTTGTAGCTGAACACTGTGAGCAGGACGCACCGCACTAACTTCTAGGTTTAGCTGAGCACTGTGAGGTGGACGTACCCCACTAACTTGTAGTTTTAGCTGAACACTGTGAGCAGGACGCACTGCACTAACTGTAAATAGTCTAGCTGCCTGACTGTGGTACTAATAGGATCAAAAGAACACCAGCAATTTTCTTCAGGTAGCTGTAAATACTGTAACAAGACAAGCCTGCCTGTCAGTAAGAAGATAACAGGAACGGATCTAGCTGAACACTGTGAGCAGGACGCACTGCACTAACTTGTAGCTTTAGATGAACACTGTGCAGAGGTCTCACTACGCTAACTTATAGGTTTAGCTGAACACTGTGAGGAGGACGCACAGCACTAACTTGTAGTTTTAGCTGAACACTGTGAGCAGGACGCACCGCACTAACTTCTAGGTTTAGCTGAACACTGTGAGGTGGACGCACCGCACTAACTTGTAGTTTTAGCTGAACACTGTGAGCAGGACGCACCACACTAACTTGTAGGTTTAGCTGAACACTGTGAGGTGGACACACCACACTAACTTGTAGGTTTAGCTGAACACTGTGAGCAGGACGCACCCCACTAACTTGTAGGTTTAGCTGAACACTGTGAGGTGGACGTACCCCACTAACTTGTAGTTTTAGCTGAACACTGTGAGCAGGATGCACTGCACTAACTGTAAATAGTCTAGCTGCCTGACTGTGGTACTAATAGGATCAAAAGAACACCAGCAATTTTTCTTCAGGTAGCTGTAAATACTGTAACAAGACAAGCCTGCCTGTCAGTAAGAAGATAACAGGAACGGATCTAGCTGAACACTGTGAGCAGGACGCACTGCACTAACTTGTAGCTTTAGATGAACACTGTGCAGAGGTCTCACTACGCTAACTTATAGGTTTAGCTGAACACTGTGAGGAGGACGCACAGCACTAACTTGTAGTTTTAGCTGAACACTGTGAGCAGGACGCACCGCACTAACTTCTAGGTTTAGCTGAACACTGTGAGGTGGACGCACCGCACTAACTTGTAGTTTTAGCTGAACACTGTGAGCAGGACGCACCACACTAACTTGTAGGTTTAGCTGAACACTGTGAGGTGGACACACCACACTAACTTGTAGGTTTAGCTGAACACTGTGAGCAGGACGCACCCCACTAACTTGTAGGTTTAGCTGAACACTGTGAGGTGGACGTACCCCACTAACTTGTAGTTTTAGCTGAACACTGTGAGCAGGATGCACTGCACTAACTGTAAATAGTCTAGCTGCCTGACTGTGGTACTAATAGGATCAAAAGAACACCAGCAATTTTTCTTCAGGTAGCTGTAAATACTGTAACAAGACAAGCCTGCCTGTCAGTAAGAAGATAACAGGAACGGATCTAGCTGAACACTGTGAGCAGGACGCACTGCACTAACTTGTAGCTTTAGATGAACACTGTGCAGAGGTCTCACTACACTAAGTTGTAGGTTTAGCTGAACACTGTGAGCAGGACGCACAGCACTAACTTGTAGTTTTAGCTGAACACTGTGAGCAGGACGCACCCCACTAACTTGTAGCTTTAGATGAACACTGTGCAGAGGTCTCACTACACTAATGCCCCGTACACACGGTTGGATTTTCCGACGGAAAATGTGTGATAGGACCTTGTTGTCGGAAATTCCGACCGTGTGTAGGCTCCATCACACATTTTCCATCGGATTTTCCGACACACAAAGTTTGAGAGCAGGATATAAAATTTTCCGACAACAAAATCGGTTGTCGGAAATTCCGATCGTATGTACACAAATCCGACGGACAAAGTGCCACGCATGCTCAGAATAAATAAAGAGATGAAAGCTATTGGCCACTGCCCCGTTTATAGTCCCGACGTACATGTTTTATGTCACCGCGTTTAGAACGATCGGATTTTCCGACAACTTTGTGTGACCGTGTGTATGCAAGACAAGTTTGAGCCAACATCCGTCGGAAGAAATCCTAGGATTTTGTTGTCGGAATGTCCGAACAAAGTCCGACCGTGTGTACGGGGCATAAGTTGTAGGTTTAGCTGAACACTGTGAGCAGGACGCACAGCACTAACTTGTAGTTTTAGCTGAACACTGTGAGCAGGACGCACCACACTAACTTGTAGGTTTACATGAACACTGTGAGGTGGACGCACCACACTAACTTGTAGTTTTAGCTGAACACTGTGAGCAGGACACACTGCACTAACTGTAAATAGTCTAGCTGCCTGACTGTGGTACTAATAGGATCAAAAGAACACCAGCAATTTTCTTCAGGTAGCTGTAAATACTGTAACAAGACAAGCCTGCCTGTCAGTAAGAAGATAACAGGAACGGATCTAGCTGAACACTGTGAGCAGGACGCACTGCACTAACTTGTAGCTTTAGATGAACACTGTGCAGAGGTCTCACTACGCTAACTTGTAGGTTTAGCTGAACACTGTGAGGTGGACGCACCGCACTAACTTGTAGTTTTAGCTGAACACTTTGAGCAGGACGCACCGCACTAACTTCTAGGTTTAGCTGAACACTGTGAGCAGGACGCACCCCACTAACTTGTAGGTTTAGCTGAACACTGTGAGCAGGACGCACCCCACTAACTTGTAGTTTTAGCTGAACACTGTGAGCAGGACGCACCCCACTAACTGTAAATAGTCTAGCTGCCTGACTGTGGTACTAATAGGATCAAAAGAACACCAGCAATTTTCTTCAGGTAGCTGTAAATACTGTAACAAGACAAGCCTGCTTGTCAATAAGAAGATAACAGGAACGGATCTAGCTAAACTGAATACAGTGTATATATATATATATATGCAACACCTGGGATGCATATATATACACAATACACTGTAAGTGCAGCTAACTGACTGACTGTTCTGCCTAATCTATCTAACTCAAATCAAATGACACTGTCTGTCTCTCTCTCTCTCTCTCTCTATCTATGAACGCCGGAACACACACTACACAGGGCCGCCGTGCAGGCGGCCTTATATAGTGTGGGGCGTGTGCTAAATCCCCTGAGCCATAATTGGCCAAAGCCTCCTTGGCTTTGGCCAATTACGGCTCTCTGTTCAGACGGCGCTGTGATTGGCCAAGCATGCGGGTCATAGTGCATGCTTGGCCAATCATCAGCCAGCAATGCACTGCGATGCCGCAGTGAATTATGGGCCGTGATGCGCCACACGAATTTGGCGCGAACGGCCCATATCGTTCGCAATTCGGTGAACGGGTGAACAGACGATGTTCGAGTCGAACATGGGTTCGACTCGAACACGAAGCTCATCCCTAGTCCTGTATCTTTGTGAAAACTATGAGCCAGGTTAGGTGATACAGAGCCAGGTTAGGGTGGTATATAGTGCCAGGTTAGGGTGGTATATAGTGCCAGGTTAGGGTGGTATATAGAGCCAGGTTAGGGTGGTATATAGTAACAGGTTATAGTGGTATATAGTGCCAGGTTAAGGTGGTATATAGAGCCAGGTTGGGGTGGTATATAGAGCCAGATTAGGGTGGTATATAGTGCCAGGTTAGGGTGGTATATAGAGCCAGGTTAGGGTGGTATATAAAGCCAGGTTAGAACGTCCAGCAGGTCATCATCACTCCATGGCCACTCACTTGCAACATCCTGGTGCCTGCAGGAGGGCGGCAGATCTGTCGCCTGCGGGATCTCCATGAGCGGCTAGCAGTTCTCTACTGTGTGTACAGTGGACAGGGGGAGGGGCCTCTGACCCAGCCGGGCAGCTGATCGGCCGCAGTGTACAAGCAAATTGCTCTGCTTGTACACTGAAGAGAGAAGCCGATTAGCTGCCCAGGTGTGGAGGCCCCTCCCCTATCCACTGTACACACGGAAGAGACCTGATAGCTGCATGGAGATCCCCCACGGCCATGTCTCTTCACACCAGGGAGCTGCGGCTGGAGATCCCCTGAGAAAAAAACAATTTCCTGTGAATTTTCACGGCACACGGACAGACCGGGACAAAGGTCTGAATATCGTGAATGTCCTGGGAAAATCGGGACTGTTGGCACCTATGCATTGGTCCAGCTCGGCACAATGTAAGTATGTATATGTTATATCTGAGGCACTGCTGTGAAAGAGGACAATATGGTAGTAATTGGTGCTACTACAGTGCTTGCTGTGTTCTGGGTCCTCTGCAAAACTGCTTCTCATTTGCATAACTCCATAACCATATAACACCAGAGCAGGCAAAAAAATTAACATGCAGCATTTTTCCAGATGCAGCACACTACTATGCATGATAGTGCATTACCCTGCGTCGTGGGGCACTGAAAAGCACGTGCCTCAGCAGAGCTGAGGTACCTTAAGGTGCTAAGGTGCCATTCAAAATAAATAGCTCCCCAGCACAATAAGGCATACTTCCAACACAGTGCAAAAGTGTGATTTGGTACTGTCTGGTTCGGTAAGTGCTTGGGCTGTTTTCTGTCTGTATGAAATGTGTCCCAGTTTGAGATTAATGCTGGGTCCCTGTAAACCACATATTATTAAAGGTTAACTCAGTGAACAATAGAAAGGACCAATGGAGGGAGTCAGAGTACATTCATGCCCTGAATTCATTCATAGTCTGGATTATAGAGGACTTAGGCCCTACAGTTTGTGGGGGGGGGGGGGGGGGGGGGGGGCGGTAAAAGGGAGCCGTTGAGAAACCCTTTTAACCCCCCTCTCCCCAAACCATTCCCCATAAAGTTGCAAAGTCATTATAAAATGACATGTTATTTATTCTTTCAGACAACAAGTAACATAACACATATGCAGTATGTACACACATGCGTATAGGCAGTAATATATGTATACAGCAATAACGCATATATTGACATCCACATTTATTTTCAGCACTTTGTTTTAATCTGGTGTAGCCTTATTGTTCTATCTCATGAGGTACTTATCTGGTGGGCTGGTTAATGGTCTATCACCTGGGAGCTGCGATGCACATCAGGCGCCCTCCCTCTGCCATTTTTGGACACGGGGATTGGGCAGGCATCCCCTATGTACATCGGCACCACGCCCCGCATGCATGATGTTCAATGCGGGTGCCATGGCGCCAACACGTGTGTTTTTACATTTTAAATGATACATGGAGGAGTTGCGTTGGCGCCATTGTGGGCAGCCGCCGCCGCTCCGTCGAGGATGCCTCTCCTATCACACCAGCGTGATGCTGGGAGGATATATGATCTCCCTTTTGGATTAGTTAGTCTTTTCAGCACATTCTGGACACACTGCACATCATATCTTGGATCATGGCTCTATGTGGAAACATAAGGTATCTACTTTGGTTTTTTACTTTACTTATTTTTACTAACTAGTCTTTACTTTTACTTTTTCTTTCCCCTCTTGATGTAATGCATGGTGGGTTCCATGCAACACAATTAAATATTTGTTCCTTTTTCCTTCACTCCTTATACTGGGGTCATGGTTCTTTTGACGTGTTTACCAATGCACACTTGTTTTCTGTATAACCTATGTCACAAGGGCTATTAGCCTTACTCACCTTGATAGTATCATCATTTAATACTCAATAGTTATACACAATTATTAATTCTATAGAATTGGAGCTACTACCCTTCATCATCACAGACTACAATATGGAGACTACTATTTTCTTGGGGATCTATGTGTGTGCGCCCGGTTTTTACTGCGGGCCTCCATTACCACAGCTCCCGGGACAGACGTTTATAGCAGCCCTCAGTCTGTAGTATCGCATGTTTTTACTCTAGCCAATATGTGAGTATTCTAGGTATGGATACATTCTCTCTCCCTCCTGCTTTACTTCTTTCCCAATGTTTGGGTTAAACAATAGACCATATTGGTATATTCATGTCTCTTGCAGAGAATAGATGCATCCACCTCCCGAGGAAGTGGAGCAAATCCACGAAATGCGTCAAGCCTTTTTGGATGCATTCATGTCTTTAATATACGGTGCTATAATTTTTATCCAGACCACACAATGTTATTTCTGCAATTTTAATTGATCCAATGACATGGAGTATAACTGGCTTACATCATATATTGCAATGTGCTATGGTGTTATCTATGTAAATATATGAATTTATATGCTTTATTGTTGTATACATATATTACTACCTATACTCATGTATGTACATACTGCAAATGTGTTATGTTACCTGTTGTCTGAAAGAATAAATAACATGTAATTTTGTATTGACTATTTACTCAGTTGCGCCTCACGTGCCTCATTCAAAGTCCCAAACCCATCTTCTTGAATACAGATAGTAGGGATGGAGGCGTATGATCCTATACACTTCATCTAAAGTCCCTAAAAAAACACTCCAGTTTATAAGTTGCAAGTCAACTGACAGGGGTATACACACAAAGTATCTCCCCTGGTACTGCCCACTGAATATGACCCATTCAACTGAATGGGGCCAGACCGCAACCAGCCTCACATGTTCATGTGCATGAGGCCTTACTGTATTTCTGGTGGCTTTAAAATAGTACAAACCTCATTTCATTACTTTTAGATGCAGTTCAGACCTCATTCAGCACATTTAAGCTCCAGTGAGGTAATATAATTCAATAGGGATTTATGAAATCTTCTTGACTATTTTAACTCTATACTATGATTAGCTTAAGCTACATACTAATCTGTTATGTACACAATATGCTTGTGGCTAAATATTATAGCAGAGCCAGAGTAATTCTCTGGGTTTGTATATGTTTTCATGTGGCCAGGAGCTCGTTATAATTGTTTTGCTAATTGAATATACTGTATGATTCCTTATACAGTCAGACCTGTGTAATTTCCTATAAATTTAGTCTAAGGCTGTTAGATGACAAACCACTTCTTATATGGCATGGATTTTTCATGTCTCTTTCCTTTAAGGAATATGTTAACCCAACATTTGATATTCCTGATACGTGCCTGCATGTATATGGTGTTCCTCCCAGTCACTCTGCTTTCCTATTAAAAACTGACCACACTAGGCATGAGAACACAGCATGATCAGTTATTCAGCCTGCTGTCCACCAATGATTAGAATAGTGCAAATACGCCCCCCCCCCCCGTGCAGGCCATTCCCCGGGAAGATCAGTGTGCTGCTGTTTCTTCTTTCCCAGCTCTCAAAGCTCTTTATGCACCTGGAAACAGAGATTATGTGATCACTTCTAAAAAAGGAGGAAAAAAAGTTTTTACATTTTTTAAATGTATATACACCATGTTTTGACTTTAATTTCTATTTTAAACTGAATGGGTTGGTTTAACCTCTGGGTGCCGACAGCATTCAAATATGCAGCCTCTTGGCGGATGGGCCTTAACGCCAAGAGGCTGCATGTTTGCGTACCAAAACGTAAACAAACCTGTGTCAAGAGCACGCACCCTGCACACTCCCAGCGCAGTTACCGGTGGTTAACAGAAAGCTTCTGATCACTACTTGCGATCAGGAGCTTTCCAATCATGTGACCGCTGTGACCGCCAATCACGGCGGCCACATGATCATAAACCCTGCCCTGCCTCCCAGCTGTTGAAAAAACAACAGCAAAGTTGCTTACATAAACTGACAATATATACTGTATGCACTATAACTTTCTATCCAGCAGGTGGCACCGCAGTGTTATGATATGTATTCTATGGTAATGTAATGAGAGGAAGTGTTTGTCTTTCCTCACTGTGTACTTGTATGCTCCTTGGTCCTGTTCCATGATAAAGACATGTGGTAAGATATGTTCTGCCATTCTCCATAAAAATAAAGCTGTTTGCTGTATCCAAGAAGCTTCCAGCGCATAGTTTCAATACTCTGACAACACCAGCATCTGACACCCCTTAAATTGCCAGGAGGTGCTGGTGCCAAGGGGTTAAGTTATACCACTAGATTGAGAGGGTTGTATACCTGTGATTCCTATTCCTGATGGAGAAGGTGACTGTCCCTCATGTGCTGTACTGGAAATAGAGTTACTGCTTTCTTTCTGTTTTACCTGACCCCTGTCACCTGGACAAGTAAAGAGAGCAAAACTCTCTTATGGGAACAACCATAAAATCCAAAGAGAGGTTCTAAACTACTGTCTCTTCACTAATTTGTTTTTGTATTTTTGCCCATCTCCCTTTCCTTATGGGAATTTCCCTCACTTTCTATTCTGACTGACATCCATTAAATAGGAAATAGAGAGATTGTACTTACTTTCTTTTCTAACATTCATTATATAGACAAGAAACAATGAGGAATATCCCTAGTGGTTACACAGATGGCCTTAGGCATTGAGTGAAGATAAATGAGCATTTTTTTTTTTTTTTAGCAATTTATGACTATGATCTCTTTTATATGAAAGAGGAAAACACTCACTAACCAATTGCTCTTTGGGGAACTAGACAGGTTTGATATGCTACATAGGCCTAACAGATTGGTTTGAATCCATATTCTGCATATCAGTAATTGTTACATTTCCATGCAAATAAACTATTTAGAATAACAGACAATTGTGACTTACTTAAAAAAATTCAATTTTAATAAAATATATATTTTGTACAAATAATAAATAGAACATACAGAAAGGAGAAGGGCATTCTCTGATATACAAACTCTCATATTGCAGAAAGACATCTTTGCATGTCCTTTAGGCCTGTTCTATGTTGCAAATTTATTTATATTATGGAGAGTTCAGAGGCCATGCACTTGCATTTTGATAGATGTTGTCATCTATTTTACTATACCAGAAAATGCACTAGTGGTATTGAAACTTCACTGCTTAATTTGCTGCAGTGACTCCCCTTTGGAAAAGGAGGGCTGCTAATAACTGAAACAATGGTGGGGAGATCTCATTCATGGTGTCCTTAGAAGGACAAGAAACGAAGGGAGGGTTTACCTGTGCTTTGCACTGGCCTCCACCGTATTCGAACACACACACGCACACACTATATCTCTCCAAGTGACAGCACAGCAGTGAGAGTTATAATTCTTAATAACCAGATATAACTTTATTGGTCCATTGACATCTTACCTAATAAACCATTGCTTTTAAAGGATAAGTTCACCTTTCAGCTAAAAATAATAAATACACATTTTTTTTGCAGGTAAAGAAATGTGCATTTACTATTTTTTATTTTAGGAGCCTGGAAAGCATTACACCCAGGATCAGCAGATTGCTGGTGCCATGCATGTCTCCTGCAGACTATCAGTGTGAGCTGTCTGCCCGTACATTGCACAAATAGGCAGTTTCACACTGACAGGAACAATCAATGAACTACCACAGCGCTCAACAGCATCATGGTAGTTCATTCAGAACAACAAGTCGACAGCTGCAAAGAGACTTGCAGTTTTTCCATTCACAGAATACTGTGAATGAAAGACGGTCAAAACAGAGGATCAGGGGAGAACGGAAGCTGGTGCATTGGCAACATGTTACATGTTTTTAGGGCCGCTGATACGGCAGTACAGCCAGCCCTCCTGTACTGGGCCCTGGCCTCATCAGTTCAAAAGGGGGGCCCGAGCATCTGCCAAGCAGGAGGGCCAGCAGTACTGCCTTATTGCTGACTCTTGTGACTCTTGAGCAGTGCTGCTGGCTTCTACTTTTCTTTTCTTCCTCCTGCTGCACTGCAGGAGGATCAGTTCTAGTACCTGTGCACCCTTATCCCTGCTGTCAGGAATCTGTGTACCCATTTCCTCCTCAGTCCTGCTGTTTTTCCTTCTTTCCTCTCCCGCCGGCAGCTGCTGAAGGCACACAGGTATGTTACCATTCTGAATGAACACATCACCTCGAATGAACACAGTGAGCGATCAGTACCGTTCGCTCACTGGGAAGGTGCAAATATTGCCTCTGTGCTGCTATTCACCTGAATGGGTCTTGTTCGACGGGGTTATATTTTCTGCCATGGCTGCAAATAATAGCATCTCGGGCATTGCATTTTAGCAAAAATACCATTTAATATTTTTGGAGGTGGGGGTGCCCTGTGAGGTAGGCTGTGGGGGGGGGGGGGGGGGCCCATAATTGCTATCAGCAGCCCTGCATGTTATACCTTGAATATGGGTTTAACATGTTAAAAAAGGTGAACTTATCCTTTAAGTAGTCGGATCCTTTAATTGGTAAGATTTCCAAACATTATTCTAGTCAGATTGTGCTAGTTCCAAGTCCGAATAACAATTAAAATAAGTGATCTTTTTTCATCCCAGCACTGTTAGCCTAGAAGCAGACATTATTTATCCAAGTTATAAAATGCTAATATTATTTACCAAATAAGTGTATAGTTATTTACTTCTGACCCAACAGCATGATATAAAATTAGTTTTAAAGAAAGGGTCAGCCTCCCGGGAATTTATAGATAGTCTAAATGTATAAAAAATCTGTGAACTTGTTTTTAAATATCAGTCTATTGCATTGTTCTAATCATGTGTTTCTCAAGCAAAGATTTTGTATTTAGCAGTTGCTTCTTAAAAAGCAGATTTTTGTACTTGTTATAGACCACTGCAGTGTGAAATAACCATTGTCTACCACATCCGATGGCTGTCAGGCCTCATGCACACTGGACGTTTTTGAACGTTTTTACAGCTGCTGTTTTTGGCTTCAGATGTTTTTTTCTACAGTCAATAAACTCTCCGGCATGTTATCTTATGTGCCCATGCACACATAGGCTGTTATAAACTGTTTTTGGCTGGGGTGTTTTTTTGGCTGTAAAAAAACCCCAAAACTAGTATGTTCTGAGAGGAGTTTTTCAGCTGTAAAAACACTCTAACATTGAAAAACGCAAATAAACACTCAAAAACGCGGATCACCAGCGTTTAATGTTTTTGATCCCATTGAAAAAACAAAAGCTGAAAAATGCTATTGCAAACATGCTGAAAAACTCACTGCAAAGCTACTGGCGTTTTGATAACGTTATTATAACGTCCAGTGTGCATGAGGCCTTAGTGTTAATACGTAGCATCCAATTATGCTACATCCTATTTTTCTAACATAGCATTATGTTCTAAATGGGACAACATGATCATCTTAACATTATAGTAAAGTATTCATACAAACAGTTGAATGCTTCATAATTAAAACATTGTCTTTAAAAAAAAAGCAGGTAGTCTAAACATGAAGTAGACTTTAAAGAGGTTGTAAAGCCTTTTTTTTTTACAAAAATAAAAAACCTTCTCTTCTGAGGTCCCCCGCTGGTGCTCTTGGCTCCTCATCTCTTCGTGTACCACCATAGGAAGCCGCTTCCTCTGTGGGCGCATGTGTGGGCTTGATCCTGAGCCAGACTGTGTGCATCTATAGACACACACACAGTGCGGTTCGGCCCCAAACTTGCTCCCGTCTCACAGGGTTTGACTGGCAACAGCAGGAACCAAAGGCCCAGGCAGCTCTCAGCCAGGCTTGTGGGAGGAGATAGAGTGGAGAGAAGAACTGCAGACAGGCACAGTGTTGGATTGATACAGGACTCAGGTAAGTATTAAGGGAGATAGAGGGACGAACACCAGCTGGAAGGTTTTTTTTACCTTAATGCATAGAATGCATTAGGGTAAAAAAAAAACTTTAGAACCACTTGACGGAAGCAATTATTACAAATATTGTAAGCAGCACCCTACATTCTATCTAAGTAATATTGCTAAAATAGGTTTTTAGTTATCCTCTCTGCAGCCTGTCATTCACTGAAAATATGTTGTCCTGTTATGGACAATGATACAAGCTTACATGAGAGGGTAGAGCATATCCGTAGATTGATAACTTTAGTCTGTAGACATGCGACTGCTTTAGAGATGACTCTGTAAAGTAAGTAGCAGCAGAAAGTCTTTTTGTTCTCAGGTCATGGTTACTTTGGCGCTCGTGTTTTTGCAGCAAAGACCAGTATATGCTTGTTAAAAAAGTTACAGAAAAAAAGTCATTTTACTAGCGCTTGCATCCTTTGCATTTTGCATTTTCTTTCAACACTTTGCTGACTTTGGATTTTAAATAAAATCACAACTATCATTTATGTATTCCTGTGCAATCCCATCAATGTCGGTTTATGATAAGATATTAGTGTCAATTAATTGGAGCTGCTCTTCAAATTTTTTAAAGTATTACTGTATATTTAATAAACATAATATGTTTCCACTTGTTCCTATAAAATAAAGCAAATATAATAGATAGATGAATTCTGTTTCCAGTAGCATGGCCTTGCTGTTTGGATCCATTTTTGTTGTAGACCAGCTGTTTCTGCCCACCACTAGAGGGAACTGTTTAGAGACAAGGGAACTGCTCTGTATTGAGCTGAATGAGTAATCGGTCTACCAGGATTTAGGACTGCAGGCATAATTGGGAAAAACGGGAAGTATCATCAGCAAAGTATCAAACTGGCTTAATAAGAGTCTGCAAGGACATATACAAGTCTGTAATTGTTATTGAGAATGCAGTTATTTTTCAACCTCCTTAGCTTTGAGAGAGAGCAAATCTCAACAGTCAAGTTTAGATAAGCATATACTGTGGCAGTGTTTCGTTTACTTATTTGAAATCCATCCCGATTGCTGAGTGGCACCTATCATACAAAACCATGAAATGAAGTAGTGTGTATCTGATACTCTTTGATCCAAAGAGCAGGCAGTTACATATTTAT
The DNA here is from genome assembly GCF_042186555.1 of Aquarana catesbeiana. Lineage (NCBI taxonomy): Eukaryota > Metazoa > Chordata > Amphibia > Anura > Ranidae > Aquarana > Aquarana catesbeiana. The sequence goes on along the minus strand of NC_133325.1, from coordinate 418,642,865 downwards.
ACTGTAATCCATCCTGATTTGTTGTGTCCATACAGCTTTTCTTGAGGCTTCAATAATAGGAAATGCTATGTCTTGTAAACATTAAGCCTGACTAGTATGTTTTAGTATTTTTACTAAAACTTTAGGAGACTCATTTTCTTTGTTTTCACCAAGCAGCTCCCACCAATGCATTCTCCAAAATGGTTGTACAAAATAAAAACCTTTTTATGGGTTATGCTGGCTAATTAAGGTTTGTGATGAAAACAAAATATAGTATGGACCAATGGAACGGAGTTACAAAGTTGTTAAATTTGGTGCTGAAGCTCTTAACGATTCAATTGTCTTATTAAGTGGCTTCTTCTCTGGGTTATCTAAGTGGATATGGCACTGGCAGGTAGAAGCTTTGCTGTAGGTTACTGAGTGATGGTTGGGCTTTTTGTACTTGTTAGCACAGCTGAGAAACCTTTTGAAGAGCAGGTAAAATATCTCACAAATGCTGAGGACAATGCAGATTGCAGAAGCAGCTACCATGAAGTAGGTGAAAACTTTCTTCTCGGTTGGCCTTGCAATGTAACAATCCACGATGTTGGGGCAGGGTTCGACATTAGTACACTTGACAAGCCGAGGCATGTCAAAGCTGTCCCACATTGTATGCAAGATATATAGAAAGGTGATTTCTATGCCAGTTTTGAAAAAAAGACTGAGAAGGTAAGTCCACCAAAGACCTCCATGTTTCTTGCCAGTATTAGAATACAACTTAGAACAATTCTCACCATTTTTCAAGCGGTTCTTTTTTTCTCTTTCTTCTCTATAAGCAACATGCATTATTACCAGAAGGGAAGGACATGTCACAAATATGAGCTGGAGAGCCCAAAGCCGAATATGAGAGATGGGGAAGTAGTGGTCGTAGCAAACATTGGTGCAGCCTGGTTGCCGGGTATTACAATCAAAGTCTTTTTGTTCATCTCCCCATACTTTCTCTGCTGCAACCACATACACAAGAACTCGGAATACGAAGACAACTGATAACCAAATACGTCCAAAAGCTGTTGAGTACTTGTTCACACCACTTAAGAGACCCTGGAATGTCTTCCAATCCATTGTGATTTAGATCCCTGAAGAGACAAAAACAGAGTATTAGTAATTATTATTACTTTAAATAAACATGTACAGAAGTCATGGCAACATTTTTATGAAAGACAGGAACTCTACTTTGAAATAAATTACATAAAAGTAGTTATGATTTATTTTAAACTCTGGTGTGAATTAAACCTTTTGTATTGTATTATTAAAAGTAGTGTTTAAATATAACAATATAATCTATTACGTTTGTTTAAGGGGCCTATGTATAAAAATTCACCGTGTTAGTATCCCAAGCATTCGCTCAACCATCACAAATAATCCCTGTGTGTTAAGGATAGGGGTTGGTGCTCCGCTGTTCCAGAGAGAGTAGAAAAAAATGTGCTGCTAAAGGTAGTAGTACAAATAAAGATAAAATAAATGGATGGTATCAATAAGCATAAAACTCCAAAATAGAGAGATGTAGGACTACTGTAATGAAGCTTCTATAAAACCATGCATGCAATGTGATATAACACAATATGCTGTTAACGGTAGTAGTACAAATGTAGGTAAAATAAATGGATGGTATCAATAAGCATAAAAATCCAAAATACATAGATGTAGGACTACTGTAATAGAACTTCTATAGTACGTGCAATGTGATATGACACAATATTAGGTGATAATGCCAGAAGTGCAATGTGCAGAAGTAAATTAATAGTAACACTAAAATAGGTATAACATAAATATGGTATATCCAAAAACTAAATAGACTGTGCAAGTAAGCAAAAAATGTGCAAAATCAGCACTATCAAACTTCCTATGCAAATGTGCAAAAAACTTGTGCAAAATACAGTGTGCAGCATACACAAAAATGTGTCAACTGCAAAGAAAAAAGTCCAAACAAATTAATGATGTAAAAAATACAATAGGACTGTGAATATAGTTCAATGGGAATATATCGTCTTTCTATGAAAGAGCATTCCAATGTGCAAGTAGTGAAATAAGGTGCTATGAAAATGGATGTCTCCTCTTTGTGCACAAAACACACACTGGTGAGAAGTGGCCTCTTACCTTGCGGCAATGAGGTAACCGCATATAAACACTGGTAATGGCTGTCTCTCCCTTATGTTCCTGGACCAAATAAGGTTCCTTGTGTGTCTTTGTTTCTAAGCGGGTGCAGGAGGAGAAGTAAAAAAGGGGAACCGGATAGTGTAGTATTTTCAACAGTAGTTGGTGTTTATTAGTTAGGAATGAAGGTACTTACATCACTTACATAGCAAAGTAAAAGCAATCCACTTATCTCTACGAGTGGCGAGCTTGTTTACCTACATCAGTATAAAGTGCCTCTCCCGTCCCTACGCGTGACGTCACGGTCACGTGACTTCATCAGGGGATAGAGGGAAGGCACAATAGATGTCTTTAAATAGTCTCTAACAATGGTTCCAATGAGTGGCCATTTTCCTGTAGCTCAATATAATGATAGATGGCGGCCATTTTACGAGAGACCATGAGCACGGCCATTTTCTTGGTTGTATCTTCCTATATAGCACGGCCGTCAGTTAAAGCTTAGTAAGTGCTGACAGAACGTGGTCATTAAGTATATTAAACAATCATGTGGGCATGGCCATAATACCAGGGTGGTGAATGCTGTCAGCAGAGCAATAGGAAAACTGGAGGCTCGATGTGGAGCTGACACAGCAGGCTTAAATAAATGGCAATACTATAAATAGCAATAATGATTAAAATTGTACATATCTATATCAAATAATAACATTAAAAATAAAAATTAAAAAATCATACCTACAGGGAAATCCTGGACTACAATGTACAGCATAAGAAAATAGAAAGAATTATCAAACGACATTGGCATATACTTCTGGCAGACAAACAACTACAAGATACTCTTTCCACTAACCCTAAATTCATATATAAGAGAGCACTGACTATTCGGGACAAAGCAGTGAAGAACATACTAGATCCACCTAAGAGAAACTTTACCTTCTTTACTGGAAAAGGCTTTTATCCTTGTAAGAGATGCTTTGCATGTTTGAGAACTAGACATCCAAATGAAAAGAAATTTTACATCCACAAGCAGGGGAGATACGTATGATGTCAAAGAGTTCATCTGTTGCAACACAGAAGGGGCTGTATATGTCCTTGAGTGTAGTTGCGGCTTGCAATACATCGGTCGCACCAAAAGACCCCTAAAGGTGCGCATTAAGGAGCATGTCCAAAACTTCCTCAGTTGATATGACAAACATAGTGTATCCAAACACTTTCTTTTATGCCATAATAAAGACCCCTCCCATCTGAAATTCTGGGGAATAGAACCATGTATTAAACACTGGCGGGGGGGGGGGGGGGGGCATTAGGTGAGGACCCTCAGCCAGTTGGGATCGAAATGGATATTCACACTAGACACTTTCTCCCCCAGAGGCCTGAATATCGAATTTGACCTCAATTGCTTCCTCAGTAATTTTTAAATACTTGTTTTTACATCTTCCACTCCTTCGTTTATTCATAGTATTTCCCAGTATGCCTTTCTGTCTGTCCCCCCCTCCTTGTTTTTCCCCTTACTCCCTCCCCTTCCCTTCCTCCTTCAATTCTCCCCTTTCCTTCCCTCCTTCCCCCCCTTCCTCCCACTTCCCCTCTCTACTGCCCCCTTTTTTCTATCACCTCCCCCTTCGCCCACCCCTTATACACACATGTTCCACACATTCACATATATATTGTCACATTGATACCTCTCCTTGTTTTACAGTGTTTTATATCATGCCGTGTTTTTATTCTATTCTTTCAGTTATATTTGTTGACCTATTGTAAACCTTTTGCTCGTATGTGCACACTGAAGTGCTGAGGTCTATCCGATCCGTTCGATAAAGACATTCATTTTAATTTTACCTTTCCCTGTAGGTACGATTTTTTAATTTTTAATTTTTATTTTTAATGTTATTTGATAGATATGTACAATTTTAATCATTATTGCTATTTATTTAAGCCCGCTGTGTCAGCTCCATGTTGAGCCTCCATTTTTCCTATTGCTCTGCTTACAGCATTCACCACCCTGGTATCATGGCCACGCCCACATGATTGTTTAATATACTTAATGACCACGTTCTGTCAGCACTTACTAAGCTCTAACTCATGGCCGTGCTATATAGGAAGATGCAACCAAGAAAATGGCCTCGCTCATGGTCTCTCTCGTAAAATGGCCGCCATCTATCATTATATTGAGCTACAGGAAAATGGCCGCTCATTGGAACCATTGTTAGAGACTATTTAAAGACATCTATTGTGCCTTCCCTCTAAACCCTGAAAAAGTCACATGACCGTGACGTCACGCGTAGGGACGGGAGAGGCACTCTATACTGACGTAGGCAAACGAGCTTGCCGCTCGTAGAGATAAGTGGATTGCTTTTACTTTGCTATGTAAGTGATGTGAGTACCTTCATTGCTAACTAATAAACACCAACTACTGTCGAAAATACTACACTATCCGGTTCCCCTTTTTTACTTCTCCTCCTGCACCCGCTGAGAGACAAAGACACACAAGCAACCTTATTTGGTCCAGGAACATAAGGGGAGACAGCCATTACCAGTGTTTATATAACCTCATTGCCGCAAGGTAAGAGGCCACTTCTCACCAATGTGTGTTTTGTGCACAAAGAGGAGACATCCATTTTCCTAGCACCTTAATTCACTACTTGCACATTGGAATGCTCTTTCATATAAAGAAGATATATTCCCATTGAACTATATTCACAGTCCTATTGCATTTTATACACCATTAAATTGTTTGGACTTTTTTCTTTGCAGTCGACACATTTTTGTGTATGCTGCACACTGTTTGTATTTTGCACAAGTTTTTTGCACGTTTGCACAGGAAGTTGATATTGCTGATTTTGCACATTTTTTGCTTACTTGCACAGTCTATTTAGTTTTTGATATACCATATTTATATTATACCTATTTTAGTGTTACTATTAATTTACTTCGCACGTTGCACCATCCATTTATTTGTACTATTACCTTTAGCAGCACATTTTTTTCTACTCTCTCTGGAACAGCGCAGCACCAAACCCTATCCTTATTCCATTACTTTATGGGCTTGGTTTGACCCATACTCTGTGCCTGTAGCAGTTCCACCTTTAATTACTCCCATTTTACATGGTAGCACAGAAATAACCACACACTCTAGTACCAATCCCTGTGTGTTGCCGAATATGTTTATTTCCTATGATCATAAACTCCATCCAGTGGTCATAATGCAGTATTTTCCTGATATAGGTATTTCAGCTCCTATAAGGTAACACCAAGTGATTTATTAGAATCAATTCTTTTTTTAATTCTTCTAAAATTCTATTGGGGTTATGTAGCGGTAGCCCCGTGAGGGCTGCTGATTGACTCTATACCCCACTGGCTACCCTGACTCTGCAGATCCTCTCTTACCTCTGACACCTTGGGTTCCATGCTGTAATAGGATGTTATCAATGAGAAACTCACACAATGTCACTGAACCACTCAGAAGGTTTACTAGAGTGAATAATAAACACAAATGAACAATATGAATGAACACAAACAATATATGACAGTTGATAACAATAAGCCTAGATGTGAAACTGTGAATTTAATAATCACCGTAGGAAGCGTATGCAGACAGGTGTACAATGGGACAAGTGTTCAATATCCTCCAATACCTATATTAAACACCTTCCCACTGAGGCCTCAATACACACACTAAATTGCAATATAATGTTACTTACATTCAATAATACAATGCAATATTTAACCTGTACTCAAGGGCTCCCCCTAGGTTACGATTCAAAGTTCAAACTACAAATAGAACCGTAATGCTTTGCAGAAGATGATAAAAAGTTCCTTGACTCCGGATATCTTCAGCTAGCCTGTAGTTTAAACTGCAGTATTTGTAATCCAAAAGGGCAAAAGAGAGACAGCAAACTGTAGAATAAATGGTACGTTGATAACTGCTTAACTGAAGAAATATGGCACTGGTAACTTCCTCCTTATGTGTGAGTGTAATACAGTACTGACCTTACAGCACAGAGAACAACAAACCCCAGAATTCAGCTGTATATTGCCTGTGAATAAGACTCAGAGGCTGTGAGGCTCCGTCCGGACTCCCCTCCTGATGTCTCAGTCTGAAAAGATGGTGCCGCCGCGCTGTACCGCTCCTTTGGATGGCTGAAATACAGGAAACTTCCGGATGTCCTGGTTCTGCAAACCAATTCGCTTGCTAAGCCGGCAGGGTTGTACTCTGAAGCACCTCAGAGGCTGGCAATCCTGCTCCGCGCTGTATAGGCCGCAGTCTCTTGGTCACACACACAGACCTCCTTCTGGCAGGTATTGAATGGTGTCCAGAGAGGCCGCAAGATGGCCGCCCTGATCCTTTTATTACTGCTCCCAGCATGCAGTGCTGCGCGCTTTGCATTGTTTGTATTGTAGTTTAAGGCTGATCCAGCTAACAGAGTCACATTCTCCTCCAAACTACATCTCCCACAATGCTTTGCAGCGCTACTTCTCAGGAATTAAAAGAAAGTCCCAACAGCATTAAAAGAACACAAGAGGGAGACAAACTCATTTGCAACCATAACAACTGTAATGCCTTCTATTAGCAAACCCTTGGCTACACAGTCCCCCCACTTAAACTCTTTGGTCCCCAAAAACATAAAGATCACCACTTCAACTTGCTGAAAAGAAAGAGTAAATTGTTAATGATTTAGTTCTAATTACAATCCAAATTTAACAAATACTGACACACCTCTGGGTTTCTTTGAAACCATTTGTACACACTATCAGTAAGTTCATAATCAGTTTTTGAACAGGCCAGGGCAATTTCTGTGTCCCACACATTGGTGTCAGAGGTTAGAGCAGAGTCGCTCCTACCCAATTAACAGGGGGAGGTGTAGCTTCAGGAGCTGATCTGTCAATGGTATGAATAAGCTCTTCAGAACTCTCTCCCAGTGTGTCATACATGAGTCTCTTGGGAGGGTGCACGTCCCGCCTCAACCGCATGGGTGAATATGTCCCAGCAGGCTGTGTTGAGTCTTTGGCTGTTTCCTTAACATCGGTTCGAACACTCAATTCAATGGAGGGGTCTTTAGTTGCAGTTTCAGGAACATAGGCCACTAGTCTCAATCCCCCCTTCTGTTTCTGATACACCACTCCTCCCAGTACTTCTCTACTAGCACCTACATGTAGCTCATAAGGCAGGCTAGGATCAGTGTAGGCCAAAACTGAAGCCTCTGTGAGATTTTTCTTCAATTGCCAAAACGCTCTTTGACATAGAAGGGTCCATTAACTTTGGACAGACTCTCCTTTCTTGCGAATGCCACTCCTCTTGGGTTTCACTTCTTCTTCTCCCTCTCCCGTGACCGCTTGCAATAACTCATTCAAGAGGCCTGGCGATCTTAGCAAAGTTGGCCACAAATCTTTGGTAATAGGAGCAGAAGCCTAGAAAAGATCTCAACTCGGTTACAGTTCTTGGTCTAGGCCAGGTAGTGACAGCCTCCAACTTCTGAGGATCTGTGGCGACTCCTCCCGCAGAAACCACATGACCCAAATAGGTGACGGAAGTTCTATAAAACTGGCATTTCTCTAGTGACAGCTTCAGTCCTTCCTCATGAAGACGAGAGAATACGTTTTCCAATTGGGCCTCGTGCTCTTCCAAGGTCTTCCCAAACACAATGATATCATCCAAGTACACCAGGACTTCCACAAGATTCATGTCTCCTACTGTTCTTTCCATCAAGGCCCTGGGGCATCTGACTGAACTCGTAGAATCCCAATGGGCATATGAATGCCTTCTTCTCCTGGTCTTCATGGGAATCTGGTAATACCAGCTCTTCAAATCAAGCACACTAAACCACTTAGCTCTAGTAAGACACTGCACAGCATCTTCAATACGAGGTGTGGTGTACTGGTCTGGGATGGTGCGCCGATTCAGGGTTCGATAGTCGATACACATGCGCAACAACCCATTCTTCTTCCTTACTACCACAATGGGAGATGCATAAGGACTCCGAGATTCCTGAATGACTCCTGACTTTTTCAACTCTGCCAGCTGCTCTCTTAAGTCTTCCAGGTCACTGAGAGGTATTCTCCTGGCCCGTTCTCGAAAGGGTTTGTCTTCCTGAAGGCGAATTCTGTGTTTGGCACTTTTTGCACACCCTACATCGAAATCATCTTTGGAAAACAGCTTCTCCCATCTCATCAGCTGAGTCTTCATCCTGTTCTGCCAAACAGGAGTAAGGACCTCTGCACATCGCTGAAACTCTGCCTGTAACTGTCGGCCACTCTTCAAGTCCTTAACTTCTTCAGGGATAACAGGGGTGGCAGCTTCTCTGGCCTGCTTACCCGTCTCCAAGACCACAAATGGGCCTGGTTGATCCCAAGTCAGCTTGATGGTGGCCTTCACATGAGCAACCTCCCCTGGTTGTAGTACCCTCTCTTTAGTCTTCACCTTCCACAACTGCCCCACTCCTCCTTTCGGGCCTTCTTCTCTCTTTCCACTCGCCGACAAGCTTTCAGTAACTGTGGGTGAATCTTATTGTTGGTGGACCCATCTGCGTTCAGTACTGAGGGCAGCAGGCTTCTCACCAGGTCAGTGTTAGTTCTCACCAGTATAGAATTTCGCCCAGCCCCGGGTGGTCTGGGGCACACGACAGCCAAAGTGCCGAAAACTTCTTCCTTTTTGACAGCTGCTGGCCCAAAAGATATCTGGATAGGAATGTAGCCGTCATATGAGCATCTGGTGGTTCCAATTCCCCAGATCTCAAGCTCTTCCAGCTTACGGATGGGAATGTGACTCAGGTGTTTGTCATAGAAGTCCCAGTATAATAGTGTGACCTGTGCCCCTGTGTCCAGTAGAGTTTTGGTATAAACTCCCGAAATTTGTACTGGTACAATTGGGGACGGCCCCACTAGCTTTTCCGGGAAACTGGCAGAGGTACCCAGAGGTAGGATTACGGTTCTTCTTCTTCCTAATGTTCTGTGAAGACCTAACAGTGACCCTAGATAGTGTTGCCAGACCACGTTAAATAGGACCAGGCCGACAATCTCTCATAGGGGTGTTTTGGTAGGACCTGACTGGGGCCCTGAGTGGTGTCGCCAGACCTCTTAGAATTGGGCCAGCCTGACAAATTTTCTTAGAAATATTCTGATAGGACCTAACCGTGGTCCTAGGGAACGGTAAAGCATTGACCCTTTGCGCCTGGCTCCCTGACCACGGTGGAGGGTTGGCCCAGGTGATTGAACCACTCTTCCTTTCTGTGGCCTCGTTCTGGCCCCTCTCTTCCTTTGCTTCCTGGAGCTCTGTTTCTTGTTGGGGTTCTCAGTTGGCTCCCTCACTGAGACCCCCCTGGAGTTTTCCGCCAGTTGATCTTTCAGTAATGTCCTTAACATCTCCACTGACTCCTCCAATAGTTCAGCATTCACTTCCTTTTGTGGGCACTGGGCCTTGAAGTGTCTTGGATCACTGCACTTGTAGCACTTCTGAATACCGTCCGTTCAACCTGCCTGTGCTTCCATCACTTGTAACAAAGCTTGCTGCTTTTGTTCATGGACTTGAGCTCCACTTTCTGGTGACTTGACAGGAGTGACTTTTGGGGTGGATTGCACTATAGGAATCTTAGTGTGCCCCCCCCCCCCCCACTCAGATTCCTCATTGCTCTCTTCCACGCTACCATCCACCTGAACTGATTGTGCAGCGATCTGCTCATTCTTCTGAAATGTCCTTGCTGCGAGTCGAGCCTCCCGATCCTTCTCATACAAATGGCCTCCTCTTCTCTCACTAACCCCATTAACTCTGGGTAAGAAGGGTCCTCTTGGGTGCCTTTCAAGAGCAATCAAAGCACAATGGGATGGTTCGAGCTAGCTCTTTGTAGGGTCTGATCCAACCGGACTTTGTCTGACTCTCTAGGATAGACGCCTTTTTTTAGAATGATCTGGTGCAGAATTTGGTCTATGCGGATGATATATTCCAACAACTTCTCTCCTCTCAACTGGTGGGTATGCTCAAACTTGTACATCAGATCAGATAGCTTCTCCACCTTTCCGTAACAGCATAGAGGCCTCGATATAGTCCCTGGCCTCACAATCCGGATTCCCCCTCTTTAAGCTCCTGATGACATCCGCTGGTGGGCTCAGAAGGCTCTCGCTGATTCGCTGTCTTTCCACTGGTCCTGACACATTTCAGTCTTCTATGGCTTGCATGGCCTGATCCATCCAACTATCAAATTCTTTTTTCCCATCTGGTCTAGGGACACGACCTGAGAAGGTCGGTAGCTTCCGATATCCTTCATTGGTGGATGTCTTGTGACTCTGTATCGCACTGTCTAGTAGGCGACTCATGTCCAGATAAAATCACACAGGAGGCATCCCGGTTCCTGGGCTTTCCACTGCTACACTGGTGGTATTTGGATTACCCACAGTTGGACTGCCTGCAGCAGGGCTCTCTGGTGGTGGCCCAGGTGTCTTCTCACCCACCTCCTCCGGCAACTGTACTGGGATCACATGGCCATCCAGTCCTTCTGCTAGACTCACCACTCCCTTTTTGAACTCCGCCAGAACGTCCTCTTTCCACTCTAGAAGGGCATAGGTGAAATCTTCCTCCAAGTCATGTTTCAGGTCCAAGAGGTAGGACCCCTGTTCTGGGACAGCCTTTCTCATCAACTGCCGTACCTCTTTATCAAACCACCAAACTCCTGGTAGCCTCAGAACTGTGGTTTTCTCCAACCGGCTCCCATACTCCTGGCTCCATTTGGTGGCAGTAGCTAAGTCCATGATTTCTTCTACTCTGGACGCATCAACTAATCTGCTCGGGCACCCCAGATGGGATATCTCGGTGGGACCTCCAAATGTAGTGGTACCCCAGTGAGGGCTGCTGATTGACTCTATACCCCACTGGCTACCCCGACTCTGCAGATCCTCTCTTACCTCTGACACCTTGGGTTCCATGCTGTAATAGGATGTTATCAATGAGAAACTCACACAATGTCACTTAACCGCTCAGAAGGTTTACTAGAGTGAATAATAAACACAAATGAACAATATGAATGAACACAAACAATATATGACAGTTGATAACAATAAGGCGCCGTCGCACTGTACCGCTCCTTTGGATGGCTGAAATGCAGGAAACTTCCAGATGTCCAGATGATTCTGCAAACTGATCCGCTTGCTAAGCCGGCAGGGCTGTACTCTGAAGCACCTCAGAGGCTGGCAATCCTGCTCCGTGCTGTATAGGCCACAGTCTCCTGGTCACACACACAGAACTCCTGCTGGCAGGTATTAAATGGCGTCCAGAGAGGCCGCAAGATGGCCGCCCTGATCCTTTTATTACTTCTCCCAGCATGCAATGCTGCATGCTTTGCATTGTTTGTATTGTAGTTTAGGGCTGATCCAACTAACAGAGTCACTTTCTCCTCCAAACTACATCTCCCACAATGCTTTGCAGCGCTGCTTCTCAGGAATTAAAAGAAAGTCCTAACAGCATTAAAAGAACACTAGAGGGAGCCAAACTAATTTGCAACCATAACAACTGTAATGCCTTATATTAGCAAACCCTTGGCTACAGTTATGCCATGTGATTGGAGTGACAAAACACTGTAGCGCAAAGAGGTCTTCTATCTGGAGCCCCTTGCCTATAAAATATTACCTTACATTCCCTGATTCTTCAACAACATTGCTACAAAGCAAAGATTTTTCCACAGTGCAGCTACCCAGATCAATCAATCAATCAAACAAAACATCTTTATATCACTGATTATATTGAACTGGAGTATCTCAGAAGACCAATATTTACATTTTTTGCTGCACTGATTTCCAGATTGACATTATCGAATACACCCTTGCAATACATATGTTTAAAGTGAACATTTCCATTCGCCAAACACGTAAGCATAAATGGTATCCACATAATCTGCTTTAGCAACAGTTTTATTCATTTTCCCTCTTTCCTAAAAATATTCAGCCTATATAGACTACACAGCACTGTAATAAAAGAGAAGAGCTAGGCCCTCATCTCCATCCCTTACCAATCCTTATGGCTGTTGAATATAATGAAAGCAGTGACTAGTACAAGCAGTTCTCCCATACAGGGCCTGGCCCCCATTAGGACTGCTTGTGGCTCTCTCTTCTCCTCAGGGTGCAATGTGTCCCCTCAATCTCCTGTATATATGCTCCCTGTCCAGAGCCTTCTGGTGGTGGGAAGTGGTGGGAGCTGGCGGGTGCTCCCTCAGAGCACAGGATCTGTCTCCTAGGTGGGGAGGGCTAGGGGTGTGGCCACCTTCTACCATCCTATCACAGGTGGTTGCTGCACCCTGGCTGAAGCTGCTAAACATGGGGTGACACTGAGGAGGGGAAAAGATGGCAGCTGGGCTTCATCCCCATGAACAATGGTAAGAAGCTGACCTCTCCGCTTTCTGCAGGAATTCTCCTGCCCTGCCACTATAGTTTTGCCTTACCCTGCTTCTACATGCCATCCTGCCACTACACACTGCCCTACTCTTTTATATTGCCCAACTTCTATATACTGCTCTGCCCTGCCACTATCATGCCCTGCCACTATATACTGCTCACTACACTGCCCTGCCACTACATACTGCTTACTACACTGCCCTGGTTAAATATACTGCCCTGCCACTACTTACTGTTCTACCACTACATAATTCCCTGTTTCTACACACCACCCTGCCACTACATACTGCTTACTGCACTGCCCTGCCACTGCATATTGCCCCACCCTACACTACATGCTATTTACTACTAGGGATGAGCCGAACACCTCCGGTACGGTTTGTGGCAGAACATGCGAACTGACAAAAAGTTTGTGCGAACACCGTTAAAGTCTATGGGACCCGGACGTGAAAAATCATAAGTGCTAATTTTAAAGGCTAATATGCAAGTTATTGTCATAAAAAGTGTTTGGGGACCCGGGTCCTGCTCCAGGGGACATGTATCAAAGCAAAAAAAGTTTTAAAAACTGCCGTTTTTTCGGGAGCAGTGATTTTAATAATGCTTAAAGTGAAACAATAAAAGTGAAATATTCCTTTAAATATCGTGCCTGGGGGGTGACTATAGTATACCTGTAAAGTGGCACATTTTTCCCGTGTTTAGAACAGTCCCTGCAGCAAAATTACATTTCTAAAGGAATAAAAGTCATTTAAAACTGCTTGCGGCTGTATTGTTGGGTCCCGGCAATATAGATTGAAATCATTGAGAAAAACGGCATGGGTCCCCCCCACCCCCAGCCCATTACCAGGCCCTTTGGGTCTGGTATGGATATTAAGGGGAACCCCTCACCCAAATAAAAAAAAAAAAAAAAGGCGTGGGACCCCCAGGCCCTATATACTCTGAACAGAAGTATACAGGCGGTCCCCGTGCTACAAACAAGATAGGGACTGTAGGTTTGTTCTTAAGTTGAATCTGTTTGTAATTTGGAACAGGTACATTTTTTAAGTGTAGCTCCAGCCCAAAAATCTATTTTTAAGCTTTTTGGATAAGACTTCTTTTGCTGTCTGTGCCCGTGTTCAGAAGATTTCACTTCACTTTCTGTCCCAATGACAATTGGATTTTGAAAATGTTGGGTTATTAGGGAAACAAGAATTGGTGATAAAAGCATCAGTGGAGACACTTTTTTCCCATATTAACTCTTACAGGAGAGATTTTCCCTTCCTAGGGGTAGATTTCCTCTCATTTCCTGTTGTGTCCCTCCGTTTGTACGTAGGAGTTGTTTGTAAGTCGGATGTTTGAAAATAGGGGACCGCCTGTATATACTATATGGCCTGCCCTATATAATCTGCGGAAAATTAGACCTTAGGTGTTGGTAGTACCAGAACACTGTAAGCCCTCACAGTTACTCTTGGTGGGCGCTGGAACGGGCCCTGCTGTGAAGTATTATTTCAAGAATTGTAATTACATGCCACTGTTAAACAGGGGCAGAAAAATTGGGCATTTGGTGGTGGTCCCACAACAGTGTAAGCCCTCACAGTTACTCTTGGTGCGCACAGAAACAGGCCCTGCTGTGAAATATTAGATCAAAAATTTTAATTACATGCCTCTGTTAAACAGGGGCAGAAAAATTGGGTCTTAGGCAGTGGTGGTGGTGCCACAACACTGTAACCCCTCACAAATTCTCTTATTGAGTGCAGGAACAAGCCCTGCTGTGAAATATTAGATCAAAAATTGTAATTGCACTCCCCTGTTTAACAGGGGCAGAAAAATTGGGCCTTAGGCGGTGGTGGTGGTGGTGGTGGCACAACACTGTAACCCCTCACAGATTCTCTTATTGAGATTAATTTTTATGAATGTGAGCCGATCAACAGAGTCTGTGGACAGGCACACTCTGTAATCGGTTACAAAGCCTCCAGCAGCACTGAATGTGCATTCAGAAAGAACGCTGGATGCAGGACAGGCCAGTAGCTCAATTGCATATTGAGCAAGCTCTGGCCAGTGGTCCATCATCGCAGCCTTCAAATCGATGTGCATCCTCCAGCAGCATGTACCACCCGACACTGTGGTCGAATAGTTCGGGGGACTCCTCCATGCATGATGGTGGGGCTAGGGAAGGAGTGACTGCTGACATGGAGCCAATGGAAATAGGCCACTTTGGCAGCTGCATTGGCAGGCAAACTACTCTGAGCCTGGGTGACAGAGGATGAGGATGGCTTTGTTATCCATTCCACCAACTCTTCTGCATGTTGTGGCTCAATAACATGGCCAGCTGCAGAAAAAAAGGACAAGCGTGCCCCACGGCCATGTGCTGAGGATGCACCATGTCCACGACCAGCACTGTTGACTGTAGACACAGAGCCTGCTTGCCCTCTTTTAGTGGCCTGTGAGCATCTGCCTCTCCTTGGTGGCCTTCCGGACATGCTGTAAATTTTGTTTAGCAAAACGAACACTACACTGTATTGTGTACTGTGTACACCACCAGAAAAGTATTAGCAACTGCACTAGAGGTGCACGGAACTGTGTACACCACCAGAAGTGTAATAGCAACTATGGGTGCACTGTATTGTGTACTGTGTACACCACCAGAAAAGTAGTAGCAACTGCACTAGGGGTGCACGGTATTGTGTACACCACCAGAAGTCTAATAGCAACTATGGGTGCACTGTATTATGTACTGTGTACACCACCAGGAAAGTAGTAGCAACTGCACTATGGGTGCACGGTACTGTGTACACCACCAGAAGTCTAATAGCAACTATGGGTGTACTGTATTGTGTACTATGTACACCACCAGAAAAGTAGTAGCAACTGCACTATGAGTGCACGGTACTGTGTATACCACCAGAAGTGTAATGACAACTATGGGTGCACTGCATTGGGTACACCACCAGAAAAGTGGTAGCAACTGCACTCTGGGTGCACGGTACTGTGTACACCACCAGAAGTGCAATAGCAACTATAGGTGCACTGTATTGTGTACTGTGTACACCACCAGAAAAGTAGTAGCAACTGCACTATGGGTGCACGGTACTGTGTACACCACCAGAAGTGTAATAACAACTATTGGTGCACTGTATTGTGTACTGTGTACACCGCCAGAAAAATAGTAGCAACTGCACTATGGGTGCAGGGTACTGTGTACACCAACAGAAGTGTAATAACAACTATGGGTGCACTGTATTGTGTACTGTGTACACCACCAGAAAAGTAGTAGCAACTGCACTACGGGTGCACTGTGTACACCAGCAGAGGTGTAATAACAGCTAACTGAATAACCTGCTTGCCTGAAGTATATTGGAAAAAGTACACCAGGAATGGCCTGCAGTCAGATATAGCTACACTGGATGCAGAGTATATATATCTATATATATATATAGATATATATATATATATATATAGATATATCTATCTATATATATAGATAGATATATCTATATATATATATATATCTATATATATATATATATATATATATATATATATAGATATATATATGAGACTGACTGTATATATATATATATATATATATATATAGATAGATATATATACTCTGCATCCAGTGTAGCTGGATATATAGCTATATATATAGCTATATATATATCTATATATATAGCTATATATATGAGACTGACTGTATATATATATATATATATATATATATATATATATATATATATATATATATATATTAAATACACTGCAGCTAACTGAATAACCTGCCTGCTCAATCTAAATCACACTCTCTCTCCATCCACGCCAACAATACACTACACACTATATAGTGTGGGGCGTGGACTTAGTCCCCCTGAGCCATAATTGGCCAAAGGCACCCTGCCTTTGGCCAATTATGGCTCTCTTAGCTGAGGGCGCTGGGATTGTCATCATACAGCAATGCACAGCGATCTCGCAGTGCATTATAGGGCGTTACGCGGTGCTCGATTTGCCGCAATCGCCCCATAATGTTCATTTTTTTGCGAACGGGCGAACACCCGATGTTCGAGTCAAATTCATGTTCGACCCGAACATAAAGCTCATCCCTATTTACTACACCTGCCCTGCCCTGGTTCTATTTATTGCCCTGCTAGTACATACTTCCCATTGCCTTGACCTGCAAGTACATATTGCCCACTGTCCTGACCTGCCACTACATACTACCCACTGCCCTGACCTGCCGCTACATACTACCCACTGCCCTGACCTGCCACTACATACTGTCCGCTGCAGTGACCTCCACTTCATACTACCCACTGTCCTAACCTGCCACTACATACTGCCCCGACCTACCACTACCTACTGCCCACTGCCCTGGTCTGCCACTGCATGCTGCCCACTGCTCTAACCTGCCACTACATACTGCCCTGACCTACCATACATACTGCCCACTGCTCTGATTTGCCACTGCATGCTGCCCAGCCTAACCTGCCAATGCATGCTGCTCACTGCCCTGACCTGCCACTGCATGCCCTGCCCTTACACACTGGTCACTGCCCTGCAACCACATACTGCTCATTGTCCCTCCACACTGATCACTGTCTGGCACTGCCATTTTATACAGCTTACTTCACAAACACTGTATAAAGTTCCCTGCACTGCCATTATATACAGCTCACCTGCCTGCTTTTAAATACTGCCCTGCACTGCCACTACCTACAGCTCACTGTGCTGTCATTATATACTGCTAATGGAATAACACTGCCATTACATAGTACTCACTGCCCTGCCACTGCATACTGTTCATCTACTGCCCTGCCACTGCCAGTACATACAGCCACCAGGTACTGTGCATGACCCTGCACTTCTTTACCTCTACAGACTGCTCACTGCATACTGTTCACTGACCTGCACTTTCCTATTGCTTCATACCAAGCACTCCACATCTATGCCCTGCCATGTTATACTGCTCACTACCCTGTCATTGCACTTTCTTTATGCACTGCTCTGCACTAACACAACATACTGTGCCTGCACATTGCATACACTCACACTGGCAGTCACACCAAGCAGGGGAAGGGGGGCCCTTATCAGACTGTATGATGCCGCTTGTCAAGTAGAAATGAACGGACTGCACAGTGATGCTGTCACTGATATAAAACCAGCTCCATGATTAACTCCCCAGTGGGGGTGAAACATGTTGGAGAAGGAGGTAGACATGCAAGTCTATATGTTGTTAATTCTCTATTTATATGGGAGCTGGAAGTACAGGAAAAGAAACAATTTTGAAGCATTACTACTATTGATTCCACAGAGTGTATGATCATGTGCCCATGATTTCTAAAGGCGACTCTGGCAGTGACAAATGACTGTCACAGGAAAGGCTGATGTGTCGCGAGCTGTGATTGACACCTGGTTTACCCCCTTTATGCCACGTAAAAAGCAACATGGTGGTAACTTCTTAGGGTACTAATTGGAGCAAAGTTTGTTGTTCACTGAAATCGCACCAGGGAGTTTTTCTATAAGCCTAATAATTCATATATGGCAATGGTCTCAGTAAACATTGGCAAAGAATAGGGCTGCTTTAACATACAGTACATGATATATAAAAATGTTACATAGAATAGATATGTAATAAAAAAACAAGACTCAACCAGTTAATGTTTATTATGGTAACCAGATGTGTTGTCATTGAAGGTGTTTTCCAGCATAGTTAAGATTTTACTATTGCTTAAAACTCCTTTGTATAACATATAGCAAACCCCCACCCACACACCAAACCTTGCCAGTAAACTAAATGTAACAGTTTTACAGAGGAAGCACAAAACAATTGCATTAGATAGGCATCATGCAGCTGGAGTTTCATTGAGCAGTTTGGAAAATACAATGTACATTTTAGATCATTTTCTATTATTCCAAAATGTATAGAGCCAGGAGCTGAGCTTCATTAGTTATGAAATATGTTAGAAAAGGGGCCCTTGACACCTTTCACTCAAATGGCTTAATCATAAGACATTCATTTTCCAGTATTACCCATTAAAGTGGTTTTAAACCTCTGGCATAAAAAAATGAACAAAGCACATCCCTCCATAGTGAGTACTAGCCCAAATCCAAAGCACCAAGTCTGGTTTCTCTTTGGTCTCTCTTATCTCTGCTGTCTGTATGAATAAGTGATAGAATTCTAAGCCGCTAGAACAGCCTCACGGTAAAAGACCCACCCCTCTCAAGCACACAGCAGGTGACTCATAGCATTAGCTCTGTATACCTTTTTATGAGTCTGTTAGAGGAGATGTATTCTATCTGGTTACACTACAGCTGTGTACGCTAGCTGTGCAGTGTATGTGATGTCAGATCCTTGCCCCTCTGCTTTCTAGAGCTGATTGATGCTGTGTAAAATGTGTGCTTTAGGAGGCCGTGCATAAGAATTGGCTGCAGCTATACAGGTACAACTTATGTAGGAGGATTTGTTTCATCTCTGTGTATCATCTGAGTCTGGTCACTTCACTTCACTGGGTTTACAACCACTTTAAAAGGCATACTGACATTCACAGTGATGTATGCAGTCCCATGAAAACTTCCACGTCAGGCGGGAACAGTTATCTACTGACTTTCATTGATGATATTTCCAGGTACACAACTACTTATCTGATGAAACATAAGAATTAAACATCAGAGAAACTTCAAGAATTTGTTGCCATGTCTAGCAACAAATTCCAACGCAAACCTGGAATAATATGCGCCGACAATGGGGGAGAAAACATAAGCAAAGAAGTGGCTTCATATCTTAAGAGGCAAGGAATAGTACACCAGACAACCACAACATACACTCCTGAACAAAACGGTGTAGCAGAAAAGGAAAAAATCACACTCTTATAGAAATGGCCAGATGCATGTTGTCAGATGCCAACCTACCTCTCAAGTACTGGGGAGAAACAGTCATGACTGCAACCTACCTGCAGAAAGGACTACCCTCAAGAGCCATTAAAAGTACTCCATTTAAAATGTGGCATGAATCAAAGCCTAGCATAGGGCACATTAGAGTGTTTGGATATAAAGCAAATGCCTATATTACAAGTGAAAAGCAATCCAAGCTGGAGAAAAGAGCCATTGAGGGCATTCTAGTACTACAGCAAGCAAACTTAGGGTTACAGAATCCTTCATCCAAAGACTGACAGAGTGACAATAAGCAATAGTGTTTATTTTGATGAGAGCCCATCACCAGAAACACTGATCCCTGAAAGCTGTGAAGTGAATAGGCCAAGCAAACCAGAAGAAAGGGTCAACCAAAGTGAACCTGTGCATGAGTCAGAACAGGAGGGGGAATTTACATTGCCTGAATTAAGTTCCCCACCAGATCCCGCTGAACTGCCTGAAGTCAGAAGATCCATTCGGACTACAAAGGGAATACCACCCGGCAAGCTGTCATACACTGTAAAAACACACAGCATACTTGAACCAACATCCTGGGAAGACATAGAAAGACTGCCAAAACATGAAGCCAATAAATGGAGAAAGGCAGCAGAAGAAGAGTTAAAGTCACTTCAATAAAATAAAACCTGGACACTTACAGAACTATAGGAAGTAAGTGGACTCACAAAGTAAAGTCAGACGCAGAATATCGTGGAATATCCACAAATACAAAGCCAGACTAGTTGCCAAGGGTTACTCTCAGAAATTTGGTGAAGATTACGATGAAACATTCGCACCTGTTGTAAAACACTCCACCATCAGAGTGCTTCTTAGTGTTGCAGCCGGGAAGGGCATGCAAGTGAAACATCTAGACGTTAAAACTGCTTTCCTATATGGAGACATTAAGGAAGATCTCTACATGGAGCAACCACCAGGGTTTGAGCAAGGAGACAACCTTGTGCGTAAACTTCAGAAGAGCATCTACAATCTGCAAGGATGTGGAATAAGAAAGTGAACAAAGTACTTATCAGAGAGGGATTCTCAAGAAGTAAAGCAGACCCCTGTGTCTACTCCAGGAATCAAGGAGGCAGATTGATATACAGTACATCCTTATCTATGTTGATGACAATATAACTTGTTTTAAACAAGAGGGGGTTTACAATGAGAGTTCACAAACTAAAAGAAAATTTTGAAATCAAAGAACTAGGGAACATTAGCTGCTATCTGGGAATCCAAATAGAGAGAAAAGATGGAAGATATCTTCTTAACCAATCTCAGAAATCTTGGAACAATTCCATATGCAAGATGCAAAGGAAGTGAAAACTCCTATGGAGCCAGGCTATCAAAAGAGCAACGAAGCAGAAAACTAGCTACCCAACAATGACATGTATCGCAGAGCAATTGGTAAGCTGCTAATTGGTAAGCTGTGACAAGACCAGACATAGCCACAGCAGTGGGCATACTATGCAGGAGAGTCTCAGCTCCCTGTCAGCGTGACTGGAACGCAGCAAAAAGAATGATACAATACCTCAAAGGAACAATTCAGATGAAGTTACAGTTACCAGCAACATCCAATTCAAAACTGGTTGGATATGTGGATGCTGACTGGGCTGAGGACTGCACTGACCGCAAATCCACAAGTGGATTCATCTTCCAGTATAGGAAGGAACCATAAGTTGGTATAGTTGAAAACAAGTAACTGTCGCTCTATCTTCAACTGAATCAGATTACATTGCATTAGCACACGCATGTCATGAAGCGATATGGATTTGTCAACTTTTTGTGGACATTGGGATAGACATGTCAAAACCAATTCCCATTTTTGAAGACAAACCAGGGATGTATAAAGCTTACACAATCAGAAAGAGTCAATCCTAGGATCAAACACTTCAACGTCAAGTATCACCTACTGACGGACAATTAAGAGCAAGGTGTTATTGACATTCAATACTGCCCATCAGATGACTGCTGATGCACTCACCAGGCCTTTGTTGAAGGAACGTTATAGTTATTTCCAGAAGAAGCTGAATATAATTTGACAAAGCCCATGCTGTTGAGAAGGGGTGTTGGAAAAGAACAACAGCATATAATGTAAAGTTGTTAATAAACTGACAATACTGTACGCATTATACCTATCTATGCAGCAGGTGGTGCTGTGGTTTTATAGTGTATAGTTCTAATATTCTATGATATAACAGGATGTTTTGTCTATCTATGCTCAATGTACTCATTTGTGTTCTCTTCCTGTTTGTCTTGATGATAATAAAAGGCATGCAATATATTTCTCCATGAAAGTAAAGCCATATTACTGTATCCAAGAAGCTTCCAGCGTTTATACGCAATACTCTGCACAATAGTAATCAGTTGACTACGAGTACACTTAGGTCACCCCATTTTTACCTCATTGAGATCTGCGGTGGAAAATGGGACTTGTAGGTTTTGATTCACAGATTCCTTTGCAGGCAGAGCCTTGCAGAGTCATGCCAAATTAAAAAAAAAACAAGATACTGCATTAAGAACACTGAAATTCAGGTAGAAGGGGAAGAGAGAGGGCAATTTGAGGGTGAGGGACTGGGGACTGTGACCATGTTTCATGTTACACTCTAAATATGGATGTAAAATGAAACATGGTCAGAATGGTGGACCTAGCCTTTACGTATAGGTACAGTAGAGCTTTATATAGAGTTCATCCAAAGTACATTTTAGTTTATGTGCAAATAGAGCAAAAAACATATTTGCAAGTGCCTTATTGTTCTTATAGAATGGTCAGAACACCTTGCAATTGCCCTAATTTTGATCTTATAGAGATATGGAACTAGAAGGGAGTTAGACTAGAAACAGTGCTGGCAATTTAAATCTAATCCCATTTAAAGCCCAACTTGAGCTGATCATTTTGGATAAAATAGGGGAAAGTCAAATTCTCTGTTAGGCGCTTATTGCTGTCTGTGAACCCTAATAGGAAACTTTCCCCACAATTGACAGTCTGTGTGAGATGATACCCTTTGTGTTTGCGTTACAGTGTGATAAAGTGTTACTAGGATGGATGGAAGTGAGAGAAAATCTCCAAAATTATGGTGCAGACAGCAATTTCCATCTAACAGAGTTTATAAGCCTATGCCTAAGTTTATAAGCCTTAGGCCTATGCCTAAAATTTACTTTGCAAAGAATATCCAGTCACGTGCCAGGAAAAATAAAAACTGCATTTTTGTTTGCACATGATTGGATGATGGAAGTCAGCAGAGCTTCAGCTCATTCACTGAGCTCTGGGGAAAATTCCCTTGCAAAGTGACCAGTCTATTTTCCTTTAGTAAGACAACCCCATTGGCTCTATATGACAGCATGCTATGCCTGATTCCCTGCAATAGCTGGGACAACTATTATAACACTGATGTATAAAATAGGATAATGCAATGATATTCATATAGACCAAGCTACTGTATCAAATGAATGTATGCATAGCAGAACAGGTTTAAAGGTACAAGTCTGCAAAGGAGTGAAAAAGGTGTTTTTCTTTTGTAGAAAGGTCAGAGATAAAGTGGTATGATAACATGACTCATACCAACGTGAAAGAGTAAAGGACCGAGGGTTCACAGTTCTAAACAAAGGTTCCCACAATGCCTTCTCATGTCGAATACACTTTCTTTGCAGTTCAGAAATTAAAGCTGAAGTAAAAGTCTACCTTTAAAATATTGCGAGCAGTCTATGTGTGTATGGAAGAGACATGCAACATCTCTTCTGCAATCAAATAAACTTACCTATCTGCTCCCAGTGTTCTTTAAAATGTACATTGAGCCGTGAATGTGCAACTCCGTATACATTCCAGCACGGTGTCTGTATCCTGGTGTGCGTCCAGTGTATGCATAGGAGTTATATAATTCTGTACCAGCCTATCAAGCAGGGCCGTTTTTAAGGCAGGGCAAAAGGGGCAGCTGCCCTGGGCCCTGTCATTGTTGTGGGGCCCAAAGCAGCTGCCTCATACTTGCCAACTATCCTGGTTTAAATTCCCTCGTCCCTTGAGGTTTTAGTCCTGTGCTGTGTCCCAATATCTCAGTGTGAAGTGCTGCTACTAATGCTGCCCAGCTCTGCCCTTTTATTGTGTACAGATGACTCACCTGCAGACCCTGTGTTTACATGTAAATTACCGGCATTCATATGTAAATAGCGGTGGCATTCATATGTAAATAGCGGCGGCCGGCAGCATTGATATGTATATCTTGCCCCCCTGAGGTCATATCCATAGTAATCTCTAGCAGCCAATCAACAAGCAGAAATCATGTGCTGTAACCTCTAGCAACTAATCAGTGACCCGTAATGTGTGCTGTAACCTTTAGCAACCAGTCAGTGAGCGGTAATGATACACTGTAACCTTTGGCAACAAATCGCAATAGCTGTCTGATCTGATTCAGTAAACTGATTTTGAGTCTAGCTGCAATTTATTGTATGTCTCAGAGCAGGTGGAGAGCGAAACTGCATGGGGGGGGCCCCAAGAAAAGTTTTGCCCAGGGTCCAATCAATAATAAAGACGGCCCTGCTATCAAGATAGCCAAAGGCCGGCACCTGGAAGAAGCCTAGAAGAAGGCGCTGGAAAGGGACTTCCCGTGTGTCAGACTGTTGGAGCTAAGGTAAGTATTGTTGACTTTTGTTCTGCTTTAAGTTTTTTTCTTAGTAACAACTTGCCTAATATTCATCAGAAAAGGCAGCTATCAAACATATTAACCACTCCAGAAGATTTAGCCTTTCATGACATGACCATTTTTTGCGATCCATTTTGGCAAGCTGCAGGGCCTCTGGTATCCCTGATCTACAGTACCTTGTCCCTGTGACTGTTTCCTGGGAAGCTGGACCTTGTAGTGCACCTAATTGGTTTGTGTATTTTTGATTTTTTTTTCGATACGGCACTGCATTAATTTGAATGAAAATTTTATGGGCATGCGACACTGTACCCAAATAAAATTGATGTTGTTTTTTTCCCACAAATAGAGCTTTCTTTTGGTGGTATTTGCAGGGCTGCATTTTTAATTTTTTGTGCTATAAACAAAAAAAGACTGACAAAAAACAAACACATCCAATAACATTTTAAAAAAAAATCTAATTTCTTCATAAATTTAGACCAATATGTATTTTGCTACATGTTTTTGGTAAAAAAATTCCAATAAGCGCATATTGATTGGTTTACTCGAACGTTATAGCATCTACAAACTATGGGATATATTTATTCATTTATTTATACTAGTGATGATGGCGATATGTGACTTATAACAGGATTGCAATATTGCGGCAGACAGCCTGACACTAACTGACACTTTGTGGGAACCAGTGACACTAATACAGTGATCAGTGCTAAAAATATGCACTGTCACTGTACTGTTGACACTGGCTGGGAAGAGCTTAAACATCTAGGGTGATCAAGGAAATAAATGTGTGCCTAGCCAGATTTTTTTGTTTAGATAAGCAGAAAAAAAGTGCCTCCAGATCAGAATCAGTTAGATGTCTTTAATATACAAAACGAATATGTCCACTTACATGTAATAAAAAGCAAGTAGAGCACAGATTATCCTCAGGTAGTGAAAAGCAAGTAGAGCACAGCTTTTTATTACATGTAAGTGGACATATTCGTTTTGTATATTAAAGACATCTAACTGATTCTGATCTGGAGGCGCTTTTTTTCTACTTATCTCTTCCATGTTCCTGGAGCCTGCTTCATGCTTCCCTAAAGGCTTGCCCTGGATCACAGACTGTTAGCCAATATACAAAGGTTTTTTTGTCCATTTGTTTTTTATACCACATTGTGTCATTTACCCATTAGTTTTCCCAGTGGGCATGTATATTATATCTATTCCCAACCAGCAACAGTGCTACCTACCATAGTTTTTGCTCTGTACAGATTTTTTTGTTTACTATGTGTGCCCTTTACTAAGGCAAGAGATGGATTCTAGTCCCTGCTTTGCAGGAACACAGAATCCATCCCTTACCCCCTGTCAGAACAGGGACCCTGTTCTGTGTACTTTACAGACGATCAGCGGGTGCCGGAAGACATTGAGTGCCTAGCAGCCAGCGGCACCCACTGATCGGCTTCTGCTGTGAACTGTTACAGCAGAAGCGGCCCGCTGGCAGCATGTGCGCACCCCCTAGCAGGCGGAAGCTCAGATTAACTTATACAGTATATGTATTTGATCCGGTCCACAGCTGCCGCCCTGTAGCGTAAAACTTCTATAGGGCTGTCAGCGAGTGGTTAATATTCAAGTAAAAAAAAATCCTGTGCTTTAGGAGGTTGTTACACTAAACTCTCTTTTTTAGAAATTCAAGACCCTTGTTAAAGCACAATAGTTTGTAATTACAGGCTCTAATGTCTTCTTAAGACCATACATTTAAGCATGGTTTCTCATGGAATCCATTAAACCCTAAGATTCCTCCAGAGATTGCTAGGGGTTCCTTGAGCAATGAGAACTTTCTGCCTCTCAGGTAAATTCCCACTGTCCCCATTGTTCTCTTTAGCTATCTCCCCAATGAGCACACGTGTTATGCTGGCCATAGACTATACGAAAAATTAGCCGAAATTCAGTCGTTTAGACAGTACGTTTGTTTTACGGACAGTTAATGGGCACAAAATCGATAATCGTTGGGACGTTTTTGAGCTGAAAAAACAAAGGACAAGTTTGGAAATTTTCTGCCGAACGAACGATAAATTGAAAATGTTAATGTGTTTCCCGTCTGAACTGTCTGCACTAGGTGTATGTAAAAAAACAAACAAATAATGCATTAATGTATGTCCACTGAACGATTTATCGGTCATTACATGATGGCACTATCGTTTGCGCTCACGGCCGAATGTTCGTTTTTCAAAAATGGGTTTGGCCGATTTTTTGTATAGTGTATGGCCAGCATAAGGAGCATTCTTTTAAATGACCATCACACTAATAGATCATGAGTTGTAGATATACAGCAGTCGTTTTTAGAAGGGGTGCCCTGAGACTGGAAAGTTATTTTAATGGTTCCTCTGAGCTGAAAAGATTGACAAAGGCTGAATTAGAGTAATATTTATTGACTTTCAATTCTTAAAAAATAAATAAATACTGTAAGTAAATAAATAAATAAATATATATATATAATTATGTGACAGTACGGATCCCTGTCCTAGTGATTGTCACCCAGGATTCTCAAATAGGCAGGTTGAGAGGCTCCAGGAGGATTATTTAATTTGGAGGAAACTGTTTTATCAGTTTCCTCTGTGGTTGGTAAAATCCTGTTGGGGACCTGGAGCCTGGAGATTTCATAGCGATCTGGGTGGGATGGAATCTCCAATCCTGGGACCAGGTTTTGGGAACAGCCAGGAGTCTGGCTTGTAGATTGTACAGGTGGGTCCTGGGCTTATAGCAGAGCCAGGACCAGGGTTCTGGGCTCCACCCTCCCGAGGAGTCCAGGTGTGCAAGGGAGAAGTGTGCATGTCTGCACAGTTCTTCTGGCCTGGAGCAGCGTGCTGAGGTACAGGAACTACGTTATAAAGCCAAGAGGTCTGAAGCAAAGCCTGAGCAGCAAAGCTGACCAGAGAGCCAGGTGGCTTGGTATTTTTGTTTATTACTACATTACTGCTGTGAAGTTGAAACCCCGCGTGGGAGTTCTGGATGGACATTTTCTTTCTTTAATAAAAGTGGGCCTACAAGCCCTTAAACGGCATATCTGACTTGGACTCTGCTCACTGGTAATATATATAAACTAAACGACAGTATACTGGCATGAGACTGCATTAAACTCCTATCAATCAAACAAATTCATTGTCTTGAAAGATTGTGTCTACTTGGTCACACAGAGTTTCAAAACCATCCCCACTATCCAAGACCAAAAAACAAGTTTGACTGGATTTGTGCTTTAAATAATGATAGACTGGCTTTTACTTGTAGACTCAGAGAGGGTACTTTGGACATAGACCTTCGACCCGCTGACTTCTTCCAAATGTCAACCAGATAGTCCTATAACTATAAAAAAATATTACAGGAGGGACAGAGACCCCCTGAAAAGGAATCACGGGTGGACCAAGCTGCTTTATAAAGGATATAATTTTATTATACAAAATAGGAAGTATTAGGAACTGCACTTTGATTCATTAACAATTGGATAATCGGTGTGTGTGCGGTCAGTATGACGCAGCTGCTCTTAAATGGACAACGTTTTCTTAATTTTAATATAATCCTGGTGTTGGTGATGGGTACCCTGTCTTAGTGTTTTCTGTATTTTGTATAATAAAATTATGTCTTTATAAAGCAGCTTGGTCCGCCCGTGATTCCTTTTCAGGGGGTCTCTGTCCCCCCAGTAATATTTTTTTTATAGCTGTTTTAATCAGTCAAGGAGACCACACTAATCATAAGTGAGTCTGCATTAGTAAGGACACTACACAGGTATGCAATTTACTACCGAATGTTGTAGTATTTAATAGTGAGTTGATGGTCCCCCCCCTTTTTTTGCAAATAGTCCTACAACTATGCTCTAGTGACCTAATAGTTCTGGGCTGGGATTATTTTCTTATTGTTTGTAACTTAAATATAGCTGCACGTGCAAAGCTGGCAGCGTGTACAAACTCAGCCTCAACACGTGAATGCATATCATTCTCTTTAGGATGAGCCATGATATACGGGTGTTTTTGAACAGTGGCATGACATCGCAATAAGAGGAATTTAAATTACATGATATTTAAGTAACAAGTATAGCTAGCTGCGTGTGTAAATTCTTTCAGTATATTCACAATTGAAGGACCCATTCACATCAGGTGCATTGGGAATGCAGGGGGCAACCTTGCCCAGCACAGTCCCAACCTAAGGCAAAAAGCCTGTTTCCTATCATGCCAGTTTACACCAATTCACAATAGTGGTGTACATTGAAAGAATACAGCATGCAGTCCTTTTTTTCACAGCATGGTTTATATTAAAACTGCTTTGTATTCAATAGTACATTATTTAAATAATCAAATACATTTATATTTTAAATATAAGCAGTATAAGTACCTGAATTTGACTTGGTTTTAGTCCCTGTGATAGGGAAAAGGAGCACTAGGAGTGAGTCTGGTGTGCTGCAGTGCTCAAGCTAACAACCCTTCCCTAAAAGTGCAACAGCTAATGGATAATTATAAAGTCACTCTCATTCACATCCATTTTGCTCATGGACACAGACAGCTGTTTCTTCAGAATAACAAAAGGTAGGAATATGTTTGGTAAAATCCTTGCTCACCTAGAGGTGGATGTTTTTTTTTTCCTCAACAAAAGTGGTGTTACTCTTTAACTTAAAAAAGGAACTTACATAGTTACATAGTGGGCGAGGCTGAAAAAAGACATCAAGTCCAACCTATGTGTGTGATTATATGTCAGTATTACATTGTATATCCCTGTATGTTGTGGTCATTCAGGTGCTTATCTAATCGTTTTTTTTTAAACTATCGATGCCCCCCGCTGAGACCACCGCCTGTGGAAGGGAATTCTACATCCTTGCCACTCTTACAGTAAAGAACCCTCTACGTAGTTTAGGGTTAAACCCCTTTTCTTCTCATTTTAGTGAATGGCCACGTGTCTTATTAAATTCCCTTAGGCAGAAGTTTTATCCCTATTGTGGGGTCACCAGTATGATATTTGTACATTGAAATCATATCCCCTCTCAAGCATCTCTTCTCCAGAGAGAATAAGTTCAGTGCTCGCAACCTTTCTTCATAACTAATATCCTCCAGACCCTTTATTAGCTTTGTTGCCCTTCTCTGGACTCTCTCCAGTTCCACCACATCCTTTCTGAGGACTGGTGCCCAGAACTGGACAGCATACTCCAGGTGCCGCCGGACCAGAGTCTTGTAAAGTGGGAGAATTATCGTTTCATCTTCAATCCTTGTTATTTCTGCCCCACTCTTTCTGGTGTGTGCGGCCATCTTTGAATATCGGATGCATGCACAGTTGTGCTGAAGGCCTCTTCCAGATCTTTGGACCCAGCAGAGACATGGCACATTTGCGCATGTGTGGAGTTCCTGCCCGCGCACATATGCAGCTGGTATTTGGCTACCTGCAGAGTCTACGCATATAGGCAAAACCCCCCTACACATGTGCACAGATGAGCCACAGGTCACAAAGTCCTTGGCACACTGCGCATGTGCAGATTATCCACAACACGCATGCATCCATCAGTAGAACTGCCTCCTGCAATGTGTGATGTTGACACTCCAGGAGGCAGTGGGGGGCGCTATGCACAAGAAGGTCAGAATTTATCTACTCGTGGCAGGTAGAAGGGGAGGAGCCAGATGGAAACAAAGTTATTTTATTGGGAGAAGGTCCACTTTAACTGCTGCAAAGAAAATCAGGTCAGACAGGGCTGTCCTGTGTGGGAGAGCTGTGTAAATTTCAGGACCGGATGGACAGAAATACGAGTACTTTGGCACATAAACAGCTCCTATATATGTATTTCCTCTGTGTATTTAGCTGTTTACCTAGAGTTCAGCTTTAAGTTTAACTTAATAAATCTTTCGGAATAACCTGGGTCTTTATAGTACATGTAATAAACCATTTATGCTAAACACACAATATTTATCTTCATTTGGCAAACAACTGTGTTTTATCAATGAATTAGGTGTGGCAAAGCAAGTATATTTTGAACTTATCTATACTTTATTCTTGCATTTGAAAACGATTCTCATAGCCAGTGTAAATAAAGTGAATGAGGTCAGACAATAAATTATCAATTTAGCTGATAACTTTTGTTTACCTTTAAAGTCTATGAATACATAATTTTCCTGAGCAATAACTGGCTATGTGAGAAGAACAAATGTACTTTGGAGTAGTGCAATGTTACCACTGATACAGTGTTTAAACCTTGTATGCCAAGCTTAACAGTAAATCTATAAACTATAAAGTGCAACATGACAATAAGTCAATATAAAGTGCAAACTATCACAACCTAGAACATAGGTATTTTATAATAATCCCCAAAGTCCACTTCCATTTATCATATACATTCAATGTGCATATTATGCTCCAATTTTCATCCGTGCTTTATAACAGGAACTTTTCACCACTTCATGTGCTGCTACCACCTTCTAAAATGGGCACTCACCAGAGCCTAGAAAAAGTTTTGTCTTTGCTTCATATAGGGTAAACCACTCCACTATCCTGGCGTTCCTCCAGCTTGTTAACCACTAGGGGCTCCTTATATCTCCTTGTCAGTGTTGGTATCTCATAAAAATTAAACATCCATCATTGCGCAATATATTTATATAAAATAAATTTTGACTAATAAGTTAATATCCAGAATGTGTAAAATGTGCACTCACAATTTAAAGTGCCTTAGGACTGGCACTAAGTCCTTCCAGCGATTTGTTTTAAAGTTCCGCTACGCCGCTTCATTCCTTGAGTTCGGCGTTCGTTCCAAGCCTCGATCTGGTGCTGGTTTGTGAAAGGAAGTGATGTCTGCAATTGCCCAGAAGTCTCTACGTGTTTCTCATACATACATGCATCATCAGGAAGCTTCCTGATGACGCATGTATGTATGTGAAACGCATAGAGGCTTCTGGGTCAATTGGAAGTTTGCATTTTATGATATTTTGCACTTTTTATTAACTTATTGTCACGTTACACTTTATAGATTTACTGTTAAGGTTGTCATACAAGGTTTAAACACTGTATCAGTGGTAACAACACACTAGCACTTTTTGGTTCAGCACAGTTACACTTCTTTGAATACATTTTTCCCTAATCTATGGTACAGGGCCTTTTAACTGCAGCAGATCAAATTTCATTATTAAAATTTCACTATTATCAATATTTTAATTTTTGCACCGGTGACACAATTCTTCATTTTTTGACTCATCAAGACTGCCTATGCCTGCATTTTCTGCCCCCCACCCATCCTCCATTCATAGAAGCTGTACTATAGTTTCTATGAATGAAAAGTGATCTATGAATGGAGGACAGGTGGATGAATAAAAGATCTGTCTCCTCCATTTATAGATAACTTTTCATTCAGAATTTGTTCTGCTGGTCTGTGAATTGAGAACAGGCTGGGTTTGCCTCAAACCCACATCCAGCTCAAACCCAAAACTCATCCCTAGATACGATGTGTTGTCCAAAGTATTTGATTTGTTGTCGTGTTTGTTATAATAGAGATCAGTATGTTCTCATCTGCTTTTTGCCTCTTAGTCCATACCTTAGAACATATGTCAGTTACTGTGGTCAAGGTTCGTGAAGCAGCAGATTGCATGCATTGAAGGAGGATGACGGTGTTAACATTGCAAGACCCTTACTCACTATTCTCCGTGAAGTGAGGAAACATTTCATTTGGGAAGGAGTGGCGCTAGTAAGTGGTTGCTCATTAAGAGGCAAAAATGTGAACCACAGAACAGCAGCTAGAAGTCTGGGTGTAGAGTTTCACTCATCCAACTCGTCAGACAACTTTCCTTAAAACTAAACTTTGTATTATGAAGAGAAAAAAAGTTCTCGGACTAAATGGTGTTAAAAAAAAAAAAAAGCAAATGTACAAAGTAGGTGAATGCTTAAGGCTTCCATTTGCATCTGCTTATTTTTAGCGTGCTAAGAAAAAGTCCTGCTTGCTGCACCTTTAATGTAGCTTCCGGCAAAATGTGCATTATATAGAGTTCAATGGTAAGCCATGTAAAACATGCAATGTAAATACAACATATCACACCTAAAATGTAAAATATGAATGGGGATTAAAGTGACCCTCTGGCCAGGTCTATGGATTTTAATGTATTTACATAGCCTTAATAAACAGTAAATGAGATTTAAACAAGCAGCAGAGCTATGTAGCTGCAGGCACTATGCAGTGAATTATTCCCAAGGATCACAACAGAAGCATTGAGCTCATTGGGGCTGGGTTCACACTGCCACATGGAGCGACTCACAGCAGGGGTCCGGTACATCTCTGTTCACCATTTCAGGTCCGATTTCAGTCCGAATTTTTGGCTGAATTTGGACCAGAAACAGACCAAAAGACGCACAGGACTCCTGTGCAATTCGCCCTGGAGCCTCCCTGGAGATGTGTGATCTGGCTCCATAGAGAGCCGGTCACAATCTCCTGACATGCGATTTGGATGCAGAGAAACCTGCATCCAATTTGCAATAGTGTGAACCCAACCTGAAGGATAAGAGCTCTATAAAGTGGGACCAAAGCTACTCCCTTTCAAATGATGTTTACATCCAAGAGCTGTCATATTGCTGCTGACATCTTCACCTGGTCTTATTCCGAGTTTGGCGTCCATTTTCATTGGCTAACACAGGATAATATGAGTGCATGTGCATGGAAATTGTTTCATTCCAGATCCTATGGATGCCAAGATTTTATACTTTGCGCATGCACAGATAAGTGTACAATCTAAAGAAAATTGTTAGCAAGCAGGTAAGTGACATACAACGTTTCTTCTGCAACAAATACACCGCTCCTAAACCACTCCTGCCCATTGAAATTAATGGGGCAGCACGGCTATACAGCCGGCATAGCGCTGCTGCAGCGGCTCTTTTCGGGCGGTTTTAACCCTTTTTCAGCCGCTAGTGGGGGTTAAAACCGCCCCGCTAGCGGCCGAATACCACAGCTAAAAGGACGGTAAAGCGGCACTAAATATACTGCCGTTTTACCGCCGACGCCGCCCCTGTCCCCGCCCCAGTGTGAAAGGGGCCTAACATAAACTAGCCCACAAATCA
Source organism: Aquarana catesbeiana (assembly GCF_042186555.1). Lineage (NCBI taxonomy): Eukaryota > Metazoa > Chordata > Amphibia > Anura > Ranidae > Aquarana > Aquarana catesbeiana. The sequence goes on along the minus strand of NC_133325.1, from coordinate 418,609,833 downwards.
CTCCCCAGATCATAGGCGTGCGCAGCCTATTGGATTAGGGTGTGCACTCCAAAACTCAAACACACACATGTGTGGGTATATATATATATATATATATATATATATAGACATATATATACAGACACACACTTTTAAATAAATGTAAACAAACATTTTGAAATGTGTTAAAACAATTTTTAATATTTCAATACATTTGTACATCTTATGGCAGAGCTGGTCAGAGGGAGAAAGTGGGGGTGAGAGAGGGGGGAGGTGGGATCAGTTGGCAGTGGTGGTGGGGTGAGGGCATGGTATCAGTGGCAGTGCTGGAGAGGGGGGGTGATCAGTGGCAGTGCTGGAGGGGGGGTGATCAGTGGCAGTGCTGGAGGGGGGGTGATCAGTGGCAGTGCTAGGGGGTTGATGGGATCAGTGGCAGTTGTGGTGGAGGGGTAATGGGGTCAGTGGCAGTACTAGGGTGGGATGGGTGGCAGTGATGGGGGGGGGGTGGGGATCAGTGGCAGTGCTAGGGGATTGATGGGATCAGTGGCAGTGCCGGGGGGATGGGATCATTGGCAGTGTTGGAAAGTTGATGGGATCAGTGGTGTTGACGGTGGTTGTGGTGGGGGGGGGGAATGGGATCAGTGGCAGTACTGGGAGAATGGGATGAGTGGCAAGGTTGGGGGGGGATCATTGGCAGTGCTGGGGGTTGATGGGATTAGTGGCAGTGGTGGGGGGATTTGTGGCAGTACTGGGGGGGATGAGTGGCAGTGGAAGGGGGGATCAGTAGCAATGCTGGGGGGGAGATAGGATGAGTGGCAGTGTTGAGGGGCATGAGATCAGTGGCAGCAGTGGTGGAGGAGATAGGTAGGGGCAGTGCTGGGGGGCATGGCAGCAGTGTGGTTGGGGATGGGATCGGTGGCAGCAGTGGTGGGGGATGGGATTAGTGGCAGTGCTGAGTGGGGGAGATAGGATGAGTGGCAGTGCTGGGGGGCATGGCAGCAGTGTGGTGGGGGGATGGGATCGGTGGCAGTGCTGGGTGGGGGGATGGATGGGATCAGTGGCAGTGCTGGGTGGGGGGATGGATGGGATTGGTGGCAGTGCTGGGTGGGAGGATGGATGGGATCGGTGGCAGTGCTGGGTGGGGGGATGGATGGGATCGGTGGCAGTGCTGGGTGAGGGATGGATGGGATCGGTGGCAGTGCTGGGTGGGGGATGGATGGGATCGGTGGCAGTGCTGGGTGGGGCGATGGATGGGATCGGTGGCACTCACTTGCTCTCAGTGTGGACTCCATGCTTGCTGTGTCTCCGGCTCCCTCCAGGATTCACGTGTTTCCTCACACAGTGGAGACCTCCTCCTTCCTACTGGATCAGCTGGCTATTGCAGTCCTTCGGATGCCATGCCCCCATCTGCCTGCTGCTGTAAATTCAATGGGCGGAGCCGTGGAGAAGCTGGGTGGGCGGTCCTGCAGCAGTTACTTAGAACAAAGGAGTCATGGGGAGCTGGGAGGCGATGCCAGCAGTTCTAGTACAGTAGCTGTTGGAAACATAGTGCACCAGGCTGGATGAGAGGGGCAGCAGGCGGCATATAGAACAACCGATGCTCTGCATTTTCCTCCATACAGCCCCTGAATGCTCGCTTCTCCTTCTCTTCCTCCCGAAGGCATTCAACGGCTGTAGGCTGGAAAATGCAGAGCATCGGTTGTTCTATATGCCGCCTGCTGCCCCTCTCATCCAGGTGTAGACAAGTATGTCAGGGGATTAGGGTGTGCCCAGGCACACCCGGCACCCCCCTGTGCACGCCTATGCCCTAGATACATACTTACCTTGATCTGGTGGGCATGGCCCCCATTGTTTGCTTACATCTTGAGCCAAACTTATTCTGTGTCCTGGTTGTGCATGTGAAGCAGCTACTTATAGCATACCTTCCAACTTTCTGAGATGGTAATGAGGGACACCAAAACTATGTGGGGATAGGACAGGCCTCCACCACACCCCCCTAAAGTAGAATTATACAAAACAAAAATAAATAAATATTGGTAAACCCATAAGTGCTTTTTTTTACCACTACTATTCCTTTATATTGGCTTTTGAAATTCACAAATGCAGCAATTTAGAAATTGGATGAAAGGTTTAGTGCTGGGAATTGCTTTTTGATAGATAAATAGTGCATTTTTTATACAACGATATGGATCGGACCAAAATAAGGGACAAATGAGGAGGAAAGAGGGACAGTGTTCCAAATCAGGGACAGTCCCTCCATATCAGGGACAGATGGGAGCTATGCTTATAGACATTTATGAGAAAACCTCCTGAGAATGGAGATGCTAGAAATATAGTTCTATAAAAAGTGTTTGTGAAACTACTCTTTTTTTTTTTTGCTATCTCACCAGCTCAGTTCACCTTCCTTCCTACTCCCAGTCCCAGCATTGACCCAACAGCCTTTTAGGCCTGATTCGCACCTATGCATTTTTAGTGCTTTTTGCATTTTGCAGATTTGCACTACAGAACGTGTTCCATAGTAAACAATGTTAAATGGACTGTAGTGCAAATCTGCAAATATGCACAAAGCACTAAAACTGCCTAGATGTGAATCCAGCCTTAATCTCCTATGTAAACACAGAAAAGGAACTCCGAGAAAGAGAGAAGTGGGAGCTGCCTGAGATAACTTTGACGATATCATTGCTTCTGCTGTAAACTTTGAGAATGCACCAAATTAAATTCAAGATACTAACTATAACTTACAAAGCCATCCACAACCTGGCCCCAGCTACATCACTAACCTAGTCTCAAAATACCAACCTAATCGTTCTCTTCGCTCCTCCCAGGACCTCCTGATCTCAAACTCCCTTGTCACCTCATCCCATGCTCACCTTCAGGACTTCTCCAGAGCCTCTCCCATCCTCTGGAATGCTCTACTCCAGTCTGTCCGATTTTCTCCTACTTTATCCACTTTCAGATGATCCCTGAAAATTCATCTCTTCAGAGAAACCTATCTGGCCCCCACCTAACAACTGTACATGTATCTTCTCAATCAGCACATTGCCCACAGTTATTGCCTTTTGTATCTCTTGACCTTCCCTCTTAGATTGTAAGCTCTAAGGAGCAAGGCCCTCTAATTCCTACTGTATTAAAGTGTATTGTATTTGTACTGTCTACCCTCAAGTTGTAAAGTGCTGCGTAAACTGTTGGCGCTATATAAATCCTGTATAATAATAATAATAATAATAAAATTGATACACAGTGCCTGCAACTACAGAGGCCAATACTAAATGTCAATAGCCTAGCCTGGTTGCATTTCCACTTTAACATATAAATGTAGGAACATTTCCTTCCTGCTTCAAATGATTACCAAAAAACTAAAACTGGCCATACACTTTTTTCCTTCAACTGGGGCCTGGATAAAAAAAAGGTAACAGATTCCTCCATCCACATAAATGAGGTAAATGGAGGAATCCCCCCCCCCCCCCCCCCCCCCCCACTGAAACATTGTTTTCTGACTGCTGCTGATTGAGGAAAAGTTTCCAACATGTCCCTACGACAGATGTTTCCCAAATTTTTTACTTCTGTTAAGGCGGGGCTGCCACACACTGATCAGTGTATGACCAGCCTAACTGTAACCCTAGCCTGTGTTTCCTTTCCAATATCCAGTCTAGACAATTAAAAATTAGGTGTTTTCACTTGGATTAGTTATACAGTAAGCAAAATAAACAATACTGTTGTTAATAGTATTAATAGTAACATTACTCAAAGAAATAATGAGCCACATAGAGCTTCCAAACATTGATATACAAATAGTATTTATGTAAGCTGCTATTTGCATATCATTTGGCACACCTCCACCCCTATATAAAAATGTCTGGGCCTGCTGCTAGGTAGCTTGGGCACACAGAATCATGTTGTGGCATGAGGGTTGGGCAGTGGGTCTATTCTCCACTACCAGGAAGTTGGTAAACCGCAGGAAGCTCACTGCATTTTTGAAGTGAAAGTTTTTGCAGCAACAGCTGCATGATAACAGCTTCTTCTAGAAGACACGTTCTGCTCTCTTTTACAATACATTTTATATGACTTTTGAATCAACCTGAGCGTCAGAATATTGGGATTGAGTGCCATTTTATTGACTTGAACATTTTAAAGATATTTTGTTGTTATGTAGTTTTTACGGACTTATTTAATTATCGCTTACTTGAGAAACAGTGCCTTGCAAAAGTATTTACCCCCTTGGCTTTTTACCTATTTTGTTACATTACTGCGTTTAGTTCATTGTTTTTTTTTTTAATCTGAATTATATGTGATGGATCAGAACACAATAGTCTAAGTTGGTGAAGTAAAATTAGAAAAAATATATACATAAAACTATTTTTCAGAAATTAAAAACTGATAATTGGCACGTGCGTATGTATTCACCCCCTTTGTTATGAAGCCCATAAAAAGCTCTGGTGCAACCAATTACCTTCAGAAGTCACATAATTCGTGAAATGATGTCCACCTGTGTGCAATCTAAGTGTCACATGATCTGTCATTACATATACACACCTTTTTGAAAGGCCCCAGAGGCCTAAGCAATAGGCACCACTAACCAAACACTGCCATGAAGACCAAGGAACTCTCCAAACAAGTAAGGGACAATGTTGTTGAGAAGTACAAGTCAGGGTTAGGTTATAAAAAAATATCAATCTTTGATGATCCCTAGAAGCACCATCAAATCTATCATAACCAAATGGAAAGAACATGGCACAACAGCAAACCTGCCAAGAGACGGCCGCACACCAAAACTCATGGACCGGGCAAGGAGGGCATTAATCAGAGAGGCAGCACAGAAACCTAAGGTAACCCTGGAGGAGCTGCAGAGTTCCACAGCAGAGACTGGAGTATCTGTACATAGGATAACAATAAGTCGTACGCTCCATAGAGTTGGGCTTTATGGCAGAGTGGCCAGAAGAAAGCCATTAATTTCAGCAAAAAACAAAATGGCACTTTTTGAGTTTGCGAAAAGGCATGTGGGAGACTCCCAAAATGTATGGAGGAAGGTGCTCTGGTCTGATGAGACTAAAATTGAACTTTTTAGCCATCAAAGAAAACGCTATGTCTGGCGCAAACCCAACACATCACATCACTCAAAGAACACCATCCCCACAGTGAAACATGATGGTGGGATGTTTTTCAGCAGTCGGGACTGGGAAACTTGTCAGAGTTGAGGGTAAGATGGATGGTGCTAAATACTAGGATATTTTCGAGCAAACCTGTACCACTCTGTGTGTGATTTGAGGCTAGGACGAAGGTTTACCTTCCAGCAGGACAATGATCCCAAACACACTGCTAAAGCAACACTTGAGTGGTTTAAGGGGAAACATGTAAATGTGTGGGAAGGGCCTAGTCAAAGCCCAGACCTCAATCCAATAGAAAATCTGTGGTCAGACATAAAGATTGCTGTTCACAAGTGCAAACCATCCAACTTGAAGGAGCTGGAGCAGTTCTTCAAGGAGGAATGGGCAAAAATCCTAGTGGTAAGATGTGGCAAGCTCATAGAGACTTATCCAAAGCGACTTGGAGCTGTGATAGCCGCAAAAGGTGGCTCTACAAAAGAATTGACTTTAGGGGGGTGAATATTTATGCACTTTCACTTTTTCTGTTATTTTGTCCTATTTGTTGTTTGCTTCACAATAAAAAAAATAAAACACATCTTCAAAGTTGTGGGCTTGTTCTGTAAATTAAATGATGCAAATCCTCAAACAATCCATGTTAATTCCAGGTTGTTAGGCAACAAAACATGAAAAAAGCCAAGGGGGGGGGGGGGGGAATACTTTTGCAAGGCACTGTAATTACAGTATGTTTTACTTTTTATAGATTTTTTGCCCTGAAGAAGGCGGAGGCTCTTTTCCCAAGAAACACGTTGGATGTATTTGAATTATTTTAACTAGTAAATGTTTCAAAAAGGCTTTCAAGTGAGATGAACTTTTTTTTAAGCACACCTAAGAAGGTACAGATGTTGGACAAGATGACCTAGCTGGCAATTAATGTTCAAGTTTATCCCACAAGTGTTTAGTAATGTTGAGGTCAGGGCTGTGTGCTGGCCATAACAATTCCTCAACACAAAATTAATCAAACCATGTCTATATATTGGAATGAGCAAGCCACATAACAATGATGTCACGTTTAAAAAAATTTCAGTAACACAAATATATGACAAGACGTCCCGCCTGTCATCCACCCATCTAACGCATTTTGCCAGAAAAGGGCTTAATCATGTCATATTGGAGCTGGCTTTATACACAGGGGCACATTCATTCCAGAACCCAGACTGTTACTAAAGTGTTGGAAGTGCACAGTTGTCTAAGATGTTCTTTTTGCTGTAGCATCGCTGTAGCATCACCTGTACACAATTTTAGTACACTACTGGATATCTGGCATAGCCATAATAGCCACTAAGTTGTGCAACACTTATGACTATGTAGCAAAATAAATATATAAAAGGCAGAGCCTGGCACAGTCAAAACTTTATATGGATCATTGTAATTTTAAAAGCAACATGTTTTTATACGTCATTCTTAAATATCTGAGAAGGAATGCATCTTGTCTGGCATGTTTAGGTGACTTTTGTCACAGATCAACAGTATGCTAACTGTTGGTTGCCTGAGTTTCTGTATACAAATATTTTCTTTTCATGTAGTTTTGCTTTTTATATACTACAGAGTGTATATTAGCCTAACATTTTTATTCAAGTTTAATTGTATTGTTTGATAGGTTTATTTAACCACCTCAATACTGGACATGTGCGGTTCATTTCATTCCAAATTAAAATTCAGACCAATTTTCGTTATTCGGGTGCATCCGAATTTCTCTATTAAAATAGTACAGAGTTTAAACGAATCCGACAAGGAAATTTGAATTCAGACGAAATTAGAATTCAAATCGTTTTCAAATACTTTTCAAATTCGAATAGTTTTTCAATTTCCAAAGAGACTATTTGAAATTGATTCGAAAACGAATCAATGAAATGAGTCACGAAAACTAATTGAACTACATTAAGTAAACAAATTTATGTAAATAACAAATCAAAACTAAACAAAAGTAAACTATTTTTTTCGTTCTGCACATGTCTAACTTCTACCCCCTTCCTGCCCAGGCCAATTTTCAGCTTTCAGCACTGTCACAGTTTGAATGCTAATTACTCAGTCATGCAACACTACCCACATGATATTGTTATCAATTTTTTTAAACAGATTTATTTTGTATTCAATCATCACTGGGATTTTTAGTTTTTGCTATATAAGCAAAAAAATACCAACAATTAACAGTTCATAATTTCTGTTATAAAATTTAGCAAAAAATTAACCGCTTCAGATCCGGGCCATTGCCAAATGACGGCAACAGCGCGGATCTAAATTGCCGGGACGACGTCTATTGACGTCGTCCCGTGCACGAGCGGCCTGCGCGCCCCCTGCAGGGCGCGCGCGGCACGCTCGGTGATCAGCGAGTCTATGAGACTCGCCTGATCACAGATCAGAGTAAGGGGTTGGTCCCGACCCCTTACCACATGATCAGCTGTCAGCCAATGACAGATGATCATGTGATGTAAACAGAGCCGGTAATCGGCTATTTTTCCTCCTCGCGCTGACAGCGTGAGGAGGAAAAAAAAAAACCCGATCACCGGCGGCCGTGATCGGGACATCAGTCCCGATCACGGCGATCTTCTGACACAAAGCAATAGGCAGCAGTGCTGCCTACCAGTGCCCACCAGTGTCACCCATCAGTGCCCACAGTGCCATCAATCAGCGCCACCCATCAGTGCCCACAGTGCCACCCATCAGTGCCCACAGTGCCACCCATCAGTGCCACCCATCAGCACCCACATCAGTGCCACCCATCAGCACTCACATCAGTGCAACCTATCAGTGCCCATCAGTGTCACCTACCAGTGCCCATAAGTGCCCATCAGTGCCGCCCATCACTGCCCATCAGTGCCCCCCATCAGTGCCGCCCATCAGTGCCCCCCATCAGTGGTACCTATCAGTGCCCATCCGTGCCACCTATTCCTGCCACCCATCCGTGCCACCCATCCGTGCCACCATCCATGCCACCCATCCGTGCCACCCATCCGTGCCGCCCATCCGTGCCGCCCATCCGTGCCACCCATCCGTGCCGCCTTATCTGTGCCCATCAGTACCGCCTTATCTGTCCCCATCAGTGCCGCCTTAACTGTGCCTATCAGTGCCGCCTTATCTGTGCCTATCTGTGCCAATCAGTGCAGCCTATCAGTGCCCACCAGTGCCGCCTCATCAGCGCATATTAATGAAGGAGAAAAATTACCTGTTTGCAAAATTTTATAACAAACTATTAAACATGATTTTTTTTTTTCAAAAATCTCCATCTTTTTTTGTTTGTTTAGCAAAAAATAAAAACCCCAGCTGTGATTAAATACCACCAAAAGAGAGCTCTATTTGTGGGAAAAAAAATTATAAAAATTTCATTTGGGTACAGTGTTGTATGACCGCGCAATTGTCATTCAAAGTGCATTAGCGCTGAAAGCTCAAAATTGGTCTGGGCAGGAGGGGGGTTTAAGTGCCCAGTAAGCAAGTGGTTAATCTTTCTTCATAAATTTAGGCCAAAATTTATTCTGCTACATTTCTTTGGTAAAAATAACCCAAATCAGTTTATATTTAGTCTGTGTAAAAGCTATAGCATGTACAAAACTATGGTATACAGTATATCTGAAAATTGATCAATCCTGATGTACTGATAGCCTAGCTAATTTCTAGAGGCCCTAAAATACCAGGACAGTACAAACAACCCCCAAATGTCCCCTTTTTGGAAAGTAGGCAGTCCAATGTATTTAATAAGGGAATTTTTTTTTCACAATCTTTTTTTTTAATACTGTCATGCCACCAGAGCAGTACAGCATCATCATATGACTGGTGTGGCAGTGATCAGGGATACTGTCTGATGGCAGTATGTAAAAAGAAAAAAAAACATTTTAAATAACTTTTTTCCAAATTTTTTAACCGCTTGCTGACCAGCCGCCGTCATTATACTCTGGCAGGTCGGCACATTCCCTCAAACCATTGTAGCTGTATGTCGACCCTTTAATTGGAGGTTTAGCAGGCGCGCAAGCCTGCTGTACTGGGGGGGGCCCCGATGCGCATGGCCGGCGGTCGCTATCTCGGCCACTAGAGCCAAAACAGGGTCGTTTGTGTGTATACACACAAATCCCTGTTCTGTGAGGAGAAGAGAGACAGATCATGTGTTCCTACTAGTTAGGAACAATGATTTGTCATCTCCTCTAGTCAGTCCCATCCCCCTACAATTAGAACACACGCGAGGGGAACACAGTTAACCCCTTGATCGCCCCCTAATGTTAAACCCTTCCTTGCCATTTCCACAGTAATCGGTGCATTTTTATAGCACTGATTGCTGTATAAATGTCAGCGGTCCCAAAAATGTGTCAAAAGTGTCCGATCTGTCCACCATAATGTCGCAGTCCCAATAAAAAAAGAAAAAAAAAAAACGCTGATCACCGCCACTACTAGCAAAAAAAAAAAAAATTTATAATAAAAATGCCATAAATCTTTCCCCTATTTTGTAGATGCCATAACTTTTGCGGAAACCAATCAATATACACTTATTGCGATTTTTTTTTTTTTTATTACCAAAAATATGTAAAAGAATACAAATTGGCCTAAACTGAGGAAAAAATTAACTTTTTTTAAAAAAAAAAAAATGGGGATATTTATTATAGCAAAAAGTACAAAATAATGTTTTTTTTTCAAAATTGTCGCTCTTTTTTTGTTTTGTTTATAGTACAAAAATTAAAAACCGCAGAGATGATCAAATACCATCTAAAGAAAGCTCTATTTGTGGGAAAAAAAGGACGTCAATTTTGTTTGGGTACAGCGTCGCACGAATGCGCAATTGTCCGTTAAAGCGACGCAGTGCCGCATCGCAAAAAATGACCTGGTCATTGAGCAGCCAAATCTTCCGTGGGCTGAAGTGGTTAAACACTTTTTTTTTTTTTTTTTTAATATACAAATATTTTTCTTTTTTTAGACTTGAGGTGTTTTTCAGGCGCTAAAGATAGTAAAGCACCTGTAAAGCACCTAAAAAATGCCTCCCCTGCAGCCCCAGTGTGAAAGCACTGGAGCGGTGCGCTTGCAAGACGTTAGAAAAAGTCCTGCAAGCAGCATTTTTGGAGCGGTTTAGGAGCAATGTATACACCGCTCCTTCACCCCCCCTGCCCATTGAAAGCAATGGGCACCGCTGCTGAAGAACCTGCAAAGCTAGGTGGGACTGATATTCTGTATCTTTTGTAGGTGCTTATTGAGTGACATATGTTGTGTCTAAGGATGCAAGGGGTCCTTGCCTTCAATGAAGGAAAAGGAACAAACTGCAGTTTAGGCCATATATTTCTTTATTAAATCAATTGGTAGAAAAAGTGTATCATTGAAAGGAAAGCATAAACAATAGAAAATTACACATGGTAAATACTGACAACATTGTCACTTAATAACACATGCCCATGAGCTCAGCCATATTCAAGTCATCCACATGTGTAAATCACCTCAAGTAGTTTAGTGTGACTTAACACATAATGCTTATGTACATCAGACAAGGTGAGTTCTGGAAAACCTTTGTAGCACAGACCGTTATCCGTATTGTGCTTAACCATGGACTTCCAGACTCCGTATTTGCCTTTAAAGCTGCTGCATTTGGTATCTACAGTATTAAAAAGGCATTGATAATCAGACAAATGCAATTTTGGGCTGGAAGGTGTCCCTGCCAGGTAACGAACAAGGCGGGTTTGGTTTCTTGGTGTAGCACTATCAGTCATAGAAACGGTACAGCAGTGGAATGCAGCACGTGGTGATGTAGCAATGTGACTTGAGTCTAGGAGGAACAGATCTGCAGTAAGCCTTTTAATCATTCAGCACTATGTTTCCATAAAACATTTAAGATGGCACCGCATGGGAGTTAAGTAGAAGGATATAGTCAGCTGAGTCAAAGCACAAAGCCGCAAAAGGTGTTCAGGTTGTGATCGCTTGCTGGGTATACCAGCTTGAAAAAGGCTCACTGTTTGGACGATATTGAATTAGTCCTTGATTGCAGGGACAAGGTGGTGAATCTAGAATCCTTTGCAGGGGTCTGCGGGTATGCAGGGTTGTGAATCTCTGTATTCCTAGTCCTGGTGAAATGCACAAGGTGTCATCCACTCAAAACCGGCATGGGGCCGTCTGGCCGTCTACTTCCAGTTTCCAGTTGTTCGCAGACTTCCGGTTTGCGGAGACAGGGTGAGGGCTAAAGGGTGATGAAAAACCCATGGGGTCCCCATGGAGGTGCCTTGTATTTGTCTGTAGTAAATGCCCAGAAATTTAAAGCAATTGTTGCTCAAGGCAAATTGTAGCATATCAAGAATGAACCTATTTTAAGGCCCCACATGTGGAAATTTCTGGTCGAGAAAGTGTGCTACCGCTGCCAAACTCCATACATGGGGTATGGACGTATAAAGAGACTCTACATCAGTGCCTACCAGGAGAGTTCCAGGTATACAATAACTTCTTTAATTTTTGCTAATAGGTCAAGGGTGTCTCTGACGTATGAGGGTAACTCAGACCATTTTTTTCAGTAGGGCATCTAGGTATCTTCCAATCCTCTGCAAAACAATCCTTCACCGCTGAAACAATTGGCCTACCTGGCGAGTTTGTCAAGAATTTGTGGACTTTAGAAATCATGTAGATGGTAGCAGTATTAAACGCCTTTACTTTCAGGTACTCCTATTCATTCCTAGAAGAAAAAAGGCCGGCTTCAAGAGCAAGCATAAGTTTAAAGTTTAGTTAATTAAGGAGGTAAAGGGATTAGTAGAAAGTTTTTCATAGGTGGATAGGTCATTTAATTGCCTTTTTATCTAGTTTTCATTGTATTCTGTTGAGAGTAATACCACATTACCCCCCTTGTCGCTTTTCTTGATGACCAGATTTGGTGCCTCCTTCAGTTCTCTTAAGGCCTGGTGTTGTTCAGGGTCCAGGTTGTCTTTTCTTCCTCTTTGCCAATTCACCTTGGTAAGATCATCTTGAACGAGGTCTAAAAAGACCCCCAACCATCCATTTTTAGGGAAAGGGGGCATTTTTGGTCAATTTTATAAGTAGGTTGGCATCTCGTTTCCATGGGCTAGAAGGAGTAGGGGTAGGTTGGTCATTGCCCTCACTTTCCGTTAATAGGGAGGTGAGTATATCTAGAGCCTCATCATCTTGGGATTCAGTTAGAGAGTTCCCATCTTGCTCTTGGGTAGGTCTTTGATGTAACTGTAATCTTTATATACCTCAAACTCGTTCATTGACCCAGTAGGTGAGTAGGAGAGTCCTTTTTAAAGCAATTTTCTATGTCTATCTTCTAATTTAAATTCTGAGAGGTTAATAATTGTCTTGGAGTGTTGGTCAAGATGAGGGTTTTGGGGAATAATGTCTAATGATGATGGGAAGATTATCTCGGTCATCTCCGCTGGCTCCGGGTATTGGCCCTGGTAGTTTCTTCTTTGTCCTCAGCACTTTTGTATTTTCCTTTTCCTCCTGTTCCTCTTGTGGGTATTGTGATCCCTTTGGTGGTAGTTGTCACCTCCAAAGGTGACCGTTTTTGTTCTAAAAACCACCATTCTTTCTGTGTCTTCCTCACTCTCTGAGATATTTGGTGCTCCTCTGGTTGAGGATCGTGACCACTGACGGCCTTTTCTCAAGGTGCTTCTACCTCTAGTCTTTGTCAGGTCAAAGATTTCTCCCTTGGCCCAATTATCCACGTCCCTTTTGAAATTTGGATTGTTTAGCGTTTCAAATTTTTTTTTGTATTTTAATAACTTCTTTTTTTAAAATTTTGTTTTGTTTTTCAAATTCTGGTTGATCCTTGAAGGGTTCAAGTTGTTGCAGACTAACCTCAATTTGTGATTGTAGCTCCGAAGCTTGTAATTTCTCCTCCCCCACTATGCGTTTCATTATGGACACTCCATGAACAATACATTTCTGCTTTCATTTAGTTAAAAAACGTTCATTGTGCAGATGTTCTGCTGGAATGACACGCTCATGTAAGCCTCGGGGAATTAAACTTTTGGCAATGTAAGATTCTATAGATAGCATATCCCATTTCCTGTTTAGTTGTTTTATTGTAAGCTTTTTATGTAGTTTAAATACATTTTTTTTATTGGCTCGTCCGCAGAGAAAGTGGCTTCTTCCCCTCTGTCACTGAAAGTCAGTCTGCTTTCCTCCTCTATGTCATCTCCAATTACAAACGCTATCAGTGTACAACTGGGGTTTAACCTGATACACTTTTTCTACCAATCGTTCTAATAAAGATATATCAGGTTAAACCTCATTCATTGAAGGCAAGGACACCTTGGGTCCTATTCCCACTTCCCTTTTATTTTGACTACTTCTCCTGTCTTGATAAGAAACTCAACCTAATTAGGTGAGTTGGTAACCTGCCACCTGAACTAACCAATGATATTGGTCATCAGGACCCAGCTAATTGCATTTTTATATATTGTGATGTGTCTATGGATGCTCAGTTGTATCTATGAGGCAGTCTTGGCCTTACTTATCTTAATTGTTTTCTATTTCTGTTACTTTAATAAAACTTTTCTTGATTTAAAAAACAATGCTTATCACAATGATGATCTCATCACTGTTTTAAGTAATCATGTGTGATTGGCCCCTGTACCATGTGATCACTGTGACCAATCACAGAGATCACAATAAATGGCTATGAATGAAAGCCATTGTGTACTATTAACTATTAACATTGATTGGTCACAGTAATCACATGGTATCGTGATCGGCCTGGTACAACGATCTTTCTTCCACTGGGTGGTCGGTGCCGGTGGTCACAGCGGGTGACAGATTGTGCTGCTGTGCGCTCATTAGGGTGCGCATGAGGCACATTACTGGAGGATGTCCACCCAGGATTAGAAAGTTCCCCCCAGCCGAAATTTTACAATAGGCCATGCGGAAAATGGTTAATTAGCACAGGATTGTATAGTGAAGCGGAATAAAAGCATAAGCATGTTTTATTAACATTTTTAAAAGGATAAACATGATCTAAAGGAAACTGTCCTTCTTTATGTATATATTATTTTTACAGAATGTAACACAGATGAACACATATCTTATGATAATTTATAAGCATAGCAGTTCCAGAGGAAATGCTGGACAAAATGCTCATAGCCTCTAGATAATAATAAAAGTTTCCTGTCCCAATTTACGGATATTAGAAAGCAGCGTTTTGTTGGCCTTTGGTAGCTGGCAACATTGTAATATTAGGCAATCAAAATGAACAGATGTACTGTAAGATATCACCTGTTTTTATTGGCAAGAAGGTCATATCAAAATTTGTATCTACAACATTTCTGCTATTAAAAATGTAACTTGCACCACATTTGGTTTGGGTTGGATTTTAGGCCAAGTGTGGGCTAATTCCAGAAGCTAATGAGCTTACAAAAACTATAACTGGAACCTACATTTAGGCCTCCCTGGCCTGTTGGATTCACAACTTTGTATTGCAGGAATATGCACTAAAACCCTTGTCTTTACAGGCACGTTCATTCTACATAGCATTCCCAATGCAAATATACAGTAGACTTTACACACGGCTGTGTATTTTCTTCCACACAGTTAGGTAAATTAAAAGACTATTCAAAATAAATATGCTGCTTTAACACAATGTGTTGCAGTACATAAAAATGAATGTGTTAGTGTACACAAAGTAGAATGGACTATTTGCCCCTGCAATAAGAAAATTAATTTTTGTGTAATAGGGATAGATTCTAGTCAACAAAGCAGCGCGACGTGGATGGCAGATGTATTGATTTGCCAACGCTGTCAGTCCAACACTGTCAACACATGCATGATCTTATTACTCTGTTGCTACTTATAATTTCTTTTCTAGTGAGGATAAAATATTTGAATTATCAAAAACTCTATAGTTCATTTTTTTTCGTTTATAATGCAATCTGTCCTTAGTGTATGTGTGTGTGTGTGTGTGTGTATATATATATATATATATATATATATATATATATATATATATATATATATATATATACACACACACACACACTTAGATACATTTTAGGAATGGTGTCCAAGATGTACAGTTAGTGTGTACTTTTGTGTGCAAACTCATAGTTACATCAACACTCGTCAAAAAAGGTGCAGAATTGGTTTGGTTACCACAATCGCATGCCTTGCAGGAAATTTTTTCTATGCACTAATATTAGCCATAAGAACTTGGGATAACAGCACCAGAACAGAATGGGAAGTAAAAAAAAAAAAAAATATTTATTATTACTTGCTTCCAACTCTCCCAAATATGATTTCCCAGAAACAAACAAACAAACACATATTGTAATGAAAAACACCCTGCGATTCCACATTTGTCTAAATAGTTCCAACTTCATTAAAATCTGAAAAGGAGAATAAAGCTCCACCTATTTGCTTTAAAGACAATATATAAATATATAGTTATTTTGAGGGGACAGCAAATTTACACTGTTATACAAGCTGTACACTCACTACTTTACATTGTATCAAAGTGTCATTTCTTCAGTGTTGTCACATGAAAAGGTATAATAAAATATTTACAAAAATGTGAGGGGTGTACTCACTTTTGTGAGATAGTGTATTTTTATCTTGTTTTACCATTACAGTGTCTGTTTGTCCTATGTGGTATTGTGTAGCAAATAAGCTAAGCAGGCTAGTCTGTATTTTTCTACACAATGTATAATTTTGTGGGGATCTCCAAAGTCTATAAATTGGGCAATAAATATTATGCTGTTTAGTTAATTCACAGCAATATAATGCGCTTACTCTTTACATAGTTAAATGATCCTAAAGTCTTTTTTTCAGAGACAGGAATTGTTATTTTTGATGTGCCAACACTGCCATAATATAATCTGGTTTATAAAGAAAGTGCAATCAGAACTACATTTTAATATTTGGCAAAACATGAATAGCTAACTAACTATACAAAAGTATTCTGTTGACCACAGAAGTGAACATACAATTGTTTTCATCTTAATAAGAATCGGCATGGGAAAACACAAGCACTGAATAAAACTGTCTTTGTGAGGGACAGCGACGGAGACAATGGGAAGGCTCTGGTTCTGTCTATAGTCTATATGTATGATCTGTAGTCATGTATGATATTTCTGCTCTCTTTTGTTCTGTATGCTGTACTTCTATACCTCTATTGTCCTTTGTCATCTATATTGTTACATACAAATCTCTTTTTTTTTTCTTCAAAGGAAAATATACTATATATACACATCTATTTTACATTTCATATGGATCCATTGGATTTCACATGATTTTGTTCTTGTCTATATTTCCTTTCACTGTTACATAATAAATTTTAAAATTATTTGTGCTTGGGAACAGCTCTGGGGTTCCACAAAAAAAGTTGTGTAGTTGATTTCAAATAAGGCAAGTTACATTTGTGTAAGTAAGTGTGCTATGCATTACAAATACAAGTAAAAAATGAGCGTTGTGAATACTTAAAATTACAGAGATAAGGTGAAAGGATAAGGAACTGAACAAGGAACAGCAAAGTTACTTTGAGAGCTAGTTACACTTTGTACCTGTTATACAACGAAGAGCAGAAGCACTAAAGTAAGGGTTTCCCATGAAATGCTCATTGTTTTTGTGTGTTCTAGGTTAAAAGTTACACAGTTCTATAAGAGAAATTGTTAATAGAAAGGAATCCTACCTGTATGTCAGTGGGAAAAGATCCTGACAGACCTGGATCTAACTCAGCTGCCAGAGTCACAATGTGCTGACTTGCTTAGATCTTACTGAGGTGTGTCCAAGAAATACCTGAACAGGTTGTGCCTTGTTAAGATTGAGGCAGAGACTGCGAGAGAGGGGGTTGGAGCTAAGGAGAAAGTACAAAACATGCGTTAAAACTTTGTGTATTTCCTGTATCTCCAGGAAAACACAAAAAATACATTTTAACTTGAGATCCCTCTAACAGCTGTTCTGAACTGAACCCCTATAAAGTGCTACTGGTAATGCATCTGCAAAAGGCTTTTTGATTTTCCTTGTTAAAAATTGGCGACTATCATTATGAAACAACAGCTAAAACCACAAATAGAAGTAAATATTTGTTTATCCTAATAGAACTTGAATGGACACATATTCCGTTTGGGGTGGAGCTTTTCCATAAGCACCCAGGTGCTAATGCTGACGTATAATGGTCTTGTATTATCAAAGTGGGGCTGAGTGGCTGCATTCATGCATATCCTTTCTGTAAAGAAGTCTTTTTCAACTCTTTTTTTTTTACAATATGGAACCCTTGAAACAAATTTTGAGTCTCGGGGAGCCACTGCTTTTAATTAACCACTTCAGCCTACGGAAGATTTTCCCCCTTAATGACCAGGCCATTTTTTGCAATACGGCACTGCGTCGATGTAACTGACACTTGCGCAGACGTGCGACGCTGTACCCAAACAAAATTTATGTCCTTTTTTCCCACAAATAGAGCTTTCTTTTGGTGGTATTTGATCACCTCTGCGGTTTTTGTTTTTTGCGCTATAAACAAAAATAGACCGACAATTTTAAAAAAACAAAAAACAACATTTTTAACTTTTTGCTATAATAAATACCCCCCCCCCCGCCAAAAGTCTTCATCAGTTTAGGCCAATATGTATTCTTCTACATATTTTTGGTAAAAATCGCAAAAAGCGTGTATTGATTGGTTTGCGCAAAAGTTATAGCATCTACAAAATAGGAGATAGATTTATGGCATTTTTATTATTTTTTTTTTTTTTTACTAGTAATGGCGGTGATCAGCGATTTTTAGCAGGACTGCGACATTGCGGCCGACAGAATGGACACTTTTTGGGACCAGTGACATTTATACAGCGATCAGTGCTATAAAAATGCACTGATTATTGTATGAATGACATTGGCAGGGAAGGGGTTAACACTAAGGGGCGATCAAGGGGTTAAATGTGTTCCCTGGGAGGTGTTTCTAACTGTGGGGGGAGGGGACTAACTGGGAATACAGAGAGATCTTAAGGTATGATTACTAAAGCGCTGATATGAATAAAACTAAAAAATAAATTATGGCTAATTATATAAATGAAAAATAGCTGCATCTATTTAAAATGTGTTCTGGTACCACAAAAACAAAAGGATAAAAACAAATAATAGTGCGCTAGATTCCAAATATATAGTTCATAATAAACTCCAGTGAATATGTGACAAAAATAGTGATCGTAAAAATTATATAAAAAAAGTCCACATGCACAATAATAAATATGTGAAACTCTTGAATGCTGAGAAGACGTGAATGAAATCAATCCGTGCTCCGTGACAGTCTCTGCAGGGAATATGTGCTGACAATTAATCACCACCACTTCAGTGTGCAATGCCTGCTCACCTCAAATGAAGACCCCCTTGGGTCTATTGGCACTTTCAATAAAAATCCACACAAGGATCAGCTCAATCATACAAGGATTTCAGCTAATGGCTCCAGGATTACCAGGACTTCTCCATAAATAATTACTTTCTCCAGGTTCAATTTCTCAAAGCAAATAAAACATCATCAACGCACTAGATTGCTTAAAAATACTTGCTTTTAATTAATAACATAATATGCACTCACATTTGCGCAGTGATAAAAACGTATTAACGATCCGGCATTTGGGACAGCTCTCCTTCTCACTTTACATCCAGGATAACAAGACACCGGAAGTGTCATCACCAGCTCCTCCCGACGCGTTACGTTACATGTCACGTGACTTTCTCAAGAGAAATCTGCTGATCCTTGTGTGGATTTTTATTGAAAGTGCCAATAGACCCAAGGGGGTCTTCATTTGAGGTGAGAAGGCATGGTGGAGGTGGTGGTGATTGATTGTCAGCACATATTCCCTGTAGAGACTGCCACAGAGTATGGATTGATTTCATTCACGTCTTCTCAGCATTCAAGAGTTTCACATATTTATTATTGTGCAGGTGGACTTTTTGTATATAATTTTTAAGATCTTTATTTTTGTCACTTATTCACTGGAGTTTATTATGAACTACATATTTGGAGTCTAGCACACTATTATTTGTTTTTATTATAATACAGAGAGATCTCTGTTCCTAATCACTAGGAACAGGCGATCACTCTGAACTCCCCTGTCAGAACGGGGATCTGTTTGCTCACATTAACAGATCCCCATTCTGGCTCTGTGGAGCGTTCGCAGGTGGACGGAGGACATCATGGCTGCCGGCCATGTGCATCAGCTCCCTCGACGTGCAGTGGCGTGTGCCTCCGGTAGCATGCGCACACCTGCTATAGCTGTTAAAGGGACTGACATACAGCTATGGTGTTTTTGCGGGAATGAGCCGACCTGCCGCAGTATAATGTCGGCGGCTGGTCAGCAAGCGGTTAATATCTACATCTTTCGGGACATTAGTGTGAACAGTAAGTTATAGATTAACATTAACTAAAAGAATAAGTATTGTATTGTATGAATAAGTACTCAGCAAATTTGACACCCAGGGTTGTATTATATGCCAAAATTATTTTCAGTATTAAAGTGTTACTAAACCCAGGACCCTGCATTCACTATATCTGGTCTCCCACAGTACACAGAACATGGAAATTCAATTGTTTTAGTAAATATAAACTGCTAAATGCCTTTTCACATCAGCAGTATATAGCATTCTAGTAACATCTATCATTTCCTGGTTAAAGATTGTAGGAGGAGTTTTCATACTGCACTGGGCTGTCCTATCAGGATCCAGGACCCCTGACCCTCTGTCTGCACAATGTTGATTGACCCTGTGCTGATTACATGCACTCTCCCAAAAAAAAAAAAAAAAAAACCCTCTCTAGCAATACACGCCAAACTGAGCATGTGCAGCCTGACTCCAAAGGTTTTGTCTTATCCAGGCCTGTTCTGGAGTCAGTAGAAGAAGAGGAGGACCTGTGCATACAGGATCAAACAGCCTTTTTACACAATGCGGAGGATAACCTCTGCAATGCAGAGTATATGCTTTACTGCATATACAGACTGATTTTTACTGTTGTGGGTATAGTAACACTTTAATAATAAAATTAAGGTTTTTAAAAAGGTGCAAAAAAATAAAATAAAGTACAGAAGAGAAAAATGTTCCCTTACGTTGGTGGTCAGTAAAAATGTGACCCCATACATTAGAGGTCAAGTGAAATCTCCATTTATACTGGTGGTCTGTGTAGTGTCCCTTATGCCCCTTGCACACTGAACATTCAGCCCTGGAGTCTGAGGCTCCATTGTTAAGTGCGAATGCATGGCACAGGCACACGTCCAGCCTTGCCACCAGAAACCTGGTAAACTCTATGAGAGGCTGACAGTTACTGCGGCTGGATGGGGTTGGATGATGGGGTAGGATGTGCACAGACAATGAAACACAGATTTCTTAAAGCGAAGCTCCACCCAAAAGGGGAAGTGTCCTATGACACATTTGGCGTGTCATTTTTTTTGAGGGGGGGAACGGGTAACTAGTTTTGACAGGTAACCACTCAAACTTTTGCTCGGAAAACCTAGACAATCTGAGCAGAAGTTCTCTCCCCCTCCCTCCCTGCAATCTTTTGGGACATGTCATAGGTCCCAGAAGACTGTCCGACCATTTGGGAGGTGCATTGTGACTCACGCATGCGCAGTGCGCATCCAGCTGTGAAGCCGCAAGCTGTCACAGTCAGATGCCCACGGTTGTAATGCCGGCCCTGGCGAGAGGAGGCGGAGAGAATCAAGATTTCGGGCGGCCACATCGCTAGATCCTGGGACAGGTGAGTATGCGTTTATTAAAAGTCAGCAGCTACACTTTTTGTAGCTGCTGACTTTTAATAAACACAAAAATTACTGGAACACTGCTTTAAGATCCTGGGCATTTATCCCTGGGCGAATACTGCCCTAAACATTAACACTGCTCGGTGCACTGGCTAGCCACAGCAGCTGTCAATCTCTCATAGGGTTCAACAGGTTAGTCACAAGGGTTAAATATCTTTGTGCAAATTACAGTTCGGTTGGGAAATATTACAGGAAAGTGAGTTTTTCCCTAAGTTTTCTCTATTTCTTTCTAATAAAAATCTAGCAAATAAAAATCTATGTATTCAATTGTGTTACCACCTTAAGGCCCTGTCCTGAATATCCTTAAAATAGAAGCTGTACAGTATATTGCACTAGGGTGACTAAACACATTAAAATGTCTAAAATGTGGAAATACAGTATATCCAAAATCATCAAAATTCTTGCCAAGTGTCTGAAAAGGAAGCATAAATACTATTAAAAATAAAACATTTTTTCCCAAAGATTTTCAGGTAGGACGAGAAATAAAATGCATTCATATTAAGCACTAGAAAGGAATTTATAGCATACCGTAATTTTTACTGGAAGTTAAAAGACTCAAGGATAAGGATGGGTGAATATGCCCAGGCTCAGTTCGCCAAGGGTTCAGTGAAAATCAGCAAACCCAAACTTAGCAGCAAATCCCATCAAAGTGTGTAGAGGGGCTGGGTGAATCCTTTTTTTAATCTCTGCCCATTTTCGAGCTAACAGCTGAACCTACCAATGCAAAAATTTTTTTTTTGTAAATACTGTATGATGGAGAGGGGGTTTCATGTGCCTCTAAGGGCAACATCAAAAATGCAAAAATGTTTTAACTAACAAGCTTGGGGGATGCCTTAAAACCGTACATGGTATAATAGAACAGTATGATCTTTATGGACAGTCTCAGTGATAGATTTAAAGTGGAGCTCCACCCAAAAGGGGAAGTTCCAATTTAAGTACTCCCCCCCGCCACTTTTGGCATGTTATTTGTTTTTGGGGGAAGCGGGTACCTAGTTTGACAGGTACCCGCTCCCACTTCCGCTAGGATCACCTAGAGGAAGTTCTCCTTTCCCCCTTCCTCCCTGTAGTCATCTGGGACACGTCCCAGATCACTACCGGACCATTCAGGGCACGCAGCGAGACTTGCACCTGGCTGCAAGCTGTCACAGCTGGATGCCCACAGTTGAAATGCTGGCACCGGGCAGAGAAGAGTGAGACAAGTGATGGCTCTGGTGACCACATTGCTGGATTCTGGGGCAGGTGAGTGTGTTTTTTATAAAAGTCAGCAGCTATACTGTAAGAGAAGCCCGGCACACCAGTGTGTGTAATAGGAGGGACTTGTATTGGTGCATGCGCAGACGCGCCGCGTGCGCGCGTATGGGTGCCAAGTAAGCCTATTTAAACTGAACACTGACACATGAACATTGCTGAGTGGTCTTTCAGCTAGTGCCTGCTTACCTGATCTGTTCCAGTTATCTGTGTCTTGACTTGGCTATACCTGAACCTCCCCCTTGACCTCCGCCTGCCTACCTGATCCTGGCTTGGTTTTGACTCCACTTCTGCCTGATGTTCCTGTACCTTGCTGCCCATCCGTGTACCGAACCCCGCTTGTGTCCCGTCTCTGCCTCTGCCTCCTGTCTCGGTACCTGCTCTGCCTGGCTGTTGATGACCTCCTGGCTTTCGTCCTAGCTACGTCTCCATCTGCTGACCCAGCGATTCTGAGCTCCAGTTCTCAGAACCTGCCCTGCACTCCCCAGCCACCTGGTTCCTGCCAAGGCCCAGCCAGCGCCAACAGCTACATCGGCCCTCGTGCCACTCTGTGTCCTTCACTCCCTGTCATCACTACCAGGGGAGTCAGACAGGAGGTGCAAGAGAAGCCTCCTCTCCAACTCGATCTCCATCACGTACGTGACATACACTTTTTGTAGCTGCTGACTTTTAATAAACATAGAAACAACTGGACATCATCTTTAACTGGCATCTTTTGGCTGTGGAATTGTCAGGGCTGGGCTCAGCCCTTCCTTCTCTGAGCTGGCCGCTCAACTGTCGGCTAATTGACAGCTCCTTTCTCTCCACAGTGACTCAGCTGTTGATGATCTGCTCGTCAGTCCTGCCTACTTAAAGCCGTCCAGCTCACTTCATCTCTGCCTTCACCTTTGGTCACATCTCACAGACTTTCTCCTATGTTCCTGTTGAAGACTTGCTCGGCTGACGTCCCTTCTGGCTCCTGATCCTGCTTGCTGTACTACTACGTTGATCTCTGTCTCTCTGACATTGGCACTGGCTGACTACCCAATCTGGTTACTGAACTATGGCTATGTATTGACTACGCTTACTTTGTTTACCTTTTTATTATTATTAAACAAGTGTGATTAAATGTACTTCTGTCTCAGTCTGATTCATGGTTTCTGACAGGAATTGTATTTTTTTCTTTTACAGTTAGCTTGATCTAATTCATTTCAGTTTGAAAAAAAATGCTTTTCCCCATGAAGTTTTAGCAGTGATACATGATTTTTCATTAAATGATAACTGGCCCGCTTTGACTAGCAGATAGAAACTGTCCTTGTTGTCACTGATACAAATCCGTCTTGTCGCTGGCCAATTTCTTTCAAACTCTCATAAAGCAGCATATTTGAAATGAGAGAAATAGGCTGAAATAGGCCTATCCAATGTATGCCTGAATTTGTATTGATCTATGGGTATAGTAGTGGGGAGAGTTGTATTTGAGTATTTGCATGCAGGGAACAACAGGCACCTCCAAGAACAAATGGTCAGTATGGAGTGAATGTGTAATGATCACCCTGAAAATTAAAAATATGAAAAATAATCCCAAAAGAAATTAAAGTCCCAAAATATTTCTACTGCAATGCTCAATTGTTTTTAAAGGTAAGCCTTGTAGCCAAAAAAGAAAAGAAAAAGTTTAACCCAAAAAAGACCCTACTAACATGCAATAAAAACCAATATACAACTTTAAAGAACAGCACAGAGTAATGGTACCTGAAACAAAAGTCCACTTTTTTGCTGCAAAAAAAGAAGAGCTCAAAGTTTAGAGGCAGGAAAAAACACCTTCCCTGCGTTTTTGATTGGAGCTTTCTGGCAGAAAAAAAAAAAACTTAAAACTCTCCTAAACTTGTCTAAACTCTGTACAAAAAAAAAACTCTATATGAGTGTTTTTTTCTGCCAAGACAACTGGCATTTTTTTTAACCCAGTGTGCATGGAGCCTTATTTGGCCTTCTAAGCCTGCTGGTCATAGTTTAAAGGCCATGCAGTGGATTATGGTTTAAGAATTTTTTTTGAAATTTGCAAAATTCTGTATGTAACAAGGTCTCCGGTCTCCTTCAGTCTGATGAAAACATCCAGGGCCAGAGATAGCTGAATTCCTTCTGTATATGATGGGTTGTGAAAAATAGTGGGTGCAAGGTGGCTAAATTTATTGGGCGCCAGACACTTCTTGAATGCAAAAGAGATGTTTATTTCTCTTACAAATGTTTATGGGAGAAAGAGGGTTGGGGCCAGGACACCCTTAAGTAGTTGCAAGTTTAATTGCCAGACTCCGAGACTTCAATAGAAGGACAGCTGTGCAGGGAAAGTCCTCCAGCAAGATGCCACATCTGCACATGCAGGGACGCTGTCTCCTCTGGCAACAGTCTTTAACAGTTCCTAACACAAAGCGTCTGAATCCCTTGAGCTCCTACAATCTTCACGGTGGTATCTTCCTCAAGCTTCACCCCCACCTCTCTAGCTTCACCCCACTCCCGATATTTCTCTAGCTTCACCCCACTGGCCTGCTCGGTCCCTGGCTTGGCACACAAGGCTGCTCTGCAAGCGTCACCTCTGCTGGCTGGGTCATTGACTTGAACACCACCTGAAGTTTCCTGATTCTCCACCGCGCCCGTTCGGTGAGAATACTGCTCCGGTACTTGCCTCAGTTACTCACTGTGGACCCTGGTAATAAGGCGACAGCTTCCCCTCTACCTCCGACCATGACAGGTTTTCTGTCCGGCAGAACCGTCAACTCTGGTTGGACCGCAAGCCGCAGTCCCAACCCTGCGAGGCTCTCTTGCTTCTGGATAGGCCCTCAGGCAGCCTAGCAGCCAGATGCCCCTGGGATAGGCCCAATCTCTGGTCTAGGAGCCCGGTAAAATATGACACACATCCACCCAGACAGCCGTCCAGGTGGCACAGCACCCAGATCACCTGACTCCACCCAAATATATAGGCTCTCCCAGCAGGCCAAGGTATCTGCCCATTGGCTGAGATACCCCATATACCCATAACCTTACCTTAGGTTGCCCTTCTCATATCTAGCACCACAAAGTACCGGGCCACCTAGTGGTAGAAGAGAAAAGAGCAGCAATACCAATCTTAGGGAGAAATCAGTAGCTCTCTAACAATCAACCAGGATAACTACTCCTGGCAAGTACATTTGTGAGGAGCAACCCTGCCTAAACTCCCAGGAGCTACATGTACATAAATTTGCTTGGACTCCCGAATATTAACACCATTGCAAGGTCGCCTTCCGGCCCTTTAAAAGGTTTCAGATGCTGGGAGGCGGGGGTTTATGATCATGTGACTGTAGTGATTGGCTGTCATGGCAATCACATTATTGTAAAGTTCCTGATTGCTTCTTGCTTTCTGTTAGCCGCCGGTAACTGTGCCGAGAGCGTGCAGGGCACACTCTTGGCACAGCTGTGTTGGCTAATTATTACACAATATATGCGGCTGCTCTGCACCAAGGCCACCGAGAGGCCACATATTTGTGTACTATCGGCGCCTAGGGATTTACCTTAAATCCATGGTAATGGCAAATCACTTTTCAAGATCAGGGTAGCAATTACTAGTTGAAAAGACGGCAAAAGAGCATCCCCCAACATCCACTATATTTCAATGAATGAGTTTTTTATTTAAATCTACTGCCTGTGTATTTTAATAGCTCATCCTTACAAAAGACTGTGCTGTGTGTAAGGAGTAAACTCAAACATTCAACTATTGAGCACTACGCAGACAAGCTTTTGGTTTATTATTGTAAGACATTGGAGCTCAATAGACAAGAAAATTAATTTAAAAGAGAAAAAATGCATACTTTATGAAATAAGTTTTTTCTCTGTGTGTATGATGCTACAACTTGTTTTTCACATGAGCCTATACACTGTATTTAAACCTAGGGTATCTTGGCTAAGTGAACATTGCTTTGAAGTTAACTATCTATTTTTTTATGAAAAGGATTTTTTCAGTCAACAAAAGAGTAAAGAAAAGGGACAACATGTAAATGATGGATTCAATTGAAAATCATAATATAATCCTTTTGTTTTTTAAGAGCCTTAAACATGTTTTTGTATTCTTCTTTTTATGAGTATTGGCTTTGACATCATTTAGATTGGTATGCAATTTTTTTTACCTTTTACTAACTCTATAGTGCTTTGCAAAATGCTAGTACTCTATAATCAAAGTAAAATTATATCTTATTGAAGTTAGTACAAAGGTCTCGCTTTCTGGTAAAATGGAATTTAAAAGAAAGTAGATGAAATAAAACCGTCAATGAATAAAGTGAGCCAGTTTTAAAAAGACTTTGCAAAGGTGAAAGGCACGTTGGAGAATTTAGGCCTTATACTAGGATGTGGATGTAAAGGGAAACTTTAACATATGTACAGTTAGTATGCACTTTGTGTTTTATAAATATTATATATATATATATATATATATATATATATATATATATATACACACATATATACAGGGCTTTTTTTCAGTGGGAACGCGGGGGAATGCAGTTCCGGCACCTTCAGCACTGAATGTATGTAATGGCAAGGGGTGCTGGATTGTGTTACAGTGTTTATTGATGCTGGCTGCTGGGGGATCTATTGTTACTGGAGGTGCTATTTTTTTGCAGGGGTTTATTGTTGCTGAGAAGGTCTATTGTTACTGTTGGGGGACCTATTGTCTCTGGAAGCAATCTATTTTTGCAGGGGGGAGGTCTGTTGTTGCTGGTGGGGGATGTATTGTTGCTGGGGGGGTCAGTTGTTGTTGGGGGGGATTTACTGTTGAGGGAGCAGACTATTGTAGCTGGCAGCTGGAGGGTCTATTGATGCTGTCTGTAGGGGGGAGATCTGTTGTTGCTGCCGGGGGTCTATTGTTGCTGGAGAGGAGTATTTTTTGCAGGTGGTCCATTGTTGCTGGGGGGGGGGGGAGTGGGGTCTATTGGTGGCTGCAGGGGATCTTTTTTTTACTGCTTTTCTTGTTATCATTAACAAATTTCATACAAATTACTTAGTACCACCAATGTTACTTGGTTTTGTATTTTCTAAAAGGGGCAGTATTGGGAGGTGAATAGGGGGTGGAACCAAGGAACGGTGCTCGGAGGTGGGTAGGAGCAGAGACAAGGGCTAACTCCGAAAGGCGGCGTTCCTGCACCTATTCTCTGAGAAAAAAAAGCCCTGTATATGTGTGTATATATATATATATATATATATATATATATATATATATATATATATATATATATATATATATTTTCTGATTACTGCATTGGTGTTAGTTTGTGATAGTTAGTGTGGTAGGGCAGTTAGTGTTAGCCCCCTTTAGGTCTAGGGTACCCCCCTAACCCCCCCTAATAAAGTTTTAACCCCTTGATCACCCCCCGTCACCAGTGTCACTAAGCGATAATTTTTCTGATCGCTGTATTAGTGTCACTGGTGACGCTAGTTAGGGAGATAAGTATTTAGGTTCGCCGTCAGAGTTTTATAGCGTCAGGGACCCCAATATACTACCTAATAAAGGTTTTAACCCCCTGATTGCCCCCTAATTAACCCTTTCACCAGTGATCACCATATAAGTGTTACGGTTGATGCTGGTTAGTTAGTTTATTTTTTATAGTGTCAGGGCACCCGCCGTTTATTACCGAATAAAGGTTTAGCCCCCTGATCGCCCGGCGGTGATATAAGTTAGGTTTTAGGGTCAGATAGGGTCTGCGTCGCCATAGGCAGCGCCAGGTTAGCGCCAGTACAGCTAACACCAACGCACGCAGCATAAAACTCCATTAGTGGTATAGTATCTGAACGGATCAATATCTGATCCGATCAGATCTATACTAGCGTCCCCAGCAGTTTAGGCATACCTCCCAACAGTCCCGCATTCTGCGGGACAGCCCCGGATTCGGACTTATGTCCCGCAGTCCCGCTCATCTGAGCTGTTTCCCGCATTGCCTCCACTGCCACTCACTCTTGTAAAGTGCAGGCAGTTTTCAAGGCTTGTGACCAGCTCCTAGATTGACCAATCATTAAATAACATTTGCGGGGCCCCATCCTTCCATCAGTGGGGCCCCAGGAGGCAGTAGCAGAGCGGGAGCTCTTTTTTTTTTAATGTAGGGGCGGAGGCAGCTAGAGCCGCATTTGCCGATAGTTAGTTTAAAGTTCCGGCCCCCAGCCTAGCTCTCCCTGGCGGAATGATATGGAGGGGATGCCTGTCTGCCTTACTCTCTCAGGAAGTGTTGAAAGCAGAAGGCAGGACTGCAGCCAGCGGTGACTGTGAAGGAAAGGTACGTGGAGGGTGTGTGGACTGTTCAGGGATCATCATCCAGGCAGCAGTAGCTGCGGCAGGGCCACAGAGCAGGGACAAGGAGGAAGCAGAAATATGATGACAACATGTGAGCTGGGGGTGCCGGGAGGAGCGTTTCTGCCACTACAAGGCTGACAGGAGTAGTGAGAGCGGCATCATTACTCCTGTCAGCTTAGCTCTGGATGAGAAAGATCAAATCAGGAGAACAGGAGAGAGCCCAGAGGAGGTGCGGAAAGTGCTCTCATTCCTCTCCAGCTTCATGATGTCACTGTAGCACCCCTGCATTGCCACTGTCACATTGGAACTTTACAGTTTGCTTACCCACCCTCATCTCCACCCAGCAATGGAAAGGTCAGCAAACGGTGCCCCCATTCTCAATCCCTGCAGCCGATCTGGTAGGTGATCTCTCCCCCCCCTCCCCCTGCACCTACACACTTTCTTCTCCCTGCAAGCTCTCCTCTCAGTCCGGCTCATCTGCTTTTTTCCTCTCATTCCCCACCACTGACAGCTCCAGCTCCGCTACTCCTCTCCCAGTGATTCAAGTCCCCCAGCTCTGATTACTGTTCTCCTCCCCCCACGGCATCTCTGATCCTAGTACTCATCTCCTCTTCCCTGTTATCAGTCACTCCTGTCACTCCTGTCCCCACACAGCAGACCTCAGTTCCCTCTTCACTAAATGTCTGCACTGCACCCTTTCCCTGCCACAAGTTCCTGATAGACTCCTGGGCTCCTCCATTCCCCGGATACTTCTCCTGTCCACAGCCCAACTCCCTCCACTTCACACTGTAATCCAGCCTGTATTATCTCCCTCATAGCGGTCTTCATCCTAGGCTTAGGATCCCTGTCTATGGATTTCATATCCCTGGATCACTCCTCCTAACACCCCCGTTCCTGATGTAAAGGGGGACTCTTGATGTCAAGGGAAGACTGCTGATGTTAAAGGGGGACTACCAATGTTAAAGGGGGACTACCAATGTTAAAGGGGGACTCTGATGAGAAAGGGGCCCCAAATTTAAGGGCCATTGCAGATGTAAAGGAGGACTCTTGCTGTAAAAGGGGACTCTGATGTGAAAGGGTGGCTCTTAATGTAAGGAGTCTTCTGATGTAAAGGGGAACTACTGGTGTGAAGGAGGGGACTTTGATGTGAAGGGGGCACCTGATGTGAAGGGGAGATTCTGATATAAAGGGTGACTAAGTATACCTCAGCCCGTAACTGTATCTGAGTGTATACATGGTGTAGGTTTATGTCAGCGGGCCTCTCACTCATGGCACAGAAATTAAGGAGTATTTTGTGGGTATGAGGACTGCGGACTGTGTACAGTATATACCACTGTAAAGCCGTAATAAACCCAAAATCAAAAATGTAATATATTTCAGCTTAGTACTCATTAGATGTGGTGGCTGCATTGTTTTTTTTTTTTTGTTTTTTTTTAAATTTTACCTGGTGATTTGGTCAGTAACGCACCTCCTGTATTAGTGAGACACAACTCTGGATGAAAGAGCAATGGGGGCACCTTTGAACAGCAACGTTGTCAGTCTGGAAGGAAGGGAGTGTTAGATGGACTAGAAGATTTAAATACACTAATACTTAATAAGAAATTGCAGCAAACATATTTTTTCTTTCAGGATAAAGGTCTTACATAAATAAAAAAAAGCTGATCATTGTAAGCACCCCTGTCAATGGTAAATGGTTTGTCTCAACTCTCTAATGGCTACATCTGCAGGACAGCTTGTTCTTTTGAAAAACAAAAAAACATACTGGCTGGATCACCAGGTGAAAATAGAAGAAAGCCTAAAAAAGAAAGAAAAAGAAAACTAATGCAGCCATCACATCTAAGAATTTGTAAGCTGAAATATAATAAATATTTGCTTGTGGGTTTAATACTGATTTAGACTCTATTTAACCATGTTTCTTTAAGCTACCTCAAAATTCAACGCATTTAAGCCACGCCCATTATTGTCGCGATGTGCTCCGCATGTCTTTTCCGTCCCTAGGTGTCCCTCATTCTCAAGTTCCAAAGTTGGGAGGTATGGTTTAGGGTTCCCAAAAACGCAGTGTTAGCGGGATCAGCCCAGATACCTGCTAGCACCTGCGTTTTGCTCCTCCGCCCAGCCCAGCCCAGCCCACCCAAGTGCAGTATCGATCGATCACTGTCACTTACAAAACGCTAAACGCATAACTGCAGCGTTCGCAGAGTCAGACCTGATACCTGTGATCGCTAACAGTTTTTTTGGTAGCGTTTTGGTGAACTGGCAAGCACCAGCGGCCTAGTACACCCTGGTCGTATATCCAGCACTGCAGTAACACTTGGTGATGTGGCGAGTCCCATAAGTGCAGTTCAAGCTGGTGAGGTGGCAAGCACAAGTAGTGTCCCGCTGCTACCAAGAAGAAGACAAACACAGGCCCGTCGTGCCCATCGTGCCCTTCCTGCTGCATTCGCCAATCCTAATTGGGAACCCACCGCTTCTGCAGCACCCGTACTTCCCCCATTCACATCCCCAACCAAATGCAGTCGGCTGCATGAGAGGCATTTTCTTTATGTCCTCCCGAGTACCCCTACCCAACGAACCCCCCCCCAAAAAGATGCCGTGTCTGCAGCAAGTGCGGATATAGGCGTGACACCCGCTATTATTGTCCCTCCTGTCCTGACAATCCTGGTCTTTGCATTGGTGAATGTTTTGAACGCTACCATTCACTAGTTGAGTATTAGCGTAGGGTACAGCACTGCACAGACTAGGCACACTTTCACAGGGTCTCCCAAGATGCCATCGCATTTTGAGAGACCCGAACCTGGAACCAGTTACAGTTATAAAAGTTACAGTTACAAAAAAAAAGTGTAAAAAAAAAAAAAAAAAAAAAAAAATATATAAAATAAAAAATAAAAAGTTGTTGTTTTATTGTTCTCTCTCTCTATTGTTCTGCTCTTTTTTACTGTATTCTAATCTGCAATGTTTTATTGTTATTAGGTTTTATCATGTTTGCTTTTCAGGTATGCAATTTTTTATACTTTACTGTTTACTGTGTTTTATTGTTAACCATTTTTTTGTCTTCAGGTACGCCATTCAGCTGCAGCGCGGATTTATTTGTCTTGACAGCAACAGCGTTTGCTCCCACGATATATAAAGCCGTGACTCCAGCGGAGGTGATATATGTCGAAGCATGGGGGCAGCAGGGGCGGATGAGTGATTTGCTCCTAACTTTTGGGGCGGATGCCCCCATGCTTCGGCATATATAAATGGTGCATGTATGCCCATCATTAGAAGTGGGTGGATGAAGGGAGGTTTTCTAATGGGGGGCATACCCACCAATTAATCTCTTTTTTTCGTTCAGCCCACAGGCTGCATAAAAAAAAGATTACAATATATGCCCAACAAGGACCAGCAACGTACTGGTATGTTCCTGGGCTTTGAGTGGTTATACCAGAATGATGCCTGCAGGTTTAGGTATCATCTTGGTATCATTCTTTTCAGCCAGCGGTCGGGTTTCATGTAAAAGCAATCCTAGCGGCTAATTAGCTTCTAGACTGCTTTTACAAGCAGTGGGAGGGAATGACCCCCCCTCCCACCGTCTTCCATGTTTTTCTCTGGCTCTCCTGTCCCAACAGGGAACCTGAGAATGCAGCCGGTGATTCCGCCAGCTGACCATAGAGCTGATCAGAGACCAGAATGGCTCCAATCATCTCTATGGCCTAAGAAACCGGAAGCTACGAGCATTTCATGACTTAGATTTCGCCGGATGTAAACAGCGCCATTTGGAAATTGGAAAAGCATTTTATCACACCGATTTGGGTGTGGTCAGATGCTTTGAGGGCAGAGGAGAGATCTAGGGTCTAATAGACCCCATTTTTTTCAAAAAAGAGTACCTGTCACTACCTATTGCTATCATAGGGGATATTTACATTCCCTGAGATAACAATAAAAATGATTAAAAAAAAAATGGAACAGTTTAAAAATAAGATAAAAAAGCAAAAAAATTACTGTGTGAAAAAAAAAATGAAATACACACCATTTTAATCTGTAGGGCCTTTGCTTTAAAAAAATATAAAATGTTTGGGGGTTCAAAGTAATTTTCTTGCAAAAAAATTTTTTTTTTTTCATGTAAACAAATAGTGTCAGAAAGGGCTTTGTCTTCAAGTGGTTAGAAGAGTGGGTGATGTGTGACATAAGCTTCTAAATGCTGTGCATAAAATTCCACGACAGTTCAAAACCCCCCCAAATGACCCCATTTTGGAAAGTAGACACCCCAAGCTATTTGCTGAGAGGAATGACGAGTCCATGGAATATTTTATATTGTGACACAAGTTGCAGGAAAAAGACACATTTTTTTTTTTTTGCACAAAGTTGTCACTAAATGATATATTGCTCAAACATACCATGGGAATATGTGAAATTACACCCCAAAATACATTATATTGCTTCTCCTGAGTATGGGGATACCACATGTGTGAGACTTTTTTGGAGCCTAGCCGCATATGGGACCCCAAAAACCAAGCACCGTCTTCAGGGTTTCTAAGGGTGTAAATTTTTGATTTCACTCCTCACTGCCTATCACAGTTTTGGAGGCCATGGAATGCTCAGATGGCACAATCCCCCCCCCCAAATGACCCCATTTTGGAAAGTAGACACCCCAACTATTTGCTGAGAGGTATGGTGAGTATTTTGCAGACCTCGCTTTTTGTCACAAAGTTTTGAAAATTGAAAAAAGAAAAAAAAAATACATTTTTCTTTTCTTTCTTCATTTTCAAAAACAAATGAGAGCTGCAAAATACTCACCATGCCTCTCAGCAAATAGCTTGGGGTGTCTAATTTGCAAAATGGGGTCATTTAGGGGGTTTTGTGCCATCTTGGCATTTTATGGCCTTGGAAACTGTGATAGGTAGTGAGGAGTGAAATCAAAAATTTACGCCCTTAGAAATCCTGAAGGCGATGATTGTTTTCGGGGGCCCCGTACGCAGCTAGGCTCCTGAAAAGTCCCACACATGTGGTATCCCCATACTCAGAAGAAGCAGCAGAATGTATTTTGGGGTGTAATTCCACATATGCCCATGGCATGTTTGAGCAATATATTATTTAGTTACAACTTTGTACAAAAAAAAAAAAAAAAAAGTTTGTCATTTTCCCGCAACTTGTGGCAAAATATAAAATATTCCATGGACTCGACATGCCTCTCAGCAAATATCTTGGGGTGTCTACTTTCCAAAATGGGGTCATTTGGGGTGGGGGGTTGAACTGTTATGGCATTTTATGGCCTTCAAAACTGTGATAGGTAGTGAGGAGTGAAATAAAAAATGTACGCCCTTAGAAATCCTGAAGGCGGTGCTTGGTTTTCGGGGCACCGTACACGGTTAGGCTCCCAAAAAGTCCCACACATGTGGTATCCCCATACTCAGGAGAAGCAGCTAAATGTATTTTGGGGTACAATTCCGCATATGCCTATGGCCTGTGTGAGCAATATATCATTTAGTGACAACTTTTTTGTAATTTTTTTTTTGTCATTATTCAATCACTTGGGACAAAAAAAATTAATATTCAATGGGCTCAACATGCCTCTCAGCAATTTCCTTGGGGTGTCTACTTTCCAAAATGGGGTCATTTGGGGGGGGGGGGGGGGGTTGTACTGCCCTGCCATTTTAGCACCTCAAGAAATGACATAGGCAGTCAAAAACTAAAAGCTGTGTAAATTCCAGAAAATGTACCCTAGTTTGTAGACGCTATAACTTTTGCGCAAACCAATAAATATACGCTTATTGACATTTTTTTTACCAAAGACATGTGGCTGAATACATTTTGGACTAAATGTATGACTAAAATTGAGTTTATTGTATTTTTTTTATAACAAAAAGTAGAAAATATCGTGTTTTTTCAAAATTTTCAGTCTTTTTCCATTTATAGCACAAAAAATAAAAACCGCAGAGGTGATCAAAGAGCATCAAAAGAAAGCTCTATTCATGGGAACAAAAGGACGCAAATTTCGTTTGGGTACAGCATTGCATGACCGCGCAATTAGCAGTTAAAGCGACACAGTGCCAAATTGTAAAAAGTGCTCTGGTCAGGAAGGGGGTAAATCCTTCCGGGGCTGAAGTGGTTAATGAGGAAAAAAATGAACTTAAATGATTTTAGCAAATGGCTGCAATATAACAAAGAGTGAAAAATTTAAGGGGGTCTGAATACTTTCTGTCCCCACTGTGTGTGTGTATATATATATATATATATATATATATATATATATATATATATATATATATATATATATATATATATATATATATATATATATATATACATACACACTGTGTATATTGTACATTCACTTCAGTCCGTACCGTCAAGGAGCTTACAATCTAAGGTGCGTACATTCATGCATACACATACTAGGGCTAATTATAGCGGTTGTATACCCTCAGAAAAAAAAAAAAAGTTAAATAAAACCCTGTAAGGCAAAGGCATAATGAGCTAGTATGCACTGCATACTAGCTCATTATGAAATACTTACCTTAGAACAAGATCCCTGTATCACAGGCCAGTCCACGCTGAGGGAGCTGACATTTTGCCCTTGGCCTGTCTTCCAAATTTGCCGCTCCGGCGCTGTGAGTGGTTGGAACCGCGATGACGTCACTCTTACGTATGCGCGCGGGAGTCTTCTTCCCGGCAATGTCTGCCGGACCTTCAGCCAGGCATTCACAGTGCATGTGCCGCTGATTTCAGGGGCTGCATGCAAAGTGAATATCTCCTAAACCGTACAGGCTTAGGGTACATTAATTTTACCTACAGGTAAGCCTTATTGTAGGCTTACCTGTAGGTAAAAATGTAAAAAGTGGGTATACAACCACTTTATCCTACCAGCAAGTCTCTGGAGTGTGGGAAGAAATCCGACTACCCAGAGGAAACCCACACAGGAACAGGGAGTACGTGCAAACTCTAAGCAGGTGATGTCATGGTTGGGATTCAAACCAGCAACCCTAGAGCTATGCAACTGTGCTGCCTATGTCTAAATGCTATACAAACCACTAAATGCACAATGCATAGTTGCCAACATTGAAAAAAAAATATGTGGGACACTTTTATGGCTGTAGGCGGAGCCGTACAATAATTAGGGGGCGGGTCATTCGTTTGTAGGCGTGGCTTAGAAAAAAAGGTGTGACACGCGAAACGCGCCATGGCTAAAATGGGTGTGGCTTACGTGAAAAGTGGGCGTGGCTTACATGAAAGTGGGCGTGGCTTACATGAAAGTGCCCATGGCTCAAGAGGGTGTGGTTAGAGTCTGAGATGAATGAGGGATGGAGAGGGAAAGGGGGAGAGGGGGAGAAGGAAAGGGGGAGAGGGGAATGACGGGACAGCAGCCCCAGATCCTACACAATAGAAATATGTGTATTCTAGAAAGTTTAACAATCAGCAGATAAAGATACTCCAAACACCTGGTGTTAACGCTTCAATCATCCCGGCACCATGGTTGTTATGGTGTCAGGATGATTGAAGCGCATTATTTCTATTATTACATTGTAATATAAAATGAAATCATTCAACTCACCATAATGCCGAATCAGTGGGATCCCTGAGCGTGTCACTAGCCACGTCGCCTGCCACCAGCAGAGTCTGTCCTTGCATCAGGTGCCACCAGCAGAGTCCGTCCTTGCATCAGGTGCCCCCGGCAGAGTCTGTCCTTGCATCAGGTGCCCCCAGCAGAGTCCGTCCTTGCATCAGGTGCCCCTGGCAGAGTCCGTCCTTGCATCAGGTGCCCCTGGCAGAGTCTGTCCTTGCATCAGGTGCCCCCGGCAGAGTCTGTCCTTGCATCAGGTGCCCCCGGCAGAGTCTGTCCTTGCATCAGGTGCCACCAGCAGAGTCTGTCCTTGCATCAGGTGCCCCCGGCAGAGTCCGTCCTTGCATCGGGTGCCCCCGGCAGAGTCCGTCCTTGCATCAGGTGCCCCCGGCAGAGTCTGTCCTTGCATCAGGTGCCCCCGGCAGAGTCTGTCCTTGCATCAGGTGCCCCCGGAACAGTCTGTCCTTGCATCAGGTGCCACCAGCAGAGTCTGTCCTTGCATCAGGTGCCCCCGCCAGAGTCTGTCCTTGCATCAGGTGCCCCCGCCAGAGTCTGTCCTTGCATCAGGTGCCCCCGCCAGAGTCTGTCCTTGCATCAGGTGCCCCCGCCAGAGTCTGTCCTTGCATCAGGTGCCCCCGCCAGAGTCTGTCCTTGCATCAGGTGCCCCCGGCAGAGTCTGTCCTTGCATCAGGTGCCCCCGGCAGAGTCTGTCCTTGCATCAGGTGCCCCCGGCAGAGTCTGTTCTTGCATCAGGTGCCCCCGGCAGAGTCCGTCCTTGCATCAGGTGCCCCCGGCAGAGTCCATCCTTGCATCAGGTGCCCCCCGCCAGAGTCTGTATAGACCCCCTCCATCAGTGCAGACCCCCTCCATCAGTGCAGACCCCCTCCATCAGTGCAGACCCCCTCCATCAGTGCAGACCCCCTCCATCAGTGCAGATCCCCTCCATCAGTGCAGACCCCCTACATCAGTGCAGACCCCCCCTCTATTAGTGCAGCCCCCCTCAGTGCAGCCCCCCCTCTATTATTGCAGCCCCCCTCTATTAGTGCAGACCCCCCCTCAGTGCAGCCCCCCTCTATTAATGCAGCCCCCCCTCAGTGCAGCCCCCCTCTATTAGTGCAGCCCCCCCTCTATTAGTGCAGACCCCCCTCAGTGCAGCCCCTCCTCTATTAGTGCAGCCCCCCCTCAGTGCAGCCCCCCTCTATTAGTGCAGACCCCCCCTCAGTTAGTGCAGCCCCCCCTCAGTTAATGCAGCCCCCCCTCAGTGCAGCCCCCCTCAGTTAGTGCAGCCCCCCCTCAGTGCAGCCCCCCTCAATGCAGCCCAGCCCCCGCTCAGTGCAGGAGCGGCCGGTGTTCTGCCGAGAAAGTTCCCCTCGGCAATGGAGGACCCCCTGTACTGCGCAGGTGCAGCGCTTGCGCAGTACGGGGCTGGGGAACTTTCAGCAAGACACGGCGCCGGCGCCGTGTCTTCTGCTTGTATCAGTGGAGAGGGGAGGGGCCGTGCAGCTAAAGAAGCCGCTTCATTGGCTGCACGGATCGAGCCCCCTTCCCCTCTCCACTCAACACTAGAGGAAGATAGAGCCGCGGCGCCGGCCGCCATTTTGCTGGAGCCCGCTGCTCCAAAAAAACAAAAAAAACAACATTCCCGATTTTCCTTATGGAAAATCCCGATTTGGGACAGCCTCCAATCGGGACGAGGGTCCCAAAATCGGGATTGTCCCGGGAAAATCGGGACTGTTGGCAACTATGACAATGGCATACATATATGAAAGCTGTTTTACTTGCTAAAGGATTTTTATTTTTGTCCATCTAGTTCTAACCATTCTTTATTGCTGTCAACTAACACAGGTTAGGTCACAACCCCCAGCCTGTGACTGAACAGTGAAAGAAAAACAGCACACAGCTAAGATCATCTGTCTGGCACTTTGCTTCTTGCCTCCAGTCAGTATGCACCTTGTTAGAGCATAACCTGGCTGGCTCCTTGTGCTGAATTTCAGCCTTCCGAACTCTGCTGTAAAGTGGATTTCAAGGGGGTCAAATTCAGGTACTTATATTGCTTGCATTAAAAAATACTTTTATTTATGTTTGAATTACTACAGATTTAAAGAAATAGTCCCATTCTATCAAAATAGCAGAGGTTTAGCACAGTCAGAAAACACGTAAGTGGCTCTACACAAAGATTGCACAGTATATAACAAAGGATTTGTGTTTGTGTGTGTGTATGTGTGTATGTATATATATATATATATATATATATATATATATATATATATATATATATATACACACAATAGGTATATATAGGTATACAGTATATGTATATAAATTATATATGTATATATATATATATATATATATATATATATATACACACATAACAGGGGTGAGTCACAAGTCACAACAGGCTCCACACTATCTAATTGTAATCAATCCAAGGGGGTCACCGCTACCAACAATTAGTTTTTGGCCCAATGTATGAAGTTTATTTCCTTTTCCATGGGTAGCGGTACCCCCTTAGGGGCTGCTAAAAGTTGTGGTCCACCTGTCACCCTGCCCAGCCTGTCTTTTACTTCTCAGTCACTCTTGAGACAATGAACAGTCATATGCTTGTTTTTGTATTTTTATTGAGGGGATTAGAACTTGGATGGGTAAGGGGTTTATGGGAGGTCCAAAGACGAATAGTTCATAGTTGCCAACATTGTAAAAAAAATTTTCGGGACACTTTTTTGGCTGTAGGCGGTGTCAGCCTATAATTAGGGGCGGGGCATGCGGCAGTAGGCATGGCATAGGAAAAAATAAAAAATGCGGCGCGCGAAAAGAATGGGCGTGGTTTACGTGAAATAGTGAGCGGGGCTTACATGGGCGTGGCTAAAATGGGGTGTGGTTAGAGTCTGAGATGAATGAGGGATGGAGAGGGAAAGGGGGAAAGGGGGGTAGAGGGAGAGGGATGGAGGGACAGCAGACCCAGATCCTACACCACAATAGCAATGTGTATTCCAGAGTTTAACCATCAGCAGATAAAGATACTCCAAACACCTGGTGTTGGCACTTCAATCATCCCGTCACCATGATTGTTATGGTGTCAGGATGATTGAAGCGCATTATTTCTATTATTACATTGTAATATAAAATGAAATCATTCAACTCACCATAATGCAGAATCAGTGGGACCACTGAGCGTGTCACCTGCTATGTCGCCTGCCACCAGATGCCATCAGGTTCCCCCTGCAGAGTCTGTCCTTACATCAGGTGCCCCCAACAGAGTCTGTCCTTGCATCAGGTGCCCCAGCAGAGTGCCTCCTTCCATCAGGCATTCCCAGTACAGTACCTCTTACATCAGGTGTCCCCAGCGGAGTGTTGGCTGCAGATGGAGTGTTGGCTACAGTCTAGCTACATCTCCTCAAGAGTGGTGACAAGGGGAGAGAGGTGTGTGGGTGGAGGCATGGTGACTTGGGGTGTTACAGGCTGACTTGGGGAAGGGTGGAGACAGGGTGGTGATTTGGGGGTGCAGGCATGATGGTGACCTGGGGGGTGCAGGCATGGTGGTGACTAGGCCGGAGGGGGTGTAGGCATGGGGGGAGGGGGATGCAGGCATGGTGTTGTCATGGGGGGAGGCGGGTGCAGGTATGGTGGTGATATGGGGGGAGGGGGTGCAGGTATAGTGGCGACATGGGGGGAACAGGTATGGTGATGACATGGGGGAGGGGGGGCAGGTAGGGTGGTGATATAGGGGAGGGGGCCAGGGCTGGACTGGGACAAAAATGTGGCCCTGGACTTCATCCAGACCGGCCCAGGGCACAACACATCAGGGTACGGTACATCAGGCCACATCAGGGCACAAGGCACATCAGGATACAAGGCACATCAGTGCACAGCATATCAGGATACAGGGTACAGCACATCAGGGTAGAGAGCCCAGCACATCAGCATATAGGGCACATCAAGCACAACACATCAGGGTACAGAGCCCAACACATCAGCGTATAGGGCACAGCACATCAGGACACAGCACATCAGGGCACACGACATTGAGGCACAGGACATCGGGGCACATCAGGGCACGGGGCACCGGGCCACAAGGCACATCAGGTCACGGGGCACATCAGGGCATAGGAGATCGGGGCACAGCACATCAGGGCATATAGCACATCAGGGCACAGAGCACATAGCATATCAGGGCACATCAGGTCATATAGCACATCAGGGCACATCAGGGCATATGGCACATCAGGGCATATAGCACATCAGGGCACATAGCACATCAGGGCACATCAGGGCATATAGCACATCAGGGTACGGGGCACATAGCACATCAGGGCACATTATGACACATCAGGGCACATGGCACATTATGGGGCACATCAGGGCACATAGCACATCAGGGCACGGGGCACATCAGGGCACGGGGCACATCAGGGCACATGAGGGCACATAGCAGATCAGGGCACGGGGCACATTAGGGCACATCAGGGCACATCAGGGCACATTATGGGGCACATCAGGGCACATTGCACATCAGGGCACGGGGCACATCAGGGCACATGGCACATCAGGGCACGGGGCACATAGCACATCAGGGCATGGGGCACATCAGGGCACATTATGGAAAAATCAGGGCACATGGCACATTATGGGGCACATCAGGACACATGGCACATCAGGACACATGGCACATTATGGGGCACATCAGGGCACATGGCACATCAGGGCACGGGGCACATCAGGGCACATGGCACATTATGGGGCACATCAGGGCACATAGCACATCAGGGCACGGAGCACATCAGGGCACATTATGGAAAAATCAGGGCACATGGCACATTATGGGGCACAGGGCACATTATGGCACATCAGGGCACATTATGGCACATCAGGGCACATGGCACATTATGGAAAAATCAGGGCACATGGCACATTATGGGGCACAGGGCACATTATGGCACATCAGGGCACATTATGGCACATCAGGGCACATGGCACATTATGGGGCACATCAGGGCACATTATGGGGCACAGGGCACATCAGGGCATATAGCACATCAGGGCACGGGGCAAGTCAGGGCACATAGCACTTCAGGGCACGGGGCACGTCAGAGCACATAGCACATCAGGGCACATAGCACGTCAGAGCACGGGGCACGTCAGGGCACATGGTACATTATGGGGCACATGAGGGCACATGGCACATCAGGGCACATGGCACATTATGGGGCACATCAGGGCACGGGGCACATCAAGGCACATGGCACATTATGGGGCACATCAGGGCACATAGCAC
Organism: Aquarana catesbeiana; assembly: GCF_042186555.1. NCBI lineage: Eukaryota > Metazoa > Chordata > Amphibia > Anura > Ranidae > Aquarana > Aquarana catesbeiana. The sequence goes on along the minus strand of NC_133325.1, from coordinate 418,568,660 downwards.
ATCAGGGCACGGGGCACATCAGGGCACATTATGGAAAAATCAGGGCACATGGCACATTATGGGGCACAGGGCACATTATGGCACATCAGGGCACATGGCACATTATGGGGCACATCAGGGCACATCAGGGCATATAGCACATCAGGGCATGGGGCACGTCAGGGCACATAACACATCAGGGCACATAGCACGTCAGGGCTCGGGGCACGTCAGGGCACATGGCACATTATGGGGCTCATCAGGGCACATTATGGGGCACATAGCACATCAGGGCATGTGGCACGTCATGGCACATAACATATCAGGGCACATTATGGCACATGGCACATTATGGGGCTCATCGGGGCACATGGCACATTAGGGCACATTAGGGCACATTAGGGCATGGGGCACCTCAGGAGGCACATTATAGGGCACATTACCAACTAGCCAGTATGCAGAGCAGTGCAGGAAGCGTGTCTGTAGTAAGTTCTCTCATGTCACAGTGACTCACGAGCGGCTGCTCCCCGGCGGCCCCCCCTCTTCTCGTCATAGATGAGACACTGTCACACACGGGGCAGAGTGGAGGGAGGATTTCCTTGTGTTCAGTGGAGAGGGGGGAGGGGTCGCCAATCCCTGTAGCCAATAGGCTTCAGTGTACAATAGAATTTTCTATTTGTACACTGAAGAGAGAAGCCGATTGGCTCCCCCTCTCCCCTGCACTGAACACAAGGGGAAACAACTCATTGACTGACTCGTGGGGCGACGGCGGCCATTTTTGTGGAGCCGTTGCCGTTTTTTTACAAAAACACTCACGATTTTCTCGGGACAAACCCAAAAATTCGGGAAAACACTCGGGACAAGATTAAATCGGGACGAGGATCCCAAAATTGGGATTGTCCTGGGAAAATCGGGACTGTTGGCAACTATGATAGTTGGATCAGTATATAATCTAGTGGAACTTCTATGTACACTTTACAACTCCAGTCTCCTCCAGCACTTCACTTGCTTGCAGACTGTTACTCTCTCTCTCCTGCACCACACTTCACTGAGGGTACAGCTAGCACATGGTTAGGCCCAACACTGACAAAGTCAGGCTCTGGCAATGGCCATTTACAGGCAGGGACCACAGGTCCCTTTCATGTAGCAGCAAAAATAGGAAAAGAGTCTCTAGTGTTAGCTGATCTATGGTGGGCTACTGCTCCCAGTCAGTCCTCTTCAGGCCCTGCCAGCCCTCCTGGCTGCAGCTGCCTGACTCCACTGCCCATGACATCAGTCTCTCAAGCTGGCTCTACATCCATCTCAGACTGCACACTCCCAGTCTGCTCCAGCATACTTTCCCAGATCTCCCGACTGTGCCTGCCACTCACCAACAACTAGTGGATCCCTTCTGGAGACTTTGCCTGGCAGTACCTTCCACTGTCCTCTCCTGCTCCTGGTCAGAACACTCCTGTGGTTTGCATGAGGGTCCCTTTCACTCCCGAGCTCCAGGCCCCAAGGTCACCCCCCCAGACTGGGGAGCTCTCTTAAAGGCCTCGACAGCTAGTACCCCATCTCCCAGTTCTTCCACACGACAACTCCCCCCAGATGGGCTGACCCTGTGTATTTGAGGCCCCTAACCAAAAGATGATGTTCCCTGTGAGTCACCAGCCTACACTGAGCCACTCCCAGCCCACACAGATCAAAGCAAACAGTCCTAGTTTCTTGCTAGGCCTGCCTAAATTTACTTGCACTACAAAAAATCCTAACTCTTGCACATACCTAGGTAGAGGGTGCTACACATGCATTTACATTTGCACAACAGTTTTGAGCACCTATGATCGTCAGGTGTATGTATGTTATATACTGTACGTGTGCATCTCTCCGAATGCAAAAGCAGGGCTCCCCAGTAGGGTTGCCACCTGTACAGTCCAGTTTTTGAATGATGTGTTTGGGTTTTCATCTGCCCCAGACCTGAACACATCATTCACACGGACTGCATCGAGAGTAACGAGTCTGCTCAATGGATGTGTGTCTCCCCTCCCCTGCTGTCTCACTCTTAGCTGTGCAGTGTGAGCCCACCCCGCACTAATGCTGAGTGCAGGGGGATCTGAACTTCGGCCGGGGACTCAGCCTAGCCTGGCTACTCAGTACAGTGTGCCCACATTGCCTGCCACTGATTGCATGTAGGAGGGAGCTGCGGGCGGCACAGACAAGGGGGAGGCAGCTGAAGAATTTGTATACAAAATAGAGTCTGCAACATCATGCTATGCCTCAGTCTCTGTTTATAATAAAGCCTGCCCTAAAGCAGTGAGGAGGATGCGCCCATATCTATTGCCATCCGGCTTCTTTTCTATGGCAGCAGCACTCGCCCTTTTCCATACAGGAGAAACTCCCTTTCTCCTGGGCACAGGCTCCTCTCAGGCTGAGCGGCTGGATTGGGGCTGTGACAGAACTCCTCTACAGGTGGGCAGAGCAAGCGAGACAACCCTACAATGCAGTCCGATCACTGCTTCCTGCCCAATAGACATCAGGACTCACCCCAGAGCAGAATGAAGATAACAACAGATGCCAGACTGCATATTCTCCTCCCATGATTCCCAACCTGTTCTGCCTTCCAAACTGTATGATTCTGTGCTGTAATCCTGTTCTGCACCTTACAGTGCAGGTTTACTGAAAGAAAAAGTAAAAATGTTGACTATGCCAGGAATATACTGGGACTTCTCAGGCTCTGCATGGATGTATTCCATATACACACTATATCTTATTAAAAATCATTCTTTTTGATAATGTGGAATACTTCTATGTATAACCTGAAAAGTCCCAGTATATTCCTGACATTGTCAAACATTTGAGCGTAAACAGCAAGAGACGTGGTGCCAGAATACAGTCCAACTCCAGGAAAGGGAAAAAGTCCACCCTTGCACTGCTGGGGGGAAATAGCCACTTTCACTTATATGTTTCCATGTTCCAGCCAGCTGCAGTGCTCTCCTCCTTCACCCAAAGCCTCAGCATCATTGCATACCATACATTAACCCTCTATGGTACAATGAAGGTGCTGGAGTGCTACCACAGCCTGTCACAACTTTCACAGAAACTGCAGGGGACCAGTCACAGAGATTGAGGGAATCAGGTAAAGTTGGGTACACACAGAGTACATTTCTTCCAATTTACTATGCTTATTATGCTTCAGAGAAAGCGGCAGAGAAAGGAACTGGAGAATTTGCCCTCAGTCCCTTTTCTCTGTCTCAAAAGTGAGCTATCAGGGGTCTGTTTAGACCCCTGCTATTTCACCAAAGCCTACCAACAAGACTGTTAAAAAATGTAAAAATAAATAAATTTGTAAAGAACAACTGAATAAAAAAACTACTCACACCGTACTCTGCCCTACTGACACCAGCCTCTGCCCTACTGACACCGGCCTCTGCCCTACTGACACCATCCACTGCCCTACTAACACCAGCCTCTGCCCTACTGACACCATCCACTGCTCTACTGACACCATCCACTGCTCTACTGACACCATCCACTGCTCTACTGACACCATCATCTGCACTACTGACACCAGCCTCTGCCCTACTGGCACCATCCACTGCCCTACTCACACTGTTCTCTGCCCTACTGACACAGGCCTCTGGCCTACTGACACCATCCACTGCCCTACCCACACCATCCACTGCCCTACTGACACCAGCCTCTGCCCTACTGACACCATCCACTGCTCTACTGACACCATCCTCTGCACTACTGACACCAGCCTCTGCCCTACTGACACCATCCACTGCCCTACTCACACTGTTCTCTGCCCTACTGACACAGGCCTCTGGCCTACTGACACCATCCACTGCCCTACCGACACCATCCACTGCCCTACCGACACCATCCACTGCTCTACCGACACCATCCACTGCCCTACTGACACCATCCACTGCCCTACTGACACCATCCACTGCCCTACTGACACCATCCACTTCTCTACTGAAACCGCCTACTGCTCTACTGACACCTTCCACTGCTCTACTGACACCATCCACTGCCCTACTAACACCGCTGACTGCTCTACTGACACCGACCACTGTCCTACTGACACCGTCCACTGCTCTACCGACACCGTCCTCTGCCCTACTGACATCATCCACTACCCTACTGACATCATCCACTACCCTACTGACATCATCCACTACCCTACTGACACCGTCCTCTGCTCTACTGACATCGACCACTGTCCTACTGACACTGTCCACTGCCCTACTGACTGTCCGCTTTTAAGGTAGGCTAATTCATATTTTTACAGTGACATTTGTTTTATTAATTTAATCATATTTTATGGGTACAAGAATGCTTTTATTTTATTTAACAATGCCCCTTTCAGCCCCTCCCAATGCATGTTGGCAAACACTCACTGTGGCGCACTTAGCGTGCTGCATTACAACTCTCCTTGAGGCACTCAAAGATGTCTTAGGTTTTTTACAATCCTATAGTGCAGTGATGGCGAACCTTGGCACCCCAGAGGTTTTGGAACTACATTTCCCATGATGCTCAACTACACTGCAGAGTGCATGAGCATCATGGGAAATGTAGTTCCTAAACATCTGGGGTGCCAAGGTTCGCCATCACTGCTATAGTGTATACTCAACAAAAAAAAATAATTTAATTGTGCCGCTAAAGTGTTCGGGTTTGGCTTGAAGAAACGGTGGCAACCCTACTCCCCAGGTGCCAGGGATTTTATGGTAAAGTAGAAAGGAGCTGCTAAACATTAATGTGCATGAGACAGGGGGTTGAATGAACCTGACGTTGCACATGCATCTAAGCCATAGAACATACATTCTCAACCAGGGTTCCTCCAGAGGTTGCTAGGGGTTCCTTGAGCTGTGGCCTCCCATCTGATGATGCCTGCATAGTTCCACATTCAATGCAAGTTTAGCTGTATGTAAGGGTGACATTCTAACCACCACTGTAATGCCCTGTACACACGGTCAGACATTGATCAGACATTCCGACAACAAAATTCATGGATTTTTTCCGACGGATGTTGGGTCAAACTTGTCTTGCATACACACGGTCACACAAAGTTTTCGGAAAATCCGATCGTTCTGAACGCGGTGATGTAAAACATGTATGTGGGGACTATAAACGGGGCAGTAGCCAATAGCTTTCATCTCTTAATTTATTCTGAGCATGCGTGGCACTTTGTGCGTCGGATTTGTGTACACACGATCGGAATTTCCGACAACGGATTTTTTTGTTGGAAAATTTTATAGCAAGCTCTCAAACTTTGTGTGTCGGAAATTCCTATGGAAAATGTGTGATGGAGCCCACACACGGTCGGAATTTCCGACAACAAGGTCCTATCACACATTTTCCATTGGAAAATCCTATCGTGTGTACAGGGCATAAGGGGAGCGTTATTCCTACCGACTACCAGTGTAACGAACATTACTGTAACTGATTCATGATAAATTTATTTAGGATGGGTTCTCTGAGACCTGTCAATTATTTCAAGCCTCTAGGGTAAAAAGGTTAAGAAAAGCTGCTATAGAACAAAAAGTGGAATGTAATTAAATAGCAGCTAGGTCCCAGAGATTTTTTTTTTTCGTGCTACCCCTGACCATGAATAGTAAAGTGAATTTTGGAAAATTTGTTTTGCTAAAACTTCACTGCATAATTATCTGTTTAAAGCTGAATTCCAGGCAAACGTAAAAGACACACATTAACGCAGTCCTGCATCCATTTTTATATCCTTAAATATATTGTTTTTAAATGAAAGTAGTGTAAATATCTGAATTTGACTTTAAGACAAGTATTGTAAGTATTTGGATTTTGGTATCAGCCTCTTGCAGCCTCTGTACAGCAGAGCTCAGACTGGGGGAGGGAGGAGCAGCACAGCAAGCCAATCAGATGTGATGCGGTGCAACAAGCATGCTAATAGGATGTGAAGATTTGCTTTGGGTTTGGATAAACGTGTCTGTGGTTTGGTGAGTGGGTGAACAAAGTGACCTGATTTACCCTATTTGCTATGTACTTTTACTCATTCATGTGTGGAACCCTCATGTTCTAAAGGAGGCTTCCATATTTTAATAAATCCCCCCTTCCCCCACAGACCTCCATATCCCTTTTGTAGGACAGGATGTGGGGATGAGGCTTTTATGCCCATCAACATGGGCAACAGATGACTTGCAAGGTGGGGAATATAATATGGTGTAAAGGGCATCCACAAAAATATGTCTGTTGTTTCAGAAAGCTGGGTACACACTTTTGTGCTGTGTTAACACATCAAATTCACATGCATTGCTTCATGCCTTGATGTGTGTCAGGAAGCCCATTTATTTGGATTGGCTGCCTAACACACCAAAAAAGTGCATGTGCTTTTTTTGGAATGCAGTGCACCACAACACATAAAATGTTGTACATCTGTGTAGGCGGGGCTTACTATGTCCAAGTGCGGGGACTCGGAGCAAGCTCTCGTTAGTGCCCCCAGTGGTAGGCAGAGGCTGCGGTCACCTGAAATCATCGTTTAGCAGCACTAAAATTAAAAGCGAGATTCCTCCAACTGTTGACTCATTTGTAATTCGTGGCCAAACTCCTACATCCTTTACACCTATGTATTTCTGACACAATTCTGTTAGACTTCACCCCTCCCCAGGTGTGTAGCATTTCTGAGCGGTGCAGAGCTTGTACTGGTCTCCACCAACCCAGCAGTCCTGTCACCTCACTTCCAGTTACTACGCTCCATATGTTGATATTGGATAAAGGAAGCACACTTCCCATAAACCCAAGCATGTTGTACTTCCAAATATATTTTTTTTTCAAAATTGTCACTATTTTTTTTGTTTATAGCGCAAAAAATAAAATACCACCAAAAGAAAGCTCTATTTGTGGGAAAAAAAGGACGTCAATTTTGTTTGGGTACAGCATCGCACAACCGCGCAATTGTCAGTTAAAGCGGCGCAATGCCGTATCGCAAAAAATGGCATGGTCATTGAGCAGCCAAATCATCTGGGGCTAAAGTGGTTAAACACTTTTTTTTTTTTTTTTATATATATACAAATATTTTTTCTTTTTTTAGCCCCCTTTCACACTGGAGGCATTTTTCAGGCACTAAAGGGCTAAAGATAGCACCTGTAAAGCGCCTAAAAAATGCCTCCCCTGCAGCCCCAGTGTAATAGCCTGAGTGTTTTCAGACTAGAGCTGTGCGCTTTCAGGATGTTAGAAAAAGTCCTGCAAGCGGCATCTTCAGAGCGGACTTCAATTTTGTTTGATGTACAGCGTATATCGGCGTGAGTTGGTCGGCAAGTGGTTAAACATTTGGATTTGCTGCATTGAAACATCCCTTTTAATGCAAAGAAAGTCAGGGTCTGGCTCTTATTTGATATATTGGACCTCATCCCACTAGGGGCCACCTTATTCTTGATATTTGAAGCCTTCCTAAATGTGACTCTGGGTCTTTTAGTTATAGAGGATTTCAGATGAGGATCTTGTAACCAATTGACCAATGCTTGTTCAAGATGTTCTCCATTTTTCAATACTGTTCATGAAATTGGGCGATAAATCTAACTGATGAGTTATTATCCAACTGGGTATCTCTAGATGATCCTTCATTGGTCAGGTAGAAAGAGTAAGCCTCATCAATAAGATTGCTTGGACACCCCTTGTCCAAAAATCTGTTCTTGAGAAGAGAACTATGTGCTATATAACCCTCGTTTCTTGTACAGTAATGCCTTAGCAGACACAATTGGCTTTTAGGAATATTTTTAACCCACCTAGGGTGATGGCAACTATCATAATGTAAAAAAAGAGTTTCCAGCTGTGGTCTTAAGACTGGCCATACATTATACATTTTCTTGTACAACTTTCCTTTAGAGTCACCAAAACCATATAATTTGAGGTCAAACCTAAACACTTTCAGTTTGTATGCAATCAGGCAGGCCCTTGCACTACATAGTTGAAGGTAAATCTAAAGAAAATTGAATAAGAAAATAATATAATGTATGGCCAGCCTAACATAGTTTTTGGCAAAAATGGACTGACCGTCATAGCACAGTTCTAGATCCACAGAGGCCAAGGTGTCCCTATCTTGAATGTGAAGGCTAGCCCGAAGTTTACTGCATCCCTTATAGAACTACATCTGGTATGTAGTATATCCTCTGTAATTTAAAAGATAATTGGTTTAAAAAAAACATGCACATCATATGGTTTATTGAGACACATTCTATCCCTGGAAATCATAAAGAATATTGCAGATGCTCTTTAGAATTCTGTCACTCCTCTTCACGAGAAAAGTCAGTGAGTGTGACAAATTTAACTGTTGGAAACAGTTACATAAGTTTGTCACATGAAGGTAGCCAGCAATGATGCTGAAGTGTCCATACCAGACACACATTCCACAGTGGGACTGCATGATGATGAGCCAGATAAAATTACAAGTTCAGTACTATAAACTCCCTGACCGGCCTCTTCATAATGCAATTTTCACATGTCGCAATATATTGCCCATTTTTAAATAAAATATAAAAGATGAGGTTGCAGTGAGTAAATTCTAAATAAAGTAAATACCCATTATGTCAAGGCTTAAACTTGCGCGCCCATAAGATGGCAACAAACTTCGATACCCAAAATTATCCATATGCACTTCTTTAACCACTTGCCGACTGCCTAACGCAGATATACTGTGGCAGAATGGCATAGGCAGGCAAAATCCAGCCCGAGGCGGTTGGCATCGTTAGGAAGAGCTGGCAAGATTGTGTGGGACTTGGTGTCACCCTTATTCGGAAAGGGGTACCACTTGTACGTGGACAATTATTACACAAGCGTGCCACTTTTTAGTCACTTGTTTGATCATCAGATTGGAGCATGTGGCACCGTGCGACCTAATCGCCGGGGCTTTCCCCAGCGGCTTGTAGATTCCCGTCTTAGGCTGGGGGGGAGAGCCTGCTTGCAGTGTAATAACTTGCTCTCTATGAAGTGGAGGGATGATAAGAATGTTTTCGTTCTTACCTCCCTTCATGCAGACACGACGGTCCAAATTACTGCGACAGGGGTTGTGGAGAAACCCCTCTGTGTCCACAAATATAACCAAAATATGGGAGGGGTGGACCTCAACGACCAGTTGTTGGCGCCATACCTAGTTGGTACAAGAAAGTGTCTGTTTATTTATTTCAATTGGCTTTGCTGAACGCTCATGTGCTATACAGAGCCTCAGGACAGACTGGATCCTTCCTTAAATTCTAGGAAGAGATCCTCAGAGCCCTTCTGTTTCCAGACGGTGCTCCACCTCACTTTCCCCAACCAAATACAGTAAGCCGGCTGCATGAGAGGCATTTTCTTTATGTCCTCCCCAGTGCCCCTACCCAACAAACCCCCCAAAAAAGATGTCGTGTCTGCAGCAAGCGTGGATATAGGTGTGACACCCACTATTATTGTCCCTTCTGCCCTGACAATCCTGGTCTTTGCATTGGTGAATGTTTTAAACGCTACCATACACTAGTTGAGTATTAGCGTAGGGTTCAGCCCTGCACAGACTAGGCACACTTTCACAGGGTCTCCCAGGATGCCATCGCATTTTGAGAGACCTGAACCTGGAACCGGTTACAGTTACAAAAGTTACAGTTACAAAAAAAAGTGTAAAAAAAAAAAAACACAAAAAAATATATACAATAAAAAAAACAAAAATTGTTGTCGTTTTATTGTTCTCTCTCTATTCTCTTTCTATTGTTCTGCTCTTTTTTACTGTATTCTATTCTGCAATGTTTTATTTACCTTGACAGCAACAGCGTTTGCTCCCACGATACATAAAGCCGTGACTCAAGAGTTGTCGGAGGTGATTTCACCACCACAGTTAAAAAAAAGAGCATACAGTGGGGGATAGAAAGTATTCAGACCCCCTTAAATTTTTCACTCTTTGTTATATTGCAGCCACCATTTACTAAAATCATTTAAGTTCATTTTTTCCTCATTAACGTACACACAGCACCCCATATTGACAGAAAAACACAGAATTGTTGACATTTTTGCAGATTTATTAAAAAAGAAAAACTGAAATATCACATGGTCCTAAGTATTCAGACCCTTTGCTGTGACACTCATATATTTAACTCAGGTGCTGTCCATTTCTTCTGATCATCCTTGGGATGGTTCTACACCTTCATTTGAGTCCAGCTGTGTTTGATTATACTGATTGGACTTGATTAGGAAAGCCACACACCTGTCTATAAAAGACCTTACAGCTCACAGTGCATGTCAGAGCAAATGAGAATCATGAGGTCAAAAGGAACTCCCTGAAGAGCTCAGAGACAGAATTGTGGCAAGGCACAGATCTGGCCAAGGTTACAAAAACATTTCTGTTGCACTTAAGGTTCCTAAGGGCACAGTGGCCTCCATAATCCTTAAATGGAAGACGTTTGGGATGACCAGAACCCTTCCTAGAGCTGGCCGTCCGGCCAAACTAAGTTATCGGGGGAGAAGAGCCTTGGTGAGAGTGGTAAAGAACCCAAAGATCACTGTGGCTGAGCTCCAGAGATTCAGTCAGGAGATGGGAGAAAGTTGTAGAAAGTCAACCATCACTGCAGCCCTCCACCAGTCTGGGCTTTATGGCAGAGTGGCCCGACGGAAGCCTCTCATCAGTGCAAGACACTTGAAAGCTCACATGCAGTTTGCTAAAAAACACCCGAAGGACTCCAAGATGGTGAGAAATAAGATTCTCTGGTCTGATGAGACCAAGATAGAACTTTTTGGCCTTAATTCTAAGCGGTATGTGTGGAGAAAACCAGGTACTGCTCATCAACTGTCCAATACAGTCCCAACAGTGAAGCATGTTGGTGGCAGCATCATGCTGTGGGGGTGTTTTTTAGCTGCAGGGACAGGACGACTGGTTGCAATCGAGGAAAAGATGAATGCGGCCAAGTACAGGGATATCCTGGACAAAAACCTTCTCCAGAGTGCTCAGGACCTCAGACTGGGCAACAAGAAAATGACCCTAAGCACACAGCTAAAATAACGAAGGAGTGGCTTCACAACAACTCTGTGACTGTCCTTGAATGGCCCAGCCAGAGCCCAGACTTAAACCCAATTGAGCATCTCTGGAGAGACCTAAAAATGGCTGTCCACCAACGTTTACCATCCACCCTGACAGAAATGGAGAGGATCTGCAAGGAGGAATGGCAGAGGATCCCCAAATCCCGGTGTGAAAAACTTGTTGCATCTTTCCCAAAAAGACTCATGGCTGTATTAGATCAAAAGGGTGCTTCTACTAAATACTGAGCAAAGGGTCTGAAGATTTAGGACCATGTGATATTTCAGTTTTTTCTCTTTTAATAAATCTGCAAAAATGTCAATAATTCTGTGTTTTTCTGTCAATATGGGGTGCTGTGTGTACATTTAATGAGGAAAAAAAATGAACTTAAATGATTTTAGCAAATGACTGCAATATAACAAAGCTTGAAAAATTTAAGGGGGTCTGAATACTTTCCGTCCCCACTGTATATGCCGAAGCATGGGGGCAGCAGGGGCGGAGGAGTGATTTGCTCCTACCTTTTGTGAGTGGATGCCCCCATGCTTTGGCATATATATATTTTAGGCACAGGTTGCGTTAAAAAATGTTTTATTTTTTACTATTTTTTTTGTATTTGTTTTGCAGGTTTGGTAAGTCTTACTGTTATACTGTAATGTTACTTTGTTTTATTGTTAACCATCATTTGCTTAGCAGGTACGCCATTCAGTTGCAGCGTGGATTAATTTATCTTGACAGCAACAGCGCTTGCTCCCACGATACATAAAGCCGTGACTCCAGCGCTGTAGGAGGTGATTTCACCACCACAGTTAAACAAAAGAGCATATATGCCGAAGCATGGGGGCAGCAGAGGCGGAGGAGTGACTTTGTCCTATCTTTTGAGGCAGATGCCCCCATGCTTCGGCATATATAAACGGTGCATGTATGCCCATCATTAGAAGTGGGTGGATGAAGGGAGGTATTCTAATGGTGGGCATACCCACCGACCAATCTCTTTTTTTTTGTTCAGCCCACAGGCTACATGAAAAAAAAGTTTTCAATATATGCCCAACAAGGACTAGCAACGTACTGGTACGTTGCTGGACTTTGAGTGGTTATACCAGAATGATGCCTGCAGGTTTAGGTATCATCTTGGTGTCATTCTTTTCAGCCAGCAGTCGGCTTTCATGTAAAAGCAATCCTAGCCCTAATTAGCCTCTAGACTGCTTTTACAAGCAGTGGGAGGGAATGCCCCCCCTCACCGACTTCCATGTTTTTCTCTGGATCTCCTGTCCCAACAGGGAACCTAAGAATGCAGCCAGGCATTCGGCCAGCTGACCATAGAGCTGATCAGAGACCAGAATGGCTCCAATCATCTCTATGGCCTAAGAAACCGGAAGCTACAAGCATTTTATGACTTAGATTTCGCCGGATGTAAACAGCGCCATTGGGAAAGCTGGGAAAGCATTTTATCACACTGATCTTGGTGTGGTCAGATGCTTTGAGGGCAGAGGAGAAAAAAAAAGCAAAAAAATGATAAAGAAAAAAAAAAGCGCACCCCTGTCCCCCCCTGCTCTCGCGCAAAGGCGAACGCAAGCGTCGGTCTGGCGTCAAATGTAAGTAGCAATTGCACCATGCATGTGAGGTATCATTGTGAAGGTCAGATCAAGGGCAGTAATTTTAGCAGTAGACCTCCTCTGTAAATCTAAAGTGGTAACCTGTAAAGGCTTTTAAAGGCTTTTAAAACTGTATTTAGTTTGTCACCACTGCACGTTTGTGCGCAATTTTAAAGCATGCCGTGTTTGGTATCCATGTACTCGGCCTAAGATCATCTTTTTTATTTCATCAAACATTTGGGCAATATAGTGTGTTTTAGTGCATTAAAATTTTAAAAAGTGTGTTTTTTCCCCCAAAAAATGCGTTTGAAAAATCTCTGCTCAAATACTGTGTGAAAAAAAAAATGAAACACCCACCATTTTAATCTGTAGGGTCTTTGCTTTAGAAACATGTATAATGTTTGGGGGTTCAAAGTAATTTTCTTGCAAAAAAAAATAATTTTTTCATGTAAACAAAAAGTGTCAGAAAGGGCTTTGTCTTCAAGTGGTTGGAAGAGTGGGTGATGTGTGACATAAGCTTCTAAATGTTGTGCATAAAATGCCAGGACAGTTCAAACCCCCCCAAATGACCCCATTTTGGAAAGTAGACACCCCAAGCTATTTGCTGAGAGGCATGTCGAGTCCATGGAATATTTTATATTGTGACACAAGTTGCGGGAAAAAGACAATTTTATTTTTTTTTTGCACAAAGTTGTCACTAAATGATATATTGCTCAAACATGCCATGGGAATATGTGAAATTACACCCCAAAATACATTCTGTTGCTTCTCCCGAGTACGGGGATACCACATGTGTGAGACTTTTTGGGAGCCTAGCCGCATACAGGACCCCGAAAACCAAGCACCGCCTTCAGGCTTTCTAAGGGTGTAAATTTTTGATTTCACTCTTCACTGCCTATCACAGTTTCGGACGCCATGGAATTCCCAGATGGCAAACCCCCCCCCAATGACCCCATTTTGGAGAGTAGACACCCCAAGCTATTTGCTGAGAGGTATGGTGAGTATTTTGCAGACCTCACTTTTTGTCACAAAGTTTTGAAAATTGAAAAAAGAAAAAAAAAAAGATTTTTCTTGTCTTTCTTCATTTTCAAAAACAAATGAGAGCTCCAAAATACTCACCATGCCTCTCAGCAAATAGCTTGGGATGTCTAATTTCCAAAATGGGGTCATTTGGGGGGGTTTGTGCCATCTGGGCATTTTATGGCCTTCAAAACTGTGATAGGTAGTGAGGAGTGAAATCCAAAATTTACGCCCTTAGAAATCCTGAAGGCGGTGCTTGGATTTTGGGGCCCCGTACGCAGCTAGGCTCCCAAAAAGTCCCACACATGTGGTATCCCCGTACTCAGGAGAATCAGCATAATGTATTTTGGGGTGCAATTCCACATATGCCCATGGCCTGTGTGAGCAATATATCAACTTTGTGCAAAAAAAAAAGTTTGTAATTTTCCCGCAACTTGTGTGGAAATATAAAATATTCCATGGACTCAACATACCTCTCAGCAAATAGCTTGGGGTGTCTACTTTCCAAAATGGAGCAATTTGGGGGGGGGGGGGGTTGTGCTATCTGGGCATTTTATGGCCTTCAAAACTGTGATAGGTAGTGAGGAGTGAAATAAAAAATGTACGCTCTTAGAAATCCTGAAGGCGGTGCTTGGTTTTTGGGCCCCGTACGTGGCTAGGCTCCCAAAAAGTCCCACACATGTGGTATCCCCATACTCAGGAGCAGCAGCTAAATGTATTTTGGGGCACAATTCCACATATAACCATGGCAAGTGTGAGCAATATATCATTTAGTGACAACTTTTTTAATTTTTTTTTTTTATCATTATTCAATCACTTGGGACAAAAAAAAATGTAATATTCAATGGGCTCAACATGCCTCTCAGTAATTTCCTTGGGGTGTCTACTTTCCAAAATGGGGTAATTTGGGGGGGGGGTTGTACTGCCCTGCCATTTTAGCACCTCAAGAAATGAGATAGGCAGTCATAAACTAAAAGCTATGTAAATTAAAGAAAACGTACCCTAGTTTGTAGACGCTATAACTTTTGCGCAACCCAATAAATATACGCTTATTGACATTTTTTTTACCAAAGACATGTGGCTGAATACATTTTGGCCTAAATGTATGACTAAAATTGAGTTTATTGAATTTTTTTTATAACAAAATATCATTTTTTTTCAAAATTTTCAGTCTTTTTTTTTAGCACAAAAAATAAAAACCGCAGAGGTGATCAATATCATCAAAAGAAAGCTCTATTTGTGGTAAAAAAAGGACACAAATTTCGTTTGGGTACAGCATTGCATGACCGCGCAATTAGCAGTTAAAGCGACGCAGTGCCAAATTGTAAAAAGTGCTCTGGTCAGGAAGGGGGTAAATCCTTCCGGGGCTGAAGTGGTTAAAAGCCCTTAAAGGTCATCTGTTTAGTGTTAACCATGAATGATAGTCCTAGAGAATTATTGCTCCCACTCTGGAATGATGATATACTGTATAGCATGTGTGGTGTAATCAACATTTTCCTACATAGACGCACACCTTCAGACAGTCGTAATTGTCAGTCAACTTTATTCTATTGTTTTTTTTTTTTTTTTTGACAAAATAATTTTTCTCTTGTCTCTTAGACTACTTTCACACTAAAAATAGCGCCTGCATATCGCCTGCAAAGAGCCTCTCCTGCCTCTCCAGTGTGAAAGCTCCAGTGGTGCGCTTGCAGAATGGTAAAAAAGTTCTCCAAGCCGCATCTTTGCAGTGCTGTAGGAGCAGTGTATACACCGCTCCTAAAGCGCCCCTACCCTTTGAAAACAATGGGGCAACGCTGCCAAAACACCAGCAAACCGTTGCTGCAGCGGTGCTTTGCGGGCGGTTTTAACCCTTTTTTGGAGCTAGCGGGGGTTAAAAACACCCCGCTAGTGGCCGAAAACGGAGCTAAAAAGCTAAAACAGCACCACTTTACCGCCGACACCTGTCTGCCCCAGTCTGAAAGTAGCCTTATTCTCAGCCCAGTTGTATTTAAAGCCAGTTGACCTAGTATGCGCTGTTCCAGAAGGCTTTGCCTTGCATGTTTACATCTTTACCTTCCATCATAAAACTGGGTGTTTCTTAGGCTGCTAGCCCTACTCTAATTCACTGAATCTTCAAAGCTGATTCACTGACAAATAAACCAAAACATCAGTAGTAATGTAATTTATCTATGAATAACTGCTGTTTTTAAAATCCTTAATTATATGCTTTAAATAGATATTTACAAGACAAAAGCAAAAGTGGACCTGCTCCCATAAAATTATTTGATTGATACTTCCAGTCAAAATGAACAATCAGTCCTTTTCCAGCGCATCCTTTCTGTTCAGCATCATCACTTCTACTCAATCATTTATTTATTTGAAAATATTTTATTATGTCTTTTCATGTGACAACACCGAAGAATTGACATTTTGCTACAATGTAAAGTAGTGAGTATACAGTTTGTATAACAGTGTAAATTTGCTGTCCCCTCAAAATAACTCAACACACAACCATTAATGTCTAAACTACTGGCAACAAAAGTAAATACACCCCTAAGTGAAAATGTCCAAATTGGGCCTAATTAGCCATTTTCCCTCCCCAGTGTGACTCATTAGTGTTACAAGATCTCAGGTGTGAATGGGGAGCAGGTGTGTTAAATTTGGTGTTATCGCTCTTAATCTCTCATACTGGTCACAGGAAGTTCAACATGGCACCTCATGGCAAAGAACTCTCTGAGGATCTGAAAAAAAGACCTGTTGCTCCATAAAGATGTCCTAGGCTATAAAAAGATTTCTAAGACTCTGAAACTGAGCTGCAGCAAGGTGGCCAAGACCATACAGTGGTTTAACAGGACAGGTTCCACTCAGAACAGGTCTCGCCATGGTCGACCAAAGAAGTTGAGTGCATGTGCTCAGTGTCATCTCCAGAGGTTGTCTTTGGGAAACAGACGTATGAGCACTGCCAGCATTTCTGCAGAGGTTGAAGGGGTGGGAGGTCAGCTTGTCAGTGTTTAGACCATACGCCACACACTGCATCAAATTGGTCTGCATGGCTGTAATCCCAGAAGGAAGTCTCTTCTAAAGATGGTGCACAAGAAAGCCTGCAAACTGCAGACAAGCAGTCTAAGGACATGGATTACTGAACCATGTCCTGTGGTCTGATGAGACCAAGATAAACTTATTTGGTTCAGATGGTGTCAAGCGTGTGTGGCGGCAACCAGGTGAGGAGTCCAAAGACAAGTGTGTCTTGCCTACAGTCAAGCATTGTGGTGGGAGTGTCATGGTCTGGGGCTGCATGAGTGCTGCCGGCACTGGGGAGCTACAATTCATTGAGGGAACCATGTACTGTGACATACTGAAGCAGAGCATGTTGCCCTACGCCGCAGCGCAGTATTCCAACATGATAATGAACCCAAACACACCTCCAAGATGACCACTGCCTTGCTAAAGAAGCTGAGGGTAAAGGTGATTGACTGGCCAAGCATGTCTCCAGACCTAAACCCTTTTGAGCATCTGTGGGGCATCCTCAAATGGAAAATGGAGGAGCACAAGGTCTCTAACATCCACCAGCTCTGTGATGTCATCATGGAGGAGTGGAAGAGGACTCCAGTTGCAACCAGTGAAGCTCTGGTGAACTCCATGCCCAAGAGGGTTAAGGCAGTGCTGGAAAATAATGGCCAATTTGGACATTTCTACTTAGGGTCTTGTTACCAGCGGTTCAGACATTAATGGCTGTGTGCTGAGTTATTTTGAGAGGAAAGCAAATTTACACTGTTATACAAGCTGTACAATCACTACTTTACATTGTAGCAAAGTGTCATTTCTTCAGTGTTGTCACATAAAAATATATAAAATATTTAGAAAAATGTGAGGGGTATACTCACTTTTGTGAGATACTGTAATAAGGGCGGATTATTTAGTCCATCAGTTTTTGTCACCTACAGTATGTCCCTAACATAAGGTGTGCGTTGGGAGTATTGCATTGTTTTTAAATTCTGATGCGCCATGACATCACTTGCCTTGCCAGTAGTAGTGCGCTGCCAGTCCAGATTCTGTCAAGTCCGCCCTCTGGGCCCATGTGGCCCCTCCCACTGGTACCAAACAAATAAATGATCGGATTGGGCCACTCCGGGAACTGTGCATGCGCCGGTCACAACAATTTTTTACTGGAGCTTTTGTCCTATTATGGGCATTTACGGGCAGGTAGAAAAGTCACCTATAATGGTTGGTAACTAGGCAAATATAAAATTTATCAACAATGGTAATAACACAATTTATCATACAAAGTGATTAAGAGTAGGGACTAGGCATAGGATGACATTTGAGTCCAGATGAACATAAACATTAGCAAAGCCACCTCAAGCGCAGCAGTGAGCAGTAGTAAAGTTTAATTTACCAAGTGCTGGATCTAAACTGTCAGATCACATTCATGGCAGCGATGCTAGTCCTAGACTGACTGGGCATGCACTATCCAAAAGAAAAGAAGGATGGTAGCGGAGGGGGTGGGGAACAAAGGGCACTTGCAGAATAATTATTATGGGAGGGGCAGTCCTTTGAGTTGTTCTTCTGTAGACTATCATTGGAGCCCTTTCAGAGCGCCAGTGCACTCAATGACAGTCCCAGTTAACCTGCATGCAGTATAGGTACAGTATAGTCTCGGCACAGGTGTAAGGTAGATGTCGTTCAGATGCATTTAAGGTTCTGTATAATGCAGTATAGGTGCAGCCTAGGTTTGGAATAAGTGTGGGACAGAGTGCAGCAGTGGCGGCCCATCCATAGGGGGCGCCCGGGCGCCGCCCCCCCCCCCCCCTCCAGGCAGCAAAAAAAAAAAAAAAAATTTTTATTACCGACCCTTTAAAAAAAAAAAGGAAAAAAAAGGTCCTTAAGTGCACTGTGTTCGGACGCCGGACACAGTGCGGCGCCGGACACAGTGCACGTATATAGGAAGCGCCACGTCTATGCAATCACGAGATTGCAGACGTGGCGCTGCATTTGCGGGCGTTTAGCCCGCCTTGTGGCATTTTCTGAAGCGCCGAGCAGCTTCCGCCTGGCCATAGTAATAGATACTACAGGCGCCGGGCGGAAGCTACAGGGCACTTCAGATTTGATTGACATCTGCCCTGAGTCAGATATCACTTCCTGATTCTCTCTCTCATTGCGCCCAAGAGAGGAAACAGGAAGAATGCTGCTGCATGTGTGAGGAGGAGGACACCGCAGGAGACCCAAGGTAAGTACCGCTGGGACTCTGATGGGGACACCTGCTGTGGGGGGGCTCTGATAGGGACACCTGCTGTGGGGGGGCTCTGATGGGGGACACCTGCTGTGGGGGGCTCTGATGGGGGACACCTGCTGTGGGGGGCTCTGATGGGCGACTGCTGTTTTGGGGGGACTCTGAAGGGGACACCTGCTGTGGGGGGACTCTGATTGAGACACCTGCTTTGGGGGACACCTGCTGTGGGGGGCTCTGATGGGGGACACCTGCTGTGGGGGGCTCTGATGGGGACACCTGCTGTGGGGGGACTCTGATTGAGACACCTGCTTTGGGGGACACCTGCTGTGGGGGGACACCTACTGTGGGGGGCTTTGATAGGGGACACCTGCTGTGGGGGGACTCTGATTGAGACACCTGCTTTGGGGGACACCTGCTGTGGGGGGACACCTGCTGTGGGGGGCTTTGATAGGGGACACCTGCTGAGGGGGGCTCTGGTGGGGGGCTCTGATAGGGGACTCTGATGGGGACACCTGCTGTGGGGGAGCTCTGATGGGGACACCTGCTGTGGGGGGCTCTGATGGGGGACACATGCTGTGGGGGGTTCTGATGGGGGACACCTGCTGTGGGGGGACTCTGATGGGGACACCTGCTGTGGGGGAACTCTGATGGGGACACCTGCTGTGGGGGAGCTCTGATGGGGACACCTGCTGTGGGGGGTTCTGATGGGGGACACCTGCTGTGGGGGGACTCTGATGGGGACACCTGCTGTGGGGGGACTCTGATGGGGACACCTGCTGTGGGGGGACTCTGATGGGGACACCTGCTGTGGGGGGACTCTGATGGGGACACCTGCTGTGGGGGGACTCTGATGGGGACACCTGCTGTGGGGGGACTCTGATGGGGACACCTGCTGTGGGGGGACTCTGATGGGGACACCTGCTGTGGGGGGCTCTGATGGGGACACCTGCTGTGGGGGGCTATGATGGGGACACCTGCTGTGGGGGGGCTCTGATGGGGGACACCTGCTGTGGGGGGCTCTGATGGGGGACACCTGCTGTGGGGGGCTCTGATGGGGGACACCTGCTGTGGGGGGCTCTGATGGGGGACACCTGCTGTGGGGGGCTTTGATAGGGGACACCTGCCGTGGGGGCTCTGGTGGGAGACTCTGATGGGGGACACCTGCTGTGGGGGGACTTTGATGGGGACACCTGCTGTGGGGGGACTCTGATGGAGACACCCTGCTGTGGGGGACACCTGCTGTGGGGGGCTCTAAAGGGGACACCTGCTGTTGGGGGCTCTGATGGGGGACACCTGCTGTGGGGGGACACTGATGGCAACTCTGATGTAAGCGGACAGAGGCTGTATTTGAGGGGGGGACAGAGGCTGTATTTGGGGGGGGCAGAGGCTGCATTTTGGGTGGGGGACAGAGGCTGCATTTTGGGGGGGACAGAGGCTGTATTTGGGGGGGAGGACAGAGGCTGCATTTGGGGGGGGACAGAGGCTGTATTGGGGGGGGACAGAGGCTGTATTTGGGGGGGGGCAGAGGCTGCATTTTGGGTGGGGGACAGAGGCTGCATTTTGGGGGGGGACAGAGGCTGTATTGGGGGGGACAGAGGCTGCATTTGGGGGGGACAGAGGCTGCATTTTTGGGGGGACAGAGGCTGTATTTGGGGGGACAGAGGCTGTATTTGGGGGGGCAGAGGCTGCATTTGGGGGAACAGAGGCTGCATTTAATGGGACACAGGCATGCTGCATTTGGGGGGGACAGAGGCTGCATTTGGGGGGACAGAGGCTGCATTTAATGGGACACAGGCATGCTGCATTTGGGGGGGACAGAGGCTGCATTTAATGGGAACAGAGGCTGCATTTAATGGGACACAGGCATGCTGCATGTAATGGGACACAGGCATGCTGCATTTGGGGGGGGGGCAGAGGCTGCATGGGGGGGGCAGAGGCTGCATTTGGGGGGGGACAGAGGCTGCATTTGGGGGGGGGGACAGAGGCTGCATTTGGGGGGGGGACAGAGGCTGCATTTGGGGAGACAGTGGCTGCATTTGGGGGGACAGAGGCTGCATTTTATGTGACAGAGGCTGCATTTGATGTGACACAGGCTGCATGTAAGGACGGACTGCTGGGGACACCTGATGGCATCTGGTGGCAGGCGACGTGGCTAGTGACACACTCAGGACTCCCACTGATTCTGCATTATGGTGAGTTGAATGATTTCATTTTATATTACAATGTAATAATAGTAATAATGCGCTTCAATCATCCTGACACCATAACAACCATGGTGCCGGGATGATTGAAGCGCTAACACCAGGTGTTTGGAGTATCTTTATCTGCTGATTGTTAAACTTTGTAGGATACACATTTCTATTGTTGTGTAGGATCTGGGCCTGCTGTCCCTCTCTCCCTCTCCCTCCATCCCTTGTTCATCTCAGACGCTAACCACACCACCTTAGAGCCACGCCCACTATTTCGCTGAAACCACGCCCATTTTCACCAAGTGGGAGGGGTCAAAAAGGAAGGGCAGGGTCTGGCGCCCCCCCATCCTAAAACTTCACCAGCCACCACCGGAGTGCAGTAACGGTGATATATGGATTGGGTGTCAGGACACTTGGTGTCCTGCTCTCAGTGGCTCAGTCCCTGCTAACAGTATCAGCAATAGGCGAATAGCCCTCCTATTCATCCCTAGGATGCTGTGGTGACCTCTTGCTGTAGAAGGGGTGCTCCCTCGGTCTTTCCTCAAAAGCCTCCGGTGATAAACGGTGGGAGGCAGAGGGTGAGTGGACGCTCCAGTATCCCTGTGGCAGTGGTGCAGGTGCTGTGATGTGGATGGTGCTGTGCTGCCCCCTGGGTGTTCTCACTTCCAGTCTCAGGCTCAGATCTCCTCTGGTGGTTTTCCACTGTCAGGCGTCTATCCAGACAGAAGTGCTTTCTCTTTCACTGCCTCAGTGCCAAGAAAAAAAATGTTCCAAGGCAGTTTAATAAACAATCATCTTTCCACTCCACCTACTGTGCAGTACCTATTGGGATCTGTAATGTAAGGAGTCTATTCATCCTATGGCTGCTGTCTCAAACTACAATGCCCAGGATTGTCAGCGCTCTACATAGAAGTCTATGGGCTTGCTTGGCTTTAGCCTTCGCCCTTCTGACCGGAGGAAAATTGTGCAGCATAACATCAGTATCTCAGTAGAAGGAGAGCAGAAAAGGTTCCTACCCCGTATTGCTGTAACCCAAGCACCTGGCTACATATACAACCCTTTTTGCAGTAAAAAGTTGAAAAATGGCAACTGTCATATCAAATGTTTCTCTTAGAACTGATACTGAATAGTTTAAAGTGGAACAAAACCATCCTATCCTTTACATCCAAGGAAGCTACCATCTTAGCTTTTTTTGATCTGCAGTGGCCATGGTGCTGCACATCACTGATGACACCAGTCATTTGATGGCTTAACAGTTTGGTTGAGAGCTAACATAAGCAAACTAATAACTGCAACATCATTCAAGGCAATCCATGAATTGAACTGTTTTGTGGGTTTAGTTTCACAAGTGAAGATAATCAATGTACAATCATACAGTCAGAAAGATTGTTGCCATTGTTGACCCTGTCTGAAGACTCATGGAGTCATGGGTTTTCCATGGAGCAGCTGAGACAAGCATGAATTCTTTTACAGAATTGACATCCTTTGAGCACAGTTTACATTCTATGTACTGTACTAAGGTAAAGCAAAAAGCCAGACCTTCGGTACACAAAGAAAATAAACTTTCCAGAGTTAACTAAGTGGGCCACCCTAATCCAAGGCAGATGGCAAGCCAATATAGGACTCCGGTGCACATAAAAAACTGACACCTCTCCACTGAAGTTCAGAAACTGGGTTATCTCAACAGCAGCATTGGGGTTCATTTACAAAAGGCAAATAGGCTGTTCTCTTAGCAAGAAACATTGCATTTTGCAAGAGAATTTTTCCAAGACCTTAGTGAATAAGGTGGTATTTAAATTTGCAAAGAATAACCAATCATGTGCAAAGAAAATAATAAACAGCTTTTTTGCCCGAACATGGTTGGATAATGAAAAACAACAGAGCTTTAACTCATTCAAGCTTTGGGGAAAATTTGCATGGAAAGCGCAACTTCCCTTGCAAACTGAACAGTCTATTTTCCTTTAGTAAATCAACTGTACTGTGTCGGTAAAATAATACCCACATTGGTTTTTTAAGCATTGTGCCAGCCAGGCAAATATACTGTATACTTTGCAAATACAGCTGCACTCTGCAAGAGCATTTGCTCCAGAACTTAGTAAATGGGGGAAAACTCTGCAGACTTCCATCATCCAATCATGTCCAAGCAAAAATGCTGTTTGCATGTGATTGGGTATTCTTGGCAAAGTGAAGCTTCACCTCATTTACTAAGATCTGGAGTAAATGCCCTTGCAGAATGTAACTGCACATGCAAAGTACCTGAACCAGGACCTTCATTTTGGGCTCACTAAAAATTATTTTATTGAAAGACACAGGTTTAAAAATAACTTTGGAAATTACATTACCATGGTAAATCCTGTGCACGAGTTTAGTGATTTGGCTTTACATAAACTTTAAGTGACATTTATTTACAGAAACTAAGAGTCATGACACTACTTAGTAAAATGTTGATGCTCCTTTCACTCAACTCACTATGCCCACAGTGACCTCTCTTTGCAGTACCAAGCACTTTGGATTGGCAGCCAGCGGCTTATACTGCATCACTGAAAATAGTTGCTTTATATTGGTGATAAATGGCACCTTTTTATGCCCCCTTAAAGCGGAGTTCCACCCAAATTTTGAACAATATCTGTATGTATTCTCTTCCTTGCCTAGATGCTGACATGCCGTTTAAAAAAATTTAAATCGCCGTAATTACCTTTTATTTTTCTATTCTTCTTTGCACTTCCTGGTTCTCCTCCCGTGGGAGTAGGCGTGTTTCTAACCTCTCCCAGACTCCTGGGAGCTAGTCTCAGGCTTCCCAGGATGCCACTGAGCATGTGCGGGAACGAGCGGTGAATGCTGGGAGCACAGCATTCACCACATCCAGGAAATAAATGCTTGTGGGCTTCAAATGCCCACAATGGAGATGGAAACCGCCTGCAGTGAATAATATAAGTTATTCTTTCCGACGAAATCTGACACAGGCGGACATATTACACACAATATGTGAGTATGTAATGCTGAGAAGAAAAGTTTGTGAATGAACTCAAAAAAAAAAAACGATAGATAGGTGGACCCCCGCTTTAAAAACAGCCGACCTTGCAACAGCACATTGGTATTGGTAGACTTTTCCTCCATGAATAAGTTTGGTGTTAAATTGGTGTTCAGCTATCTGTCCCCAATTACTTTTTGAAGGAGAAAATATTTCAATGTATCAAAACAGAGCTAAAATGATCTCTAATTACTGCAGGGGGCATGCAGGCCGTTCAAGCACGGGAGGACGTCCTTGGACGCCCTCCCGGCAAAGTAGGTCCACGCTGTAGCTGTCTTTCGGCTATAGCACAGACAGGAAGAGGTTAATCAATCATTTTGAGAGGGAAATGTTAGAAAGTTTCTTTAATCTAATATCTAATATACATCAGTTAACAAATATTAACAAATGAATGAATGGATTAGGTCTTTATAGAATAATTGAATTGAATATATATATTTATATTTTCTAGGTATGGATAAAGTGAAATTATATAGACTCTTATACTTGTAAAAGTATACATATTGTTATAACCTTCATAAGCATTTCTATGGAGAGCCAACATGTGTTAGCAATTAATCTTGAGTTGGTTTCCCTCACCTTCCCCCATCACATGAGAAGAAAGGTTTCGCATTTCTTAAGATGAAAAGTTTGTTTTAGTTAATGAAAAAAGGAAGGGGGGGGGATTTGGGACTTTATATGAGGCCAGGGCATACGCCGTAGAATGCCTCCATCCCTAATGGACTGATATGGAAAGGGAGTTTGGGACTTTATATGAAGCATGCGGCTGAGATGAACAACATGAACAGAGAATGACTGCTTGGTGTATAATGATAGATAACCCAATCACATAGTGCTACGGCAGTGGCGGAATTACCGGGGTCGCAACAGTCGTAGTTGCGACGGGCCCCGGCATTCCGCCACTGTGGGGGGGGGGGGGCCCAGCGGGGTTGCTCTTCACACACCCTCTGAGCGGAGATCGTGTGTCATAGAACAATAGCACAGAGAGACACCGGCGGCATTAATGTTCTATTTGTCGGTCCTCTCTGGCACAGATGAGAGAGGACACACAGCTGATCTCACTGCTCCCCCTTCTCCCCCCTCCCCTCTCCTGTGTGCTCCGCAGGCAGTCAAGTGTAAAGCTAAGGAGCTCACATTTCCCGCGGAGCACACAGGTGAGGGGAGGGGGGAGAAGGGGGAGCCGTGAGATCAGCTGTGTGTCCTTTCTCATCCCCTGCCAGAGAGGACCGACAAATAGAACATTAATGCTGCGGTGTCTCTGTTGTGCTACTGTTCTATGACACACGATCTCCGCTCAAAGCCGTGCTGTCCGGCACTGATGGAATCTAATAGCATTCACCGATGAGCACTGATAGAAGGCACTGATGAGCACTGATGAGCACTGATAGAAGGCACTGATGAGCACTGATAGAAGGTACTGATGAGCACTAATAGAGGGCACTGATGGGCACTGATAGAAGGCACTGATGAGTACTGATAGAAGGTACTGATGAGCACTGATAGACGGCACTGATGGGCACTGATAGAAGGCACTGATGAGCACTGATAGAAGGTACTGATGAGCACTGATAGAAGGCACTGATGGGCACTGATAGAAGGCACTGATAGAAGGTACTGATGAGCACTGATAGAAGGCACTGATGAGCACTGATAGAAGGCACTGATGAGCACTGATAGAAGGCACTGATGAGCACTGATGGGCACTGATAGAAGGCACTGATGAGCACTGATAGAAGGTACTGATGAGCACTGATAGAAGGCACTGATGGGCACTGATAGAAGGCACTGATGGGCACTGATAGAAGGCACTGATGAGCACTGATAGAAGGCACTGATGAGCACTGATAGAAGGCACTGATGGGCACTGATAGAAGGCACTGATGGGCACTGATAGAAGGCACTGATGAGCACTGATAGACGGCACTGATGAGCACTGATAGAAGGCACTGATGAGCACTGATAGAAGGCACTGATGGGCACTGATAGAAGGCACTGATGAGCACTGATAGAAGGCACTGATGAGCACTGATAGACAGCACTGATGAGCACTGATAGAAGGCACTGATGAGCACTGATAGACAGCACTGATGAGCACTGATAGAAGGCACTGATGGGCACTGATAGAAGGCACTGATGAGCACTGATAGATGGCACTGATGAGCACTGATAGAAGGCACTGATGAGCACTGATAGAAGGCACTGATGAGCACTGATAGACAGCACTGATGAGCACTGATAGAAGGCACTGATGGGCACTGATAGAAGGCACTGATGGGCACTGATAGAAGGCACTGATGGACACTGATAAAAGGCACTGATGGGCACTGATAGGAGGCATTTATGGGTACTGATAGGAGGCACTGATGGGCACTGATAGAAGGCACTGATGGCCACTGATAAAAGGCACTGATGGGCACTGATAGGAGGCATTTATGGGCACTGATAGGAGGCACTGATGGGCACTGATAGGAGGCACTGATGAGAACTGATAGGAGGCACTGATGAGCACTGATAGGCCACATTGATGAGCACTGATAGACAGCACTGATAGGAGGCACTAATGTGCACTGATAGGTGGCATTGATAGGTGGTACTGATGGGCACTTACAAATACTGATAGGCAGAACTCAGGCAGTATTGATGGGCTTTGATGGGCAGAATTGAAGAGTACTGATAGGTGGCACTGATGGACGCTGTTAGGCAGCATTAATGAGCACTGATAGGTGGTACTGATAGGCAGAATTGATGGGCACTAATAAGCGGCATTAATGAGCACTGATAGGTAACACTTGTAGGTGGAAGTGATGGGCACTGATAGGCAGCACTGATGGGCACTGATAGATGGCACTGATGATTGGGGCACTGATTATCAGTGTAAACAATTTACTGACATTCTTGACAGTTAACGGCAGTCCTTTCCTCACACAGATACATCGTGTGAGGAAAGGGCTGTGGATAACCGGCAAGTCTGTTTACATGTGATCAGCTGATCACATGGTAAAGGGCCGATGTAATTGTGCTGGATGCACGTCCCAGGGGTCATGCAGGAAGCACGGTTTTGGGAGGATGTCCATAGACACTCTCCCAAAATTGGAAGCCCGGAGCTCGGATGGAAGGGGGGCCCATCATGGTTTCTTGCACCGGGGCCCTGAAGGTTCTAGTTACGCCTCTGCGCTATGGCATGTACATAGTAACATAACATGTACTAGTAACATGATTATAAGGTTTCTTAGACATTACAATCATATAGTAATAAATATAACATGGGCAACATGAATGGTACATGACATTACCAACATGATAATAGTAAAGAGGGGGACCACCAGATACCAAATTCTATGCTCACGTATTATAATAAGTTCATGCATAACTTGGTAGAGGCCAATAAAAACAACAGGATAATAAACATGTTGTGGAAAATCGCTCTTGGATAAAATTGGTATTCTAGGCATCTGTATAGCTCAACGCGTTTCATGGTTAACTCCAATCATCAGGAGAAGATGCTGTAATCTATAAATATAACGTACAATAAATTGGTGAAACTGGCCAATAACAGGAAGGGAATTGGGAACAAAGAGGGGCTTAGGAGGCAGATATAACAGGGGTTGATATACATAACAACGATGATATAGGTATATATCCCATAGATAACTTACAATTGAGCTGTGATTGTATGTGACAGCGCAATGGGCCAGAACCAAATTGGGAAATAGTCATCCTCCTGGGAGCTGAGGCGGTATATCCCAAGGACAAGAGTGGAAAACCAATATGGAAGGGAGATACCTGAGGAGCGGCAACCCAAAAACCTAGAGTGTGAAAATGTTAATAATAAAATAAAAATAAAAAGGTATTGCTGATATGTGTTTAAAGAGTCAGTGATAGGAAATAGGAAGATCACATAGTAATCCATATTAGTGTACTAATGATAACTTGGGTATAAGTATTGTAAAAATGGGTGATCTTTTAATAGACATAAGATATAAAGGTGTAGTGGTGCACCATAGTAGTGCAAAATAAGGAATGCACTAGCAACCAAGCCATATAGCTAAGAGTGTGAAAAACCAACTAATTGAAAATGACACAAATTGTTATTACCTTGATATAACAGGTACTCCCGTGTGACCTAACTAGTACTTAGTGGCCATAGACAAACCGCTCAGCAGGCACACATTTATTCCACATGGGGGGAGTATATGTACTTCAACGTGGCCAATGGGTATCCGCCAACATCACGCGGACGGTTGATTTAGGGGTGGAAAAGATACCCGCACCTGAGCAAGGAAAAAACGCTCGGCATATGGTGCCAAAATTCCCCCATCACAAGCCGTCTAGATGAATAATCAGCGTTAAACGTCATGACGTCAGTACTGACGTCATACGTAGGAAGCTGAATACGTGGCATCGATGCACAATAGGAACGTCCGCCTGAGTGCCCGCGTCACAAGGGCGGAGGGGAAAGGGGAGGGCACCAATTGTGCATCGCAGCTCCCAGGAAAAAGACCCCCAACCAGTACTCAATAACCCAATCCACCGGCACAACACCCCCACAGACATCAAGAAGGGGTATGACTATCTGGGAAACATAACAGAGTAATTTTGATCAATCTCCTAACCCCTCTATAGTAAAAACTATTGGGCCAGAAATCACAAGAAAGATATATAGTAATGACTATAATACATAGACTGCTGATGGACAGTACCAAAAATTAGAAATACATATGGTAGTCGGGAACGCAAATTTCCATCCCTAATACATATATGAAAAAAGGAAGGGGGGGGAATAGTTAAGTTAATAGTTAAGATTAAGATTATAAGTCCTTTATACTATAATATATATATAGTGTGTGTATATATTAAATAGTTTCACACAATGTCCTTGCCCACTCCACAGGAATGCCAATGCATAGAGACTGAGCAACTCCCACCATTACGTGAGGGGGTTAAAGCCCGCAGTTTTCTGTAGAACTCCAAGACACATGAGAACCTTAAACCAACCCTTTTAAAGATAAAGTGGGAGTCAGATTTTAGGAGTAAAAGGTAGAAAACAGAAAAACAGTAAGGGGATTTGCTTCAGACACACCACGAGGAAACTTCACACACACACACACACACACACACAAAGATACACATCTAATTCACTCTTCATCTTAAGAATATAATTACAATATTGATGTTATTTTTACATTTTACATCCTGATATTGTTCTTGTAATATTTTGCTATTTTATTATTGAATCAATTTTTGAGTTTTTACACGAGAACTGAACGGATTTTCTTGCAACTTTCCTTGTCAATATAATTTAAAGAATATTGGTATTAATACCATAAAAACAGTATTTTAACAGTGGCGTGCCTTAGCCAGTTCCATTTTGTCCGAATATCGAACATTTTTAATTATTTCTCCTTCTGCTTGAAGAGAGGGAAGATAAGCAAGACAAGCATTGATTATACAGTCAATCTTCCAGGGGAAATAGAAACAGCAAATGAACTTTCGGCATCATCGAATGAACCTGGAACCATAGAATTATCAAAATTGGTGAGACATTTGCGCACGTGCAAGAAAACTCTGTTTCTTGATGATGTAATTTCCCGCCAAGAGAGGGAACGCGTGTTACATGAAGGAAGTCTGTTCTAAATTGGTAAGTGATGAATTTTATTGATGAATTATCTAGTGACAGTAAATTAGAATTCAAAAATCTGTCAAAATTTGTTAAAGATGATGAATTATGGTGTTTCATGTTCAATGAATGCTTACAGGCTAATGATTAAGATACAAATATCAAAATGTACTTTTAAGAGATTCAGCAAACAGGTTAGAAATGTGAAAAAGTTAGTTAAAGTTTTCGACACAGTGATATTAGGAGTTCCTAAAAGGAATGTTATTTGTACAAAAAGGGAAAACAAAGAAAGCAGGATAACAGTGTATGTGTTAATTGTCCTATTTTGACTGAGCGAATAGATGATTTGCAAAGTGCAATTCAAATAAACGACATTCAGTTGTCTGAATTACAGAATTATGTAAAAAGGATTTGTGTAAATTCTAAAGCACAGTCAAGCAAGAGTTTAGAGATTAATGATAGCGCAGACTCTAAACAGAAATCTTTTGTACCAGATATGCGGTCTATAAAGATTGATGACCAGGATCATGAAGTTTTGCTTAATTCAAAATTAATAAAGATGCAGTATGCACACAAAGTTTAGACAGACGAAAGCAAAATGTCGATCAGAGAGTTGCCACGTGTATTACTACACCCAGATATAGTGAGATACACATCACAGGCAGAACCAAAGTTTCAGAGCAGACAGGAAATATTACTTGCTTACATTGTAAGAAATGTGGCCATGTACAGAAGAATGTTTAAAATATAAATTAGATTCACAAAGAAAAACTTTGGAATTATACAATGAGGAAATTTCTGAGCAATTTATTCATCCTTGTCTAAGCAATAGGTGGATTGATTTGCCTTATGCCTCATAAGTCAAACAGATCAGTACACTGACTGTTAAATGACAGTTCAAACAATATGACAAACAATGCTGTCAAAGAGGGATGGATTACTTCCATTGCCAAAATCGGGATTAAAAAAGTTTGAGACTCCTCCAACATAAAATTATGTTGCTCCAATTTTAATAGATGAAGGTGGAAGGCCATGGGTACATGTTTTATTAAATGGTAGGAAAACTAAATGGTTAATAGATTTAGGAGCTGAACTCAGTTTAAGTAAACACAAATTACCTGTGAATATTAATTCTCCGAAATGTAATTTAATTGGTTTCAGCGGAAAAGAAAATACAGTTGCGACTAAAGTTTCTGATGTAACTTTTGAAATCCCAGGACTTTTGAAAACTAATATCGACGTATGGTGTTATAAAAATAGAGAATATTTTAGGCATGGATGTGATTAGTAAACTAAATTGGATTATTGATTTAAGTAATTCTACTATATGGAAAGATTCATCTAGGTCCAAATCTATGTTAACCGCTTCAGCCCCGGAAGAATTTACCCCCTTCCTGACCAGAGCACTTTTTGCGATTCGGCACTGCGTCGCTTTAACTGACAATTGCGTGGTCGTGAGATGTGGCATTATTTTTTTACTTTTTGCTATAATAAATATCCCCAAAAATAATTAAAAAAACATTTTTTTTCCTCAGTTTAGGCAAATATGTATTCTTCTACATATTTTTGGTAAAAAAAAAAAAAAATCGCAATAAGCGTTTATTGATTGGTTAGCGCAAAAGTTATAGCGTTTACAAAATAGGGGATAGTTTTATGGCATTTTTATTAATAATTTTTTTTAACTAGTAATGGCGGCAATCAGCGATTTTTATTGTGACTGCAACATTATGGCGGACACATTGGACATTTTTGACCCATATTTGGGACCATTGTCATTTATACAGCAATCAGTGCTATAAAAATGCACTGGTTCCTGTGTAAATGACACTGGTAGTGAAGAGGTTAACCACTAGGGGGCGGGGAGGGGTTAAGTCAGTACTAGGGAATTGTTCTAACTGTAGGGGGGATGGGCTAGCTGTAACACGTCACTGATCTCTGCTCCCGATGACAGGGAGCAGAGATCAGTTACACTGTCACTAGGCAGAACGGGGAGATGCTTGTTTACATCAGCATCTCCCCGTTCGTCCTCTCCGGTATCCCCGCAGCGATCAAGTCCATGGGACCCGCAACCCGACTCATGGAGCTCCCGGCCGGCGCGCACGCAATGGCACGGTGGGGAATTCAATGGGACTTACAGGTATGCCCATTTGCCCATTCTGCCGACATACATCGGCGTGCGCCGGTCGGGAAGTGGTTAATAGATCCTTCCATCTACAGTAACGTTGGAAGTATTTGTACAGTAGTCGCTGACATGTCTTCAGATTATAATTGGCCACATACAGGAACCAATCTCGTATTGGAACAATTGTTTTGATCACATAAAAGTCTTTGGAGTCAGACCAAAATTGATACATGTTTGTTTAAAGATATTGAAATAGAAATTGAGGGAAGAGAACCTGAACCCCAAATTCAATATAAGTTGCCACAAGAATCAATAGGTCCAGTTTCTGACATTGTACACAAAATTTTACAACAAGGAATAATAAAGAAAACAATCAGTGGTAAATATTTGCTGATGATACATATTTTTTATCAGTTGAGTTAAGATCACTGAATAAATACATTACAAATCACAAACCTATTATTCCTGATTTAAATGTAATGTCACACCTGGATGCCAAGGCCAACGTATTTTCTGTACTGGAAATCGCCAATAGTCATTTTTCTGTATCATTAGCTAAAAGCTGTCAATATAAACTTGATTTCAGCTTTAATAAAGAAACTCATGCATTCCCTAGAATAATTCCAGGATTGGACATTAGTGACGGTGTAATGCACGAGTGTTTAAAGAAAGTATTATCAAAATTCTCTAGACCAGAATGTATTTTCCAGCATGTGGACAAGTTTTTGTTGTCTACAAAGAATATAGAAGAGCATGTCACTCTTTTGTCTGAGTTATTTACTCTGTTACAAGCAGGAGGGCTGAAACTGAACACAGAGTCAGTTCAGTTGATAAAAAAAGTCTATCATATGCACATTAGTTATGGGCAGAGACAATTATCACAGGAAAAAGTTAGAAACATTACTGCTATTCCAATTCCAACATCTTACAAGGCATTGCATCAATTTTTGAGCAAAGTAAATCGTTGCAAAGAGTTTTTACAGAAATGTGATGATAAAGTTAAACCATTATTTGATTTTTTAAGACAAAAAGATGTTGTGTTTGATCAATGGGGTCAAACCCAGACAGATGCCTTTTGAAATGTTGAAAAGGGATCTGCAGAATGCTCCTTCGTGGAATACAATTGAAGTTGGTTCGTCAATTCCTGTTGTTTTGCACATTGATGTATCTGAGAACTCAATTTCAGTAACTTTGTCTCAATTAAAAGAAGGTGATCAGAAAATATAGGCTCTTTCTCCAGAGGTTTGACAAATATTGAAAATACCTTTGACACACATATTAGGCAATTAAGTGTTTATTTTGCAGTCAAAGTAACAGAAAAAAATTTGAGATCTAGTAAGATCATATTACAGACCCCCCATCTATCAATAAAACTTCTTCTAGATAGAATAAATTCAGGAGAATAATATGACAAGTATTGCCCATTTTTAAAACTTTACAATTTAAATCTATACAGGTAGATTTTGTAACAAAACATTAGCTTGTACAAATGTATTCAGAAAACCTGTAAATGGGGTTTTTAGAACAAGTTCTGAGAGAGGCTTTAAGCCAGTACTTGTTAATGCTATTAAGAGTTGTTCAGCAGGTCTTTCTATGTGTTACCCAAATAATGGTTATGCTATTCAGCAAAAATTCTAAAGAAAATGCTGAATTGGAAGATGCCAAAAATTAGAGTACAGCACGCATGACTCTAAATCTTAAAGAAGAGAAGTGAATGGACACTTCACTTCAGTCGTCTGGGTTGATTTGAAACCTTTCTTTGTTTGTGAAAATGAGGTTTCGAATCATGACAAAGAATAAAATTGTGTCCAGTTATATTTAAAATACACACAATAATAGCATAAGGAGTATAGGCCAGTTTAACAAAAATATAGCAAAGTAAGTATGTAAAATGAATAAGTAAATTAAGGTATATTTTGCATTAGTAAATTCAAAATAATGATACTGCATTCTGTTTCAGGATCTGACTTGTAAGTCACCAAAAGAAGAGAAATGTAATATTTCTAGATCTTCCAGATGAAAACAAACCCTTGAAGTTTAAGAATATCAGTTCTGGGAGATAATTTGACGCAAGAGATTCATTCGTTATAATTATTGTCGTCTTTTTTAATGTTCAATAAAGTTTTTCCAACTTTACAGAGTGCAGGAATAATAATAATAATAAAAAAAAAACCTCAAAATCTCTAATAAGAGAGAAACTTCTGAAAACAATTGACTTTTGACTGCTGATGAAATAATTTATCCATCGGATATATTGCAGTGATATGTTTATCATATCAAGATGAGATATTTTTTACACATCAACTTTTACAATCACATATAGTGTATTTTCAGAGTTGAAAGGGTTAAACATCTTTACAATAGAGTTACTTTAGTTAGGAGGAACATCTGGTGTTAATTAAGATAACAGTACATTTTTTCCTAAAGTACATATAGACAAGTTAGGAATAACTTTACATTGTAATATGTATTTATTTTTAAAATAATCATGTTAAGAACCATATTTTAAGTTCAAATTTTGACAAGGTTATTTGAAAGGTTGTATGGATTATAGATTTATGCTAAACACAATTTGGAGGGAAAGTATGAAACATAATGACCAACTGAGAAATGCATCCCAGCTTAGTCTCCCTATAAATTTATGGCAGCTTATGGGGTGGCGCAGACAGGGGCAAGGCGCAGACATCATGGCTCTGTCCTGAGTGGCTCTGTCACGAGTGATGCGCAGTTTCACCGACGCAGTTATCAATTCTGATCATGTCTTCTCTGCTCTTTTACAGGTAATTGTCTCCTATCCAACTGCACATCCCTACTGAACTGACTTTGCTGAGTCTGCTGTTAATATTTTTGGTAATTGTCTCCTATCCAACTGCACATCCCTACTGAACTGACTTTGCTGAGTCTGCTGTTAATATTTTTGGTAATTGTCTCCTATCCAACTGCACATCCCTACTGAACTGACTTTGCTGAGTCTGCTGTTAATATTTTTGGTAATTGTCTCCTATCCAATTGCACATCCCTACTGAACTGACTTTGCTGAGTCTGCTGTTAATATTTTTGGTAATTATCTCCTATCCAACTGCACATGCCTACTGAACTGACTTTGCTGTGAATTATTTTTGGTAATTGTCTTCTGCTGACATATCTTTAAACTTCCATATTTACTGCTAGCTCTATAACAAACACACTGCAATAGCAATATTACTGGTGATTGATTCTCAACTCCATGTGGCTTGAGTGATCAAGAGAGGTAATTAGCTTTACGACCCTAGCCTGTGTCTGTATCTGGTCATCTCCTCCCCATATTCAGGTGTCTCACATCAGACCCAATAATGACCAACTGAGAAATGCATCCCAGCTTAGTCTCCCTATAAATTTATGGCAGCTTATGGGGTGACGCAAACAGGGGCAAGGCGCAGACATCATGGCTCTGTCCTGAGTGGCTCTGTCATGAGTGATGCGCAGTTTCACCGACGCAGTTTAACGAAAGCAGGATAACTAAAGCTGCATGAACAACAAGAACTCTGCTCCACTCTGCAAGACGACAAGCAAACCAGCTTTGACATTTATTTTATATTAGGTTAGTTTCCCACTCTCTATCCACCAACATGCTCCTTATTCTCTTCCTTCTCACATTGGTGTCTTCTATCCTCAAATTATCTTTACTCTACTCCTCCTCTCTTCCCTGCAGCATGCACATATCACCCTCACTCCTACCCTCTCCCTACTATGGCACCCATCATCTCCTGCAGTTGCTGCACCCACATGCTGATTTAAACACCAGGGCCACTAGACACGTGCGCTCATGTACTTCCCACTCCCACCTTGCCTTCCTCACCCTCCTCCTTCTCCTAGTCTCAGGTGACATTTCTCCTAATCCTGGTCCGCCATTTTCCAAATGCAAGCCACATATCCAATACCCCTCCCCCTCTGGCAACCACCGCAATCCACTCAGTCTAATTTCTATCCCCCTGCTTCCTCAAAGCAGCCCACCAATCTCATGTGCCCTTTGGAACGCCCACTCCATCTGTAACAAGCTAACATCTGTACATGACCTCTTCATCTCTCATGGCTTGAACATACTCGCCATAACAGAAACCTGGCTTCAAAATTTTGACTCAGCTTCTCCTGCTGCCCTCTCCCATGGTGGTCTCCATTGGACTCACTCCTCCAGACCCAACAGACAGAAAGGAGGTGGAGTTGGCTTCCTTCTGTCCCCACAATGCACCTTCCAAGTCCTTCCTGTCCCTCCCTCTTTGCATCTCGAAAGAAGAGAGGGATACTGTCTTCGTCTGTTTTCTCCCATTTCTCTGAGGATTGCAGCGATTTATAGGCCTCCAGGACTGGTATCGCGCTTTCTTGATGACTTTGCTACCTGGCTACCCTACTTTCTCTCCTCTGAAATACCCACCATTATTCTTGGTGACTTTAACATTCCTGTCAATGTTAACAGCCCAACTACAGCTAAACTTCTCGACTTAACCTCATCTTTTGACCTAACCCAATGGACACATACTTCCACTCACTCCAATGGTAATACCCTTGACCTTGTATTCTCCCATCTTTGCAACCCTGGCAACCTCACCAACACCCCCTTTCCTCTATCTGATCACAACCTCATTACGTTCACTGTATCCTTGCCTCCAACCACCCATCCCTCCAAGCAGCAAACAATTACTTGTAGAACCCTTCGCCACTTTAACCCTTCTCTTCTCTACTCTGCTACTGACCACCTATATGACATAATCTCTCCCCTGTCCTGTCCTGACCTGGCCACCTCTGTCTACAACAGTTCACTCTCATCATCACTAGATGCACTTGCTCCTCTAACCACACGCAGAATCAGGCCCCGACCATTACAACCCTGGCAAACTGACAACACTAGAAATCTCAAGAGACATTGCCGTGCTCTTGAACGACTGTGGCGTAAAACCAAATGCCTGCAAGACTTCACCCTATATAAATCTGCCCTTCTAAAATACAATTCATGCCTCCATGCTGCCAAACAAGCCTACTTTGTCTCTCTTATTAATTTCTTGTCATCCAGTCCCCGTCAGCTCTTCTCAACCTTTAACTCTCTGCTTCGTCCACCACACCCTCTACCCACTAACTCACTCACTGCCCAAGACATTGCCAATCACTTCAAAGACAAGATCGATGCAATTCGTGAGGACATCTCCACTGTGCGTACGTCTTCCCCACCCAACATACCTTGCCTAGCAGCACATTCAACACTCTCCTCTTTTAAAATGGCTACTACGGAAGAGGTTACAAAAATGTTCTCGGATGCCCACCTAACAAATTGTCCCTTGGATCCTGTTCCCTCTCAACTACTCTTCTTCTTCTATCCTATGCTCCCTCACCCACATCTTCAATCTCTCCCTCTCTAGTGGCATCTTCCCCTCCCCTCTAAAACATGCGCAGATCATTCCCATTCTTAAAAAGCCCTCACTGGACCCTACCGACCTGAACAACTTAAGACCCATCTTATTGCTCCCATTCACCTCTAAACTTCTAGGGTTACTTCTAAGTTAACGCTTAGTCTACAACCGTCTTAGCTCCTACCTCAATGAAAATAACCTTCTTGACCCCTTACAGTCTGGCTTTCGCTCGCTGCACTCCACGGAAACTGCCTTACTAAAACTCACTAATGATTTACTAACTGCTAAAACCAACAGCCAGTACTCCATACTCCTACTACTTGACCTCTCTGCGGCCTTTGATACTGTTGACCACCCGCTCCTTCTCAATAAACTACATTCCCTTGGCCTCCGAGATTCTGCTCTATCCTGGTTCTCTGACTATTTATCACAACGCTCCTTCAGTGTCACCTACAACTCTGTCTCCTCCTCTCCATTGCCCCTTTCTGTGGGGGTCCCCCAAGGCTCGGTTCTTGGACCCCTTCTCTTCTCTATCTACACCTCCTCCCTTGGTCACTTAATAACTGCCCACGGCTTCCAATACCACTTATACACTGATGACACCCAAATCTATCTGTCTACTCCTCACCTCACTCCTTCAGTCTCCTCTCGCATTACTAACTTACTAACTGACATATCAGCATGGATGTCGCACCACTTCCTTAAACTAAATCTCTCTAAAACTGAGCTATTAATATTCCCCCCCGCCCGTGCCTCCCTCCATGACTTTTCCATCAAAATCAACAATGCAACCATCAGTCCCTCCCCTCACGCCAGGGTACTAGGTGTAATCCTAGACTCTGACTTGACATTTCAGCCTCAAATCCAATCGTTGTCAAAAGTTTGTAGAATTCACCTCCGTAACATCTCTAAAATTCGCCCTTTTTTAACAAATGAAACCACCAAGCTCCTCATTCACTCCCTTGTTATCTCTCGCCTTGACTATTGCAACTCCCTTCTCATTGGCTTACCTCTCCATAGGCTATCCCCTCTTCAGTCTATCATGAATGCTGCTGCCAGACTTATCCACCTTACCAACCGCTCAGTGTCTACCAACCCTCTACTTCAATCCCTACACTGGCTCCCAATCACCCAGCGAATTAAATTCAAAATTCTAACCACAACATACAAAGCCATTCACAACTCTGCCCCAAGCTACATCACTAATCTTGTCTCCAAATATCACCCAAATCGACCTCTCCGCACTTCTCAAGACCTCCTGCTTTCAAGCTCTCTCATCTCCTCCTCCCATGCTCGTCTCCAGGATTTCTCCAGAGCCTCTCCCATCCTCTGGAACTCGCTACCTCCATCTATCCGGCTATCCCCTACTCTTGCTACCTTCAGGCAATCCCTGAAAACTCATCTCTTCAGGAAAGCCTATCACGTCTCGAACTAATCTCCTACCACCTCCACCAGCTCATTCCCCACAGTTACAACCTTTTGTACCACCTGCCCCACCCTATTAGATTGTAAGCTCTTCTGAGCAGGGCTCTCTTAATCCTATTGTATTGTATTGTATTATAACTGTATTGTCTCCCTTTTATATTGTAAAGCGCTGCGTAAACTGTTGGCGCTATATAAATCCTGAATAATAATAATAATAATAATAATAATATATTTCTAAAGTGACATCCATACTTCAAAGTATTGTACAACAATGTTACATTTATGAATATATATATAATAATAATAATATAATAAGGGTGAAAATATTTTTATGGTATATGAAGTTCACTTTTCTTTATATAGAATCAAAATGTAAAATATATTCAAATCAATTATCTTAAGATCTAAAAGCATGTGGATATGAATGAGATGCGGTTGTAAATGGATTTAGATAAGAAAATGATTAAGATTGTTTAACCACTTGCTTACTTGACACAAACCCCCCTCCTGCCCAGACCAATTTTTAGCTTTCAGCGCTGTCACACTTTGAATGACAATTGCACGGTCATGCTACATTGTACTCAAATGAAATTTTTATCATTTTTTCACACAAATGGAGCTTTCTTTTAGTGGTATTTAATCACCACTTGGGTTTTTAATTTTTGCTAAACAAAAAAAAACAACATGTTTCATAGTTTGTCATAAAATTTTGCAAATGGGTAATTTTTCTCCTTCATTGATATTTGCTGATGAGGCTGCACTGCTGGGCTGCACTGATAGGCACAGATAAGGTGACACTGATAGGCACAGATAAGGCAACACTGATAAGACAGCACTGATGGGCCCTGATGGGTGGCACTATTGGGTGGCACTGATAGATGTCACTGATGGGCACTGATAGGTGGCACTGATGGACACTGGTAGGTGGCACTGATGGACACTGGTAGGTGGCACTGGTAGGTGGTATTGATAGGCAGCACTGGTGATGAGGCACTGATTGGTGACATTTATAGGTGGCACTGTGGGCACTGATAGGTGACACTGTGGGCATTTATGGGTGACACTGTGGGCATTGATAGGTGGCCCTGGTGGGCACTGGTAGGTGGCCCTGGGGGGCACTGGTAGGCAGCACTGTTGTGCACTGGTAGGTGGCACAGACAGGTGGGCACAGAAGCCTCTGCAGAGGCTCTCCACAATTGTGACTGATGTCTCTCTCACATCCGCCTCTGATTGGCTTTTTTTTTCTCCTCACGCTACCAGCGCGAGGAGAAAAAATAGCCAATTACCGGCTCTGTTTACATCACATGATCAACCCCTTACTCCGATCCGTGATCAGCTGAGTCTCATAGACTTGCTGAACACAGAGCGCGCCACGCGCACCCTGCAGGACACCCATGGATGCCCTCCCAGCAAAGTAGGTCCACGCTGTAGCCATCTTTCGGCTATAGCAGGGACAGGAAGAGGTTAATCAGTCATTTTTAGAGGGAAGTGTTAGAAAGTTTCTTTAATTTAATATCTAATCAACATCAATTAACAAATATTAACAAATGAATGGATTAGATCTTTATAGAATAATTGAGTTAAATATATATATTTATATCTTCTAGGTATGGATAAAGTGAAATTATATAGACTCTTATACTTGTAAAAGTATACATATTGTTATAAGCTTCATAAGCATTTCTATGGAGAGCCAACATGTGTTAGTAATTAATCTTGAGTTGGTTTCCCTCACATTCCCCCATCACATGAGAAGAAAGGTTTCACATTTCTTGAGATAAAAAATGTTTATGTTTTAGTTAAGATTATAAGTCCTTTATACTACAATATTTCTTGATTAGGATATTAATAAGAACATTGGGTTTTCAATTAATTTAATATATAATATAATATAATATAATATATATGTATATGATCTTATGTTAACGTAAACTTATATTGTATATGTTAAATGGCTTCACACTTTGTTCTTGCCCACTCCTCAGGAATGTCAATGACTAGAGACTCCTACCATTACGTGAAGGTGTTAAAGCCCGCGGTTTTCTGTAGAACTGCAAGACATATGAGAACCTTAAACCAGCCCTTTTAAAGATAAAGTGGGGGTCAGATTTTAAGAGTAAAAGCCAGAAAACAGAGACAAATTGGAGATTTGTTTCAGACACACCACGAGGAAACTTCACACACACACACACACACACACAAAGATACACATCTGATTCAATCTTCATCTTAAGAATATAATTACAATATTGATGTTATTTTTACATTTTGATATTGCTCTTGTAATATTTTGCCATTTTATTATTAAATCAATTTTTGAGTTTTTACATGAGAACTGAATGGATTTTCTTGGAACTTTCCTCATCAATATAATTTACAGAATATCGGTTCTTAATACCATAAAAACGGTATTTCAACACTAATGAAGCACAGTTTTTTTCAAAGTGTATCACGTATACCTCTACAGACTGCAGACTGCTTTCTACACAGTGTCTACAAAATTGCCAGTCTGACTTTATAGACTACATTGACGTCATTTCCAGCCAACAGTCAAGCCTTCCTGCATTCCAAGCAACACTGCTTCCACCTCAGCAGGCTGTGACACCTTCTGGCCCGAGGACCGCAACATCCCGTGTCCCTGAGTGGCCCCATCACTGCCTTCTGACGCCTTCCGGAGAATCTGACAGTCATCACACATCACACACATCAGTATCGGTTCACCCCCCCCCCCCAGGACCGGGTTTGTGAATCTTCCATCATCTATCTGCAGGAGTCCGGAACCACTTCCTTCACATGTAAGCCTGATTCTGCATAATGGGAGTTGCCTGATTTTAAACACTTCTCACTGAACTTTGTGAATAAACAGTAAACTTGAACTATAATTTTACTCCTGGCCTATCCCTATTCTCCACTGGCTGAAGTTTAATAATATACATTAGAGGCACTCCATTATTTTAGTTTCTGGTTGTTATCAAAATATGGTCCATGAGTATGTGAGCTGCCATTTTGTGGGACAAAACCATATTTGTTGATCTGTTACTTCTGTGCCCAATTTTTGTATTTTTTTGGGGGGTATATCTGAGTACCACTGGTCTCTCTACTGATCTAATGCTGATGGCACTGCTGGACATCTTCGGATGTCGATGTTGAAGGGAAGTATAGTGTGTCTTTCATCTGCTACATTAAATTTCCTTGGCTGACCACTGCCTCTATAGACCTCAGTATTGCTTGTTTATTTGTGCTTCTTCAAAAGAGCTTGAACAGTACACCTTAAAACCCCAGTCTGCTTTAAAATCTTAGCCTGGGAGAGATCTTGCTGATGCAGTATAACTACCTTGTGTCTTATTGCTGTGCTCAATCTTGATATGGCATATAAACTGTGACATGAAACTGTCTTCCATAACGTCACTTTAGTAGCAGAGTTTGGCTGTTCCTCACCCAGTTTTAAGCCTACAACACAGCTGTTTCTGTTTGGGACCTTCAGTATTTTTTTTCAATTTTCCATCCAATAAATCTTCTGTCCTTGTTATTTTAACTTTGGATAGTAAAACATTTTTTTCTGCCAGTAAATACCTTATACAGCCCACTTCCTGTTTCTTGTCTGGTCATTAGCCTAGGCTATTGACATCATGCACAGCTCTCTCTCTCTAACTCTTGTGAGAGTTTGCCAGGAAGGGAGGGGGGATGAGTCATAAGAGGGCCAATGAGAGCTGCAGAGCTGGAAGTGTGCCTCTGTATCTGTGTAAATCCAGGAAGTGAACAGGCAGCAGCTTCAGCTGCCCACAGTTAAAATAGATGCAGCCAGACTTAGTGGAGGGAGATTTCTGCAGCATATTTGGCAAGTACAGAATCACAATATATATAAAATAATATGCAATGTGGTTGGAGGGAAGCTTCAGAATGGCAAAGATGGTTTTATTACAAATTATGTGAGCAGACTGCAGTTCCTCTTTAATGATTGTGTTTTAACCTACATATGAAATTGACAATCATTAGCACCTGCTTGGTATAATTAGTTAACCAGACACCTGACTCTAATCCTACAAAATCCCTGACTTTGTGCAAGTGTACAAAGTGTGCAAGTGTAAGGTTGGGTTCACACCTATGCGAATTGGATGTGGCTTTAACCGCATCCAATTCACAGGAAATTTTAAAATCTGTTCATTCGAATGAGGCTGGTTCACATATGTGCGTTGCATTCGCACTCCGCATTGCCCAAAAAAGTGTGTGTTTTTTGGGCATTTCGATGCAAATTGCAGGCACATAATCTTCTATGGGAACGCACCTGATTCGCAGATGCATTCCTTTGTGAACAAGGATTCTCCCCCCCCTCCTCACTCCACCTCCCCCCCTCTCCCTGCTCAGCTGATCCGCAGATACAATGGAGAGGGACAGCTGAACAGCTGCTTTTTCACTTCGCAGAGAAAACGGAGCTGGAATTCGCACCGCACATAGGTTCCCAGTAACATTCCCATGATCAGTCAATTACAATTAAAGTGGTTGTAAACCCTAGAAAAAAAAAAACCCTGCAAGACAAAGGCATAATGAGCTAGTATGCATAGCATCAGCCCTCAAAAATTCCACTCACCTGCTCGCATTTTGCAAGTGGATTTTGAGGGCTAGCGAGGAAGGGCTGCCTGGGAGGGAGCACCGCCGGCAGGCGGGTTGTATGGGAATCCTTCTCCCAGGGCTCTCGAAGGGGAAGAGAGGAGAGCAGGCGGCTGGATCATTAGAGTGTGAGGAACATCACTAGCGGCTTTCATTTCAATAGCAGATTGTTCCCTGCACTCGCTGTCACACACAGCCCCGTACCCTGGTCCTGGAACTTTGATAGACAGATCTCCCGTCCAATCCCGGGACGAGGGATGTGAATCAAAGTTCCCCGGCCAGGGGACGGGGCTGTATCTGAAGCCGAGCGACGGGAACACACTGTTATTGGCGCTCTGATCATCCGCCCGGCAATCCTCTTCCTCTCCTTTGTTCCGCTGCATGATGGACACAGGTAGGCTGCATGATGGACACAGGCAGGCTGCATGATGGAAACATAGAAAGCTGCATGGTGGACACAGGTAGGCTGTATGATGGACACAGGCAGGCTGCATGGTACACAAGAAACACGGTTAATGCATTTCATGTTACAGATGATTCAGCGTCTGACGTGCGTTAACCATGTTCCCTATGTACATTGCTTTTGTCTAGATTCTACTTATGAAATAAAGAAGTTGGAGCTTTAATTACCAGATGTGCAGTCATTCACTCTTTCTCTCGGTTTTCGGCGTTAACTGGACCTGAACCCCAATTTATTGCAGGGCACTTTTAGTGGTGGTCCGACCTGGTGCCATGCATTTTTCTCTCAAGCTAAGTTATATTTCTACTATGTATTTCCATTCTTAGAATGATGTGGGAGAGTTCAATATGACAGGAAGGTAGTGACACACAGTCTGTGACTCACCAACAGAATACAAAGAAAGCAGGG
This sequence comes from Aquarana catesbeiana, assembly GCF_042186555.1. Taxonomy (NCBI): domain Eukaryota; kingdom Metazoa; phylum Chordata; class Amphibia; order Anura; family Ranidae; genus Aquarana; species Aquarana catesbeiana. The sequence goes on along the minus strand of NC_133325.1, from coordinate 418,524,632 downwards.
TAGGGAACGCACTGTTTATTGTCTAAGAGTTGCTAGGCACATCTGTCTCTATGACTGTCATCTATCCCTGCAAATGTCCCATGTAATAACTAAGATTCATGAATACAGGTTTAATAGATTTTTTGTTAATAGTTCGGTGACATCAGAAACAACCTAAAATTACATTTGCAAATATGGATGATTTGAGTTATTCCAAAACCAATTCTCTATTCTACTTGCAGCGGTATACCTAACATATTTGGCACCTGGGGCTGGTCATTTTTAAAACATACGTACAAAAAAAAAATGAAGGAATAAAGTAACATGTGCAGCACATAGCACCAAATTTCAAGTGTGGCAATTTGCACCAATGGTTAGCAGGGCTTTAAGAGTCATGGTTAAAGCCTAATCTGAGCCTAATCACACAGCACACATATGTCACAGTACTTGTACCTACACTCTCAGGAGGGTATAACACAGAACTCAGGGCACAGAAGTGCACAGGCCACTGCTTAGAAGGCAATCAAAAATCCCCCCCACTAGTACAAATCCCTCTGCTTCCAAGCCCATATCCCCCACAGTGTAGTACTCCACCAACAGCCCCAATCTCCCACCAGTACATATCTTCCCCCTCAGTCTTGAATCCCCCCCATATACCACCACCTCAGTGTAGACCCCATTCACAGCCTAACCTCTCAATAGACTTCCCCAGTACAGATCCCCTTAACCTTTCTTAACCTTCCAGCACAGATCCTTCTACGTACAGCCCTCTCTCCAAGCCTAATCCTTCAGTACAGCTTCCCCCTCCCAGCCTAACTTCCCAGTACAGACTCCCAGTACAGACTCCTACTGCCATCCTAAGTTTCAGTACAGATCCCCTCCTCCCAGCTTAACCCCTCAGTACAGACCCCTTTCAGTACAGACATCCCCCCAGTACAGATGCCCCCTCCCAACTTAACCCCTCAGTACAGATCCCTCAGAAAAGCCCCTCTAGTACAGTCTCCCTCCAATCCTAACCCCTCAATACAGATGCCCTCACCACCCTAACCCTCAGTACAGACCCCTCCAATACAGGCCCCCTTTCCAGCCTAACCCCTCAGTACAGGCCCCCATTATAGTTCCCCCTTCCAGCCCAACACCTCTGTACAGACTCCCCTTCTACCTAATCCCTCTGTACAAACCCCCCAGTACAGACCCTCCCAATACAGCACTCCTTCCCAGCCAAACCTTTCAGTACAGACCCCCCCAGTACAGGCCCCCCATTAAAGCCCCCCTCCCATCCTAACTCCTTAGTACAGTCCCCCTCCAAGTTCAGCTGCTAGTACAGACCCCCCTTTATAGCCAAACCCCTCTGTACAGATCCCCCAGTACAGACCTTCCCCAGAAGAGTCCTACTTCCCAGCCTAACCCTTCAGTAGAGATGACACCAGTACAGGTCTCCCCATCATAGGCTCTCATTACAAACACTCCCCAGTAAAGATCCCCAACTACAGACCCTTACAGACCTCCTTCCAGCTTAAACCTTCAGTATTGACTCATTTTCCCCCTGTACAGCACCCTTCCCAGCCTAAACCTTCAGACCCCACCAAGTGCAGACCCTCCATCCCATGAAATACAAGTACCCTCTAAGCGTTCAAGGGGCTATTCAATGAGTCAGGTGGAAAGGTGCCATGCAGTGCTTCAGCTGGTCTGGATAGGGCACAGGAGTCACACCGGGGCTGAGATTCAGGCAGCTCTGCAGGGACAAACCTAGAGGTGGTTCACATCACACCAGCTGGAGCCAGGAATGGTGGTGTGCGAAAATGGCACAAACCTCCTGACCGCCCTTAGACAGGGAAAGTTGACACATGTGCCATGCCTGGCACATGTCCTCCATTTGGTGGTGCTGCCTTTTTTTAAGTAGGTACCCAGGGATGGAAGATCTGCTGAAGCAGGCCAGAAGAGTTTTTAGCTATTTCAGGTGGTCATACACAGCCAATGCTCGGTTGGCTGAAATTTAGGCTTAATGTCACCTGCCCACACAGCCTGATTTGTGACATGCCCACCAGGTGGAACTCGACTTCGGAAATGCTGCAGCGGCTGCACATGCAGCAGAGGTCCGTAGAAGAGTACCTTTGTGAGTATGGCACAACAACAGGCTCAGGCTAACTCGCCTTTTTTTCCTCATGCCAATGGCTGCTGATAAAGGATGCATGCACTGTACTGTCACCATTTGAGGGAGGCCACAAGGAGGGTGAGCTGTGACAATGCATGCATCAGTGACACAATACCTGTTGTGTTCCTGCTGGAGCAAACTCTGCATGGCATTATGGACAGGGCACTCGAGGCAAAGCAACGGGAGGAATAAGAAGACTTCCTTTCCTATCAAGGCCTGCTTTATACAGACACTATTCTTCCTACGCCACAGAACACAAAAGAGGAGAGGGAGTAGAAGGAGGAAGAGGATTCTGGCAGCTTTGGAGGCATTGAAGATCCAGAGGCAGTTCCAGATACTGTAATCCTCAGTAACCTTGAAGAGCCTGCTTCTCATGCCTTGCAGTGCATGGGCTCCCTCATTTTTCAAAGCCTGTGAAAAGACCTGAGAATACATGGCACCAAGGAAAAGGATCACTATTGGTTGAAACCCTCCTTGACCACCGTTACAAGAGAAAAGCTTCAGAACTCACCCCGTCCCCACAGAGGGAGCAGAAGATGAAATCTCTTGAGGACACCTTAAAGAGGAGTTTATGTAATGCCTTTCATGACTCTTATAGGTTACAGTCTGGTGGAAAACGTTGTATTGAGGCTTCTGTTGGTCAAGAGAGGAGCGGTGGAGAAAGGGGCCGCCTCAGGGATGCCTTTCAAAAAGTTTTTAGTCCTCAGCATCCAGGGCTGTCAGCTACCACATCCCATTGGCAGCGTCTTCATCATATGGCAGAAGATTCTCTAGGGGCGAAACCAGATATGGAGAGCTTTCCAGTTGACAATCTACAGGGTCATGAGAATAGACCACTGCTCAGAACTTGCCCAGTATGCAATAGAGCTGCTGAGCTGCCCTACATCCAATGTGCTTTCCGAATGGGCATTCAGTGCTGCCAGAGGTTTTGTGACAGATAAGAGAGCGCGTCTGTCAACAGACTCCATGGAACAGCTGACATTTATCAAAATGAATCAGTCCTGGGATTAGCAGCAGCTATCAAACCCCTGATGCCGATGTCGCTGATTAATTGCTTTCTGGATCTCATATCTCTGAAAAGACTGTCTAGGCTGCCTATTTTTATGCACCAATTTTTACACACCTGTTTGACAGGTGCATATCATTGCAATTTTTGACAGCAAGGCCAATTCTTGCTTTCATCAAGAGTACCTCTATAGAGCTATGGTGTGAAGGCACCACCAACTCCCAAAGACAAATTTTTCGCACCTGTTACTTCTATCCAAAGTCTGCGAAAGAGACACCAGAATTTATCAAAAAAATCTCTGATCTTGTTCCGAGTGCACTAAATTTTGGCCTTATACAGACTGGCTCCCCAAGCCTTGTTTATAAAAATGAAGAAAGCTTAAATGTAAAATGTCATTTTTTTGGCTTTATAAATATCTATATTGCTGCAGCAGATTCAATACACAGTACAGATGTGCCACATGCAAACAAAGGGGACCCCCCAAGCACTATATTTAAAGATTTTTTTTATTTTTATTGTTATTTCTAATTTTGATGGTTTCACTTTAAGCATCAATAAATCCTTCACTTTCTGCTCATTTACAATGTATGTTTTTTACAAACTTTTTTTTCATTAATACATGTCCCTCAGGGCAGTACCCGGACACCCATAACCATTGTATGCCCAGTTACTTGCATATAAGTCTTCAAAATAGTGACTTTTGATTTTTCCAGTTCGAGTCCCATAGACTTCAATGGGTTCCATTATTCGGTCCTGAACTTTTGCGATGTTCTAAAGTTATGCTGCGAACCGAAAAAGGGGTTGTTTGGCCCATCTCTACCAGTGAGTAGTTTGCGTTTATATTTTTAGCCCCCAAGTCCACCACTTTACATTTTTCAACATTAAACCTCATCTGCCATGTAAAATTTCTATATCCTGATGTGAAGTTATTGTCCTGCTTATTTTTGTGTCATCTTAAAAAACTGAGATTGAGCTATTTATATCGACCTCTATATCAGTGGTCATCAACCCTATCCTTAGGGCCCACTAACAGGCCAGGTTTGCAAGATAACTGAAATACATCACAGGTGATATCATTTGCTGCTCAATGATTGCAGTATTCTAGTCTGTATCTCCCCAAGGTAATACATGGCCTATTAGTGTACCCTGAGGACAGGGTTGATGTCACGTACCTGGTTGGAGACTGAAATGACGAGGTTGGCATCTCTTGTATCTCCAGTCCAGGTCCCGCTGGAAGTGGAACAGCGGGAGCCAAGGACCAGGAGGGACACGAGTGCCTGCAGCTGCGGACCCGGAGACTTGTGGCTGAGGATGAGATCTTGGGTGAGTAGATAAACCGTCAGATCAGAATAAGCGGTGCTGCGCCAAGGATCAGCTGGGCTTAAGGAGGCACTGTGGTGCTGGAACATCAGGTGAAGTAAAGTCCCTGGAATACTTGCAGCAGGAAGTTGTAGCAGGTTGCAGGACTGTGATTGCAGGCAGTTGCAGGATAACAAGGAGAAACGCCAGAGGCAGGAGCAGGGTCTCGAGGGTAGCCATGTTCGGTAACAGGCGGTCAGCGGGGTACAAGGCAGCAGGCAGAAGTGAAGTCACATGGATAGCCGGGTCTGGTAACAGGCGAGCAGTGCAGTGCAAGGCAGCAGGCATAAACAGAGTCCAATGGGAAGCCAGGATCAGAAACCAGTAGTCAGAGCAGAAACAGGATCCAGAAGCAGAGTCAAGGCAAGCCAGGTTCATCAATAGGTAACAAGCAGGTAGTAGCAGGGTTCAGGTATCAGGGTATAGCTGAAGACCAGTCAGCACTGGTCTGAGGGCAGAGCACTTCTTTAAATAGGCCGGCTGGCGCCAACTGGTGTTATGGGCACGCTCCTGCACATGTACGCCATCCGTCGCGCACGCGCATGCGCATTGGCATCTGCAGCCGTCCGTGTGCGCACGCATGCGCGCGAGTGCGCACCGGACGGGAACTAATAGTTCTCTTACATTGCCCCCCCCTTACGGGCAGCCTCCGGATGCCCACTAGGGATCTCTTTTCCGGGTGAAGCTGAAGATAAGCCTGGATCGATTGAAGAGCATGTACATTAGAAGAGGATTCCCACGAATTATCTTCAGGATCATAGCCCTTCCATTTAATTAAAAACTGGGTCTGGCCCCTTCTCTTCCTGCAGTCCATAACAGCCTCAACCTCAAACTCTTCGTTACCTTCATCAAGCAAGGGTGGAGGAATCTCAGGTTCTCGATCAGGGAAGCGATCAGCCACGGATCGTTTTAAGAGAGATACGTGAAATACCTGGTGAATCTTCAAATTTTCCGGCAGGTTGAGCTAGAAGGCAACAGCATTAATCCTCTTCTTTACTGAGAATGGGCCAATATACCTTGGTCCAAGTTTTTTAGAGGGACAAGCCAACTTTAGGTTCGTGGTGGAAAGCCATACCTTATCCCCTGGTTTAAGGTACAGGTTACCCCTTCTCTTCCTGTCATAGAACCTCTTATTATTTTCCTGGGTTTTGGTGATGGTTTCTTGTAGGAGTTGGTTGTTGGACCTCCAGAACTCTAAACGATCTTGTACTGCCGGAACTGAAGATTCCTGGGGAACATCAGGCAAAAAAGATGGGTGAAATCCATAGTTTGCAAAAAAGGGAGTTTGTTTGATTGCAGAGTGTATAGAGTTATTGTATGCAAACTCCGCTAATGGCAACAGAGAGACCCAGTCGTCTTGTGCAAATGAAGAAAAGCAACGTAAATACTGCTCCAGGGTCTGGTTTGTCCTCTCTGTTTGACCGTTAGTCTGTGGATGGTATGCAGATGACAAACAGTGTTTAATGCCCAAAGCTTCACATAAGGATTTCCAAAATCGGGAAGTGAATTGTACCCCACGGTCAGAGGTAATGTTAGCAGGAATACCGTGAAGGCGTACAACTTCCTTGATGAAAGAAGAGAAAGTCTCTGCAGCAGAAGGGGTGCCTTTCAGGGGCACAAAGTGGGCCATTTTGGACAATCGATCCATGATCACAAAAATGGTGGTGAAGCCTTCTGATGGGGGTAGTTCGACAATAAAGTCCATGGCAATCATGGTCCATAATTTATCAAGGACAGGAAGAGGTTCCAAAAGACCCCAATTTTTGGCTCTATCAGTCTTGTTCCGAAGACACGTTGTGCAGGATTTAATATAGTCCCTGCAATCTTGCACCAGGTTTGGCCACCAGAAGGAGCGAAGGATGATATTTGATGTCTTATGTGCTCAGAAATGACCTGCCAAGGGATGGTCGTGACACATGTAAAGCACTGCTGACCGTAACTGCTCAGGAACGAAGATCTGTTCGTCATGAAAGTAGAGACCTTCTTTCAGCTGAAGGTGGAGATCTTGAGGTGGAGAATCCAGGAGGTCCATCTGTAACAGAAGAAAATTTTTAGCTGGTAGAATGGTATCGGGCTCAGAGGGAACCTCAGTGTCTTGGAACATACGAGAAAGGGCGTCAGGCTTCCCAGTCTTGGATCCAGGCCGATAGGTAATATGGTGCAAAATAAATTAAATATATACACTGCGCTGGGAAAAATAAACAAAAATAAAAATAAGGAGCCGCTACATACAAAGTGACAACAACCAAACAAATACTGTAAAGAAAAAATGTAGCGTATAAATTGTGAAAAAAGTCCCCCGTCCGGAAAACAGCTAGATACTAACACTTAATAAATAGTGTCCACATCAAAAAAAATGACTCATAAGTCTCGCAACATGGGTGAATAAAGTCCAGTAAGTGATTAAAAAAAAAAAAAAATTTATGTGTAGAGTGTCCCACTGGGAATGGTAAGTGAATGTGTACAACAGCAAATGTTCAAACACAGGTAGATCTTTAAGTCTTCCAGAGGAACTGTATCCAACAACTGCATAAATCTTGGTAAAAATGGTGTGTAAGAAACTCTTACCAGATACATTGGACTCCCTTGTCAGCGACAGGGAATCACTCGAGCAGATTGCCTCTCAAGGCTCCACATAGTGGCATACGTATGCCCCAGTAGATGATCCATTGATCGAAACGCGTCGGTCGCTTTCAGCATCCTCCTTGTTGCCCATTTTTGTTTTTATATTTTGTGATCACATTTTTATTGTAACCAGGCTTTTTAGCAATAAAAAAACCCACCGTGCTTATCTACACTATGTGGAGCCTGTTTATTTTTTCTCCACATACCATCTGAGAGAAAATCCAGTTTCCACTTCAGTCTCATGCGTGACGCACCGGCTCTTCTGATCCGTACCTTGGCCATCCTTTGTGAGGACCTACCTGGCGGCCCCGGGGGATCCATGCAGAGTTCGATATAGAAGGTTTCCAGAGTCGTGATGTCCGCTTCCAGGCCTTGAGAGGCAATCTGCTCGAGTGATTCCCTGTCGCTGACAAGGGAGTCCAATGTATCTGGTAAGAGTTTCTTACACACCATTTTTACCAAGATTTATGCAGTTGTTGGATACAGTTCCTCTGGAAGACTTAAAGATCTACCTGTGTTTGAACATTTGCTGTTGTACACATTCACTTACCATTCCCAGTGGGACACTCTACACATAAAATTTTTTTTTTTTTTTTAACCACTTCAATACCAGGCACTTAGACACCTTCCCGCCCAGGCCAATTTTCACCTTTCAGTGCTGTCGCAATTTGAATGACAATTGCGCGGTCATGCTACACTGTACCCAAACAAATTTTTTGTCATTTTGTTCCCACAAATAGAGCTTTCTTTTGGTGGTATTTGATCACCTCTGCACTTTTTATTTTTTGCGCAACAAATAAAAAAAGACCGAAAATTTCGAAAAAAAACAAGTTTTTCTTTGTTTCTGTTCAAATTTTTTGTAAATAAGTACGTTTTCTCCTTCAATGATGGGCACTGATATGGCTGCACTGATGGGCACTGATACGGCGGCACTGATGGGCACCGATGAGGTGGCACCAATGAGGTGGCACTGATGAGGTGGCACTAAAGGGCACTGATGATGGACACTGATAGGCGGCACTGATAGGTGGCATTGATGGGCACTGATAGGTGGCACTGGTATGCGGCACTGATGGGCACTCATAGGTGGCACCGATGGGCACTCATAGGCGGCACTGATGGGCACTTGTAGGTAGCATTGATTGGTACATATGGGTGGCACTTATGAGTACTTATGGGTGGCACTGATGTGTGGCACTGATGGGCACTGATAAGTGGGCACAGATGGGCACAGATGGGCACTGACAGGTGGCACCAATGGGCAATGACAGGTGGCACCGATGGGCAATGACAGGTGGCACTGATAAAACATTGCTGGGCAGATCTGGGCATTGCTGGGCAGATCAGTGACATAATGGTGCCAATCAGTGCCCATTTGTGGGCACTGATTGGCACAGATTGGGCACATGTGGATGGCCATGGGGTACATACCTGGCCATCCATGTTGCCCCTTCCCTGGTGGTCCTAGTGGCGATCCCTGGTGGTCCAGTGTGGTGATCTGAGGGGGGGCTGCGCTGATAAACAATCAGCGCAGACCCCCCCTGCCAGGAGAGCCGCCGATCGGCTCTCCTCTACTCGCGTCTGTCAGACGCGAGTGAGGAAGAGCCGATCAATGGCTCTTCCCATTGACAGCGTGATCAGCCGTGATTGGACACGGCTGATCACGTGGTAAAGAGCCTCCGCCGGAGGCTCTTTACCAAGATCGGTGGAGCGGTGTGTCAGGCTGACACACCGCTCCACCGATCGCCGCGATGCACGCCCCCGGGGGCGCGTTGTGGCATGTTATCCTGCTGGACGTCATATGACATCCAGTCAGGATAACAGAACCACTTCCCGGACGTCAATCCGCTATAGGGCGGGCGGGAAGTGGTTAATCACTTACTGGACTTTATTCACCCATGTTGCGAGACTTATGAGTCATTTTTTTTGATGTGGACACTATTTATTAAGTGTTAGTATCTAGCTGTTTCCCGGACGGGGGACTTTTTTCACAATTTATGCGCTACATTTTTTCTTTACACGATAGGTAATATGGAAGCAGAACCTTGCAAAAAAGAGGGCCCATCTGGCCTGGCGGGGTCTTAATCTCTTGGCTGCTTTTAAATATTCAAGGTTCTTGTGGTCGGTGAACACAAGAATGGGATGTGCTGCTCCTTCAAGAAGATAGCGCCATTCTTCCAAGGCAGATTTGATAGCCAGTAACTCCCGATCACCCACGTCATAGTTCCTTTCTGAGGCACTTAGTTTTTTGGAAAAGAAGGTGACAGGGTGAAGTAATGATTTTATCCCCCTGTTGCTGAGACAGTATGGCTCCCACAGCATTCTCGGAGGCATCAACCTCAAGAACATAAGGCAAAGTAGGGTCAGGGTGTCTCAAAATGGGTGCAGATGTGAAAAGGCTCTTTAACCTCTCAAAAGCAGCTTGAGCTTCTACAGTCCATGTGAAAGTTGTGCATGATCTGGTTAATTGTGTAATAGGGGATATGATACCTGAGAAGTTCTTGATAAATTTCCTGTAGAAATTAGAAAATCCCACAAATCGCTGCACGGATTTTTTATTGGTGGGAGACGGTCAGTCAAGTACTGCAGATACTTTCTGTGGATCCATGGCAATCCCATCTGCAGAAATAATGAGGCCCAGGAACTGGATAGTAAGTCTCTCGAACTCACACTTTTCAGCTTTGGCATAAAGGTGATGTTTCCTTAGTCTGTCTAATACCTTTTTGACATGGACTCGATGTGCTTCAAGGGAGGAAGAGAAGATTAGTATGTCATCCAGGTAGACAATAGTAAATACATCAAGGAAGTCCCGAAAAACATCATTCACAAAATGCTGGAAGGTAGCTGGTGCGTTACAGAGTCCGAAGGGCATCACTAAATATTCAAAGTGCCCAAAACGAGACCTAAAGGCCTTCTTCCATTCATGTCCTTCCTTAATTCTGATCAGGTTATATGCTCCTCTTAGATCTAATTTAGGGAAAACACGTGCTTCTCGCAGTCTCTGAAACAGTTCAGGGGGTATCGGTTTTTAATCGTTACTTTATTTAAGTCCTGGTAATCAACACAAGGCCGGAGTGTGTGATCCTTTTTTTCGACAAAGAAAATTCCCGCTCCAGCGGGGGAAGAGTAAGAACGGATAAAGCCCTTATCAAGGTTTTCTTTAATGTACTTTTGAAGTTCCTCCAGTTCAAGCTCATAGAGAGGAAAAATTCTGCCAAAGGGAATTTCAGCGCCCGGCAAAAGTTAAATAGGGCAGTCATACGGTCTGTGAGGGGGAAGAGTGTCAGCATTCTTCTTGTTGAAAACATCCAGGTATTCATGATAAACGGATGGCACAAGTTTAACAGTCTCGGAATCTGCACTGATGCAGAGGAGTGGCTCTCCGGAACTGGGTATAGGAGGGAAGCAGGAGGGAAGAACAGGGAATAGGTACAGTCTCTAGTGTAACAGGTCCAGATTTAATGCCCGTACCATCAGCTAGGTGAACCGAGGAGCTGTTTTGTTGGTACATAAAGGTAATTCATGCATAGTTGCGAAAGAAGAGTCCACAAAACAGCTACAGGCCCCTGAGTCCACGATGGCAGAAACTGTGAGAGTCTTTCCTGCATACTGGAGAGAGATTGGCAGCAAGGTGTGGTTCTGCCCAGGGTTTAGGGAAGCAACCGTATGAGGTGGAGAAGATGATCTCCTAAGGTGTCTTCGGGGACAACATTGCAGAAAATGTCCTTCATCGCCACAATAAAGGCAGAGTTTGAGCTGGTGACGACGAGATCGCTCCTGTTTGGACAGAGGAGGTCTCGGGAAGCTGGTGTGTGCGACCCTCTTAACATTGGCTGTGTCTTTAGGCATAGTTGTAGAGGAAGGAGGTAACTGGGCCTTGGGCTGTGCAGGTAACAAATGAAGGTTTCCGGTTCTCTCGGACTGTCATTCACGCAGGCGGCGATCAATCAGAATGCAGAGATGAATCAAGTCATCCAAGGAGGTGGGTGCATCCACCCTGGCCAGTTCATCCTTGATAGCCTCTGACAGGCCGAGATGAAACTGAAAACGTAGTGCAGAACTATTCCATTTGGTATCAGCGCTCCATAATCGGAAGTCCGAAACATAATCCTCCACAGGCCTGGGGCCCTGTTGCAGATGCCTTAAGGAGGTTTCGGCAGTCTGTTGACGGAACGGATCAGCATACAGTTGGGCCATAGCGGCAAAAAAGGAACTTGCAGAAGCCAAGACAGGACCTGGGGTTCTCCCAGCAGCAAGGACATTGCAGGCACTTGCAGGATAAGAGGCAGGAGCAGGGTCTCGAGGGTAGCCATGTTCGGTAACAGGCGGTCAGCGGGGTACAAGGCAGCAGGCAGAAGCGAAGTCACATGGATAGCCGGGTCTGGTAACAGGCGAGCAGTGCAGTGCAAGGCAGCAGGCATAAACAGAGTCCAATGGGAAGCCAGGATCAGAAACCAGTAGTCAGAGCAGAAACAGGATCCAGAAGCAGAGTCAAGGCAAGCCAGGTTCATCAATAGGTAACAAGCAGGTAGTAGCAGGGTTCAGGTATCAGGGTACAGCTGAAGACCAGTCAGCACCGGTCTGAGGGCAGAGCACTTCTTTAAATAGGCTGGCTGGTGCCAACTGGAATTATGGGCGCGCTCCTGTGCATGCACGCCGTCTGTCGTGCACGCGCATTGGCATCTGCAGCCGTCCGTGTGCGCGCACATGCGCGCGAGTGCGCACCGGACGGGAACTAATAGTTCTCTTACAGTTGATGACCACTGCTCTATATAATTTATGAATAAATTAAATAGAAATGGTCTCAAGGCAGAGCCTTGGGTTACCCCACTTACTACTCCAGACCCACTCCTTTCCCCACAGAATCTATTGCCTGGTCACAGTTACTATTTCTGACTCTAAATTTTGGGTTGCCTTAAGCTATTTCTGAGGAGATTATCTTGGCGGAATTGCAGTCCCCAGATTTAAAAGAGATTGTTTCTGCTCTTATCAGTGTGCGATATACTACTTTGTGTCTGAAGGATTAGCCACTGTCTCCAGTCTCAGGTCTTTTAGAGCTCCTACAACTGCAAAAAATTTCCCCTTGCACCCACTCTTCAAGGTTTTCCTCTATGGGGAGGAACCTTGATGGGTCCTGGACACAGAATGAGATCTTACTGGATTGGTTCTCAATTGGGAAGGGTTTTGTAAAACAGTGTTCCTTATTCACTAATGATCTGCCAATGACCCATCTTAAAATAAGAGTAACCAGTAGTTCAGTAGAGGGTGTTCTTACCTTCTACAGGATAGGATTTCTACTAACTGCCTCTTTAAATCCAGGTTCTCGCTGGCAGGCCCTGCCCTTCATCCTGTTCTGGCTGTGACCCTAATTTATTGGATAGTCCAAATGCCTCAAAAGGGATCTTTCCACTGCGTCACTGGGTCCTTCCCTGATAGAACAGGTGAAACAAATGCCTGGAGCATTACCCATCAAATCTATCATCCCTCCTCTCTGACCTCTGGTCAGTTAGGATGCAAACGTAGTGTACAACAAAAATAGTCAGCGCTAAACACCTATCCTACAGCTGCTGGCATTAAGGTGATATATATAAAACCTTTGTGGAATGAATGTGTAAGAGATTGCAGTGCAAAAAAATTCAACAAACAGTTAAAGTTCATAAACTGTGATTCTTAAAGTGCAAACGGTCTTCAAATCCTCCCAAAATAGCCGAATGTCTCACTACCAAAACTTCTGGCTGCTCACTTAAGTGCAGCAATAATGTATGTATCCATAACCTCCAGGATAACTGGAATCTCTTTATGGTCTTTAGGACTCCGGATGTGGCATAGGAAGTAAGAGACTATAAAGAGTAATACTGTATGACATTAACATATATGTACCACAACTGTGCATGCAGTGTCAGTCACAAAACAGTGTGAGACACGTGACCACCAGTGAGAGCCGTCACCACACCAACAACAAAACCAAATGTAGTGCGCACTCACCGCCACCTAGGCTGTCCAAACGTTAAGCAGTAATCAGGCTACTGTGAACAGGGCTGGTGCAAGGATTTTTGACACCCTAGGCGAAACCTAATTTTGTCGCCCCCTCCCCTTGGTTCTGCCCAAGACTTCACCCACTTTTCCCTGCCCATGTATACAGTGGAGGTGGCTGGGTGGAGACTTTTGCGGTGCCTCGCCACTATTTCTTCAGCCGTGGTCCTGCAGGCCAGCACCTGCACCTCTGGACCTGGCCTGAAGACAAATAGTGGCGACACCAGCTCGCTTCCTCACACCAGCCTTGATCCACAGGTGTATAGGCAGGCTAGGGTAGTATATGGACAGGCTAGGATAGTATATGGACAGGCTAGGGTAGTATATAGACAGGGTGGTATATAGACAGGGTGGTATATATCCAGGGTGGTATATAGCCAGGGTGGTGTATATGGACAGGGTGGTGTATATGGACAGGGTGGTGTATATAGACAGGGTGGTATATGGACAGGGTGGTATATAGACAAGGTGGTATATAGACAGGGTGGTATATGGACAGGGTGGTATGTAGACAGGGTGGTATATGAACAGGGTGGTATGTGGACAGGGTGGTATATAGACAGGGTGGTATATGAACAGGGTGGTATATGGGCAGGGTGGTATATGGGCAGGGTGGTATATAGACAGGGTGGTATGTGGACAGGGTGGTATATGGGCAGGCTGGTATATGGACAGGGTGGTATGTGGGCAGGGTGGTATATGGACAGGGTAGCATATGGACAGGGTGGTATATGAACAGGGTGGTATGTAGACAGGGTGGTATATGGGCAGGGTGGTATATAGACAGGGTGGTATGTGGACAGGGTGGTATATGGGCAGGGTGGTATATGGACAGGGTGGTATATGGACAGGGTGGTATGTGGGCAGGGTGGTATATGGACAGGGTGGCATATGGACAGGGTGGTATATGAACAGGGTGGTATGTAGACAGGGTGGTATGTGGACAGGCCAGGCCCTAGTCTAGTGGGGGAGAGAATGAGGGAGAGGAGGAGGAAGAGAGGTGTAAGGAAAAGAGGAGGGGAAGGGTAGAGAGAGAAAAAGAAAGGGGGGGGGGGAGAAGGTGCAGAGCACAAAGTGGTGGGAACAGAGAAGGGGGGTTGTTCTGGGGATGGAAGTCACACTCACCAATTATGTCTTCCCCATTCAGTCTGGTGTCCCTCAGGGCTGTGGGATCTATTGTTTGAAAAGTGCCGCTCAGCTGTTCACAGAACTCCTCTCCAGCACAGAGCAAGTGCATGGCATGCATGTGGATGGAGTGTGGGCGGGGTTGGGCAGGCACAAATGGGAGGCGGTGTATCGGATTGGAGAAGCAGCAGAGTGAGGGCACAGTTAGGAGGGCAGTGGAGACAGGATACAGCCCGACTCCTGTGTAAGCTGGCTTTTCCCGCTCTCACTGTGTGACTATGACAGGATGCCAGAGGCTGGAGATAGAGATATACCTGCTCTCCATCTCCACACTACAAGTTATGGTGCCTGGGGGAGAAGACGCAGGTAGGGCAGGTAGGTCATTTTAGGGGTCAGGTACGTCAGTATAGTGGGCAGGTAGGTCATTTTAGGGGTCAGGTAGGTCAGTGTAGTGGGCAGGTAGGTCTGTGTAGTTGGCAGGTAGGTCATTTTAGGGGTCAGGTACGTCAGTGTAGGGGTCAGGTAGATCAGCTGAGTGGACAGGTAGGTCAGTGTAGGGGTTATGTAGGTCAGTATATTGGGCAGGTAGGTCATTTTAGGGGTCAGATAGGTCAGTACAATGAGCAGGTAGGTCAGCGTAGGGGTCAGTGTATTGGGCAGGTACGTCAGTGTAGGGGTCAGGTAGGTCAGTATAGTGGGCAGGTAGGTCAGCGTAGGGGTCAGTGTAGTGGAAAAATAGGCAGCACTTATGCACACTGTTTGGCACTGATAAGCAGCACTGATACCCACTTGTTGACACTGATAGGGAGCACTGATAAACACTGGTTGGCGCTGATAGGAAGCACTGATACGCACTGGTTAGCACTGATAGGCAGCATTGGTACGCACTGGTCGACACTGATAGGCAGTACTGATATGCACTGGTTGGCACCTATAGGCAGCATTGGTACGCACTGGTTGGCACTGATAGGCAGTACTGATAAACACTGGTTGGCACTGATAGGCAGTACTGATATGCACTGGTTGGCACTGATAGGCAGTACTGATACGCACTGGTTGGCACTGACAGGCAGCACTGATATGCACTGGTTGGCACTGATAAACACTGGTTGGCGCTGATAGGAAGCACTGATACGCACTGGTTAGCACTGATAGGCAGCATTGGTACGCACTGGTTGACACTGATAGGCAGTACTGATATGCACTGGTTGGCACCTATAGGCAGCATTGGTACGCACTGGTTGGCACTGATAGGCAGTACTGATAAACACTGGTTGGCACTGATAGGCAGTACTGATATGCACTGGTTGGCACTGATAGGCAGTACTGATACGCACTGGTTGGCACTGACAGGCAGCACTGATATGCACTGGTTGGCACTGATAGGCAGCACTGATGAGGAATGTTGGGGCTGCACTGATTATCAGTGCAGATGTCCCCTTTCACACTAGCTGGTTAGCGGCTCTCTCCTCACGCTGTGACAGAGTGAGGAATGGAATGTCGATAACCGGCAAGTGTGTAAGTGATCAGCTGAGATTGGACACAGCCAATCATGTGGTAAAGAGCTGCTGTTATTGGCTCTTTACACCGATCGGTGATGTCCTGAGGACACAGTTTACCATTGATCGTCGCATGCATGCATGGCAAGAATGGGAGGACGTCATGTGGCGTCCTCCCAGAACTAGAGCGGTTTCGCCCAGCCATCATTTGACTATACGGCGGGCAGGAACCTGGTTGAGGTAGTCTCAGACAAAGCAATCAAAGCTAATTTAATAGGTACAAGGAAGCCCAGGTTTTGTGTAACCATGTATCTTAAGCCCCTCCCACTGTTAAGAGTTTGGCCACATCCATATTTTGGAATGGCACACTGCAGGTCACTTTCTCCCTCAGGTGTCCCTCATTCTGAAGTTCAAAAGTTTGGAAGTATGTCTTCTGAATCACATTCTGGAGTTCAGAACAGGTGGGAGATCACTCCCAGGACATGTCTTGATACAGAAACAGTGGGACAACATTGCTTCCCAAGGAGTAACACAAGCTCTTTCTGAAACAACAATGTAGAAGTAGTTTGGATTTTGATTTGGATGGAGCCCTGTGCTCTAGTGCGGTTTTCATGAGGTCAATTTTTCCCAGCTGGTTGCTTTTGCACATGGGGAAGCAGCCTATACACCCAGATACCCTCCAGATCTTGTGTTGCAGGTTGATGACTTTGGGAGAAGGACCCATGATGCCCTGTGCCATCTTCAAGCTCAAAAAAATAGTTTCCTGTTGCAGGTACCCTCTGGCAATAGCAGGGAGTGCTCTAATGACTCAGTGGGTTGTGTATATCTGGGTCGAAGTCTTTCTCCTTGTTTCGTAGAGTCTGGGGAAAAAAACTTTCTAGCCATTTTTCTTGCCTTGAATTTACCCATGTGAATTTTCTTCACTGTCCTAACAAAACTGCTGACTGCTGCTCTACAGGCTTTAATTCATTGGTGAATCTGGGGAATCAGGAGCATCAAAAGTTCTGTAGCTTTTTGAGGCTCTCAGATACGCAGGATATCTCAGCAAGTTTCCTATAGCACTTAAACCTAGGGTGTTTTTTTCTTTGCAGATGGGTGGCAGTTGAGCTTGAACCTTAGCTCTATCAGGTCTGCATTCCTCCTTGCTAATATGATGGAGAGATCTATCTCTTCCCTAATCATTGCATGGGGAGTTCCCATGTACCTTATTTAATTTGGTCCTATTGACTTTGTGGGATCAAACAATGGTTTTCTAGGTGTGCCCAGAAACCACTGCTAGATTCAGTGAAATTAATCCTGCCCTAAGTTATCCTCATGGTTCTTCCCTAGTGTCCATTGCCTTGGGGAGAGGTTTGTCTACCCTGACAGTCATCCAATGAACAGACCCCTTTTTTCTCTTGTTCCTGTGAGTGAAGAATCAGGTCCTTCTCTAATAGGGATGAGTTGAATGTACCTAGGCTCCGTTTAGGGTGGGTTTGCAGAACATTACTAAAGTTCTGGTGCCAAATCCACGCACTGATTTCAATGGGAACTGAAGGTTAATAAACAGTAATGACCATTTTCTAGACTAATAGGCAAGGGATTATCAAACAAATGGCATGGGGATATGGGCAGTGCCTTGGGGAAAATGTACCAAACGCAAAAAAAAAAAAAAAAAAATTAAATTCTGTTTGGCAGGAAGCAGCAATTTTAATAATGTTTACATTGAAGCATTAAAACTGCAAAATTTCTTTTATTCTATAAATATCTTCGCAAGGGAATGCCCGTAATCTGCCCGTGAATTGGAACATCTGTATAATGTATACAAACCACTGCAGGAAAAATGGCATAAATAAAAAAAATACCATTTAAATTGCCAGTAAATGGCAGCTTCAGACTACTTCTCTCTGCTTATAAATGGCTGGGATTTCCTTCATCGATACCAGAATTTTATTCTGTAGTATGGTATACTGTAGATGTTAATGAGGGACCCCACACGGAAAATAGAAAATGTGCTGTTTTCCTAAAAATACATAACAGGTGATGGTCTGACATGGATGTTGCAAAAAAAAAAAAAGGCATGTGGTCCCCCCTAACATTCATACCAGACCCTTTCGGGTCTCCCCCCCAAACCATACTAGGACACATACACTCAACATGAGGGGAGAACCTAGCCACAAAGCACCTTGGTCCCCATGTTGTTAAGGACAAGGGTCTCTTTGCCACATCCCCTATTTAAAGTAAAAATGCACACAGACACAGTAATAAAGAAAAAAAACACAAAAAGTTTCACAATGTAAAATCATTGTCAATCATCTCATCTAGCAAAGCAGATCCATGTGAACCACAATGAATGACACCCACCAAAAGAAAAAATCCTGATGACCACCAACATGATCCATTCCTGTCGCTCACTCGCTGAAAATGACATCTCCCTGTCCCTCTTACTAAATGTACACAAATGAAATACACATGAGCATATTTGGTAAGTTACTCCCAGGGATCCCTTATTCATTCACATTGGGTGGCTTGGGGGACAAATCTTCGGCTGATAGTTAAATACGCTGGGTGGCAACGCATCACTGCAACCAATAACAACCCGTGCTGTAGCCAATGGTTCAGCTCAGTGGTCACATGAACACCCCATTAAGTTTGCCTGTATGCCGAACATCGAACAGGCAACATTCAGACCAAATTTTACTTTAGCCTGTACCCAAAGTTCATCCATAGTTACCACCTGGTCTTGTTTTCTCATTTTCTTCTTAACGGGTCTGGTTTCCAGACTCATCTGGTGCCAGCCTCAGGTATTAGTCCTTTAGGCATCTCTTGAGCTGGAGGTAGGCCCAGCCTGTTAGCTGTTTGCTGTAGCCAAACCCTCAGTGGGACTGCTTGTGGACATCCCAAAGGTAAAATCTTCTTCCTATGTCCCTCAATGGATGAGAAAGAAAATAGGATTATTGTACTCACTGCAAAGTTCATTTTTTGGAATCTATTGAGAGACACATGTTTCATCCCACTGTGTATATGATTATCCTTTAGGTACTGGTAGCATTCTGGTAGTAGGAGGAATTATCCTGGGCTGGTCTAAATTTTTTTTTGCCAATTTCCAACCATTCTGTAGGTGGTAGCGTAACTTGAAGGTTAAGACATTTTGAGTCCCTCAATTGGCTCAAAGAACAGGATTTTACAGTAAGTACAAAAATCTTAAATGATATCTGATGAATGAGTGATATCTTCATGGCTTGATAGCAGAGTTGAAAGGAAAAATCTGATAAAACATTTTAGTCCATCAAGTTTCCTGTAATGTATATGCCCTTCATTAAATTGTTTGCGTATCTTGTATGGTACTATTGCTGCACCACGTTGTGATAGTTTGATCGACGATCACTACATCATGCAGCACTGTTATCAAATGACTTTTATGTCATTTTGTGAGACAGGTAGAGCTTTCTCTTGGTGGCATTTATTAACCACCATTTTTTTAAAATGTTGTAATATATAAAGGAAAAAAAGACCAAACATTTTGAAAAAATACTACTAGTATAAAACATATCATATAAAAATGTCAGGTCAGTACAAACACCTCCAAAATGACCCCTTTTTGGAAAGTGGGCACCCAACAAATTTTTTGTAAAGGAAGAAACCTGCTGGTAGTGAGGTGGTGAAAAGAATAAATTAAGCTTCACATTATTAGAAGAAAGTTGAAAGGATGAAGAGTCGAAAGGTTAAAATGTAATTGTCTGCTATAGCTAAATGTCATGGATAAATCCAAAACCCTTTAAACCCCCTGTCAAACAATCTCGCAATCATTGGTGGGGAGTAATATTTTAAACCGCCCTCTCACCTCTTTCCAGTGACGTAGCTAGCACATCTGGCACCCGGGGCTGGTAATTTTTGCACACCCCGCCTAAGAAAAATGGTATGTGGCAATATAGCGGCGCCATGTCAAAACTGTGGGTGTGGTCAGATTGCTTCAACAGCGGGAGGGGCTTAAAGGGCCATATGCTTTAATGACTGTGCCACAAGCGAGTATGAAACAGACAGTACAAACCTCAGTAGACTAATTTTAATAAAATAAAACTGTTCTCAACCCTGTCCTCAAGTACCCCCAACAGGCCATGTTTTGGGAATTTCTCTTAGCTAAAATAGCTGTCCAAAATACCAAGCCACTGACTCTGATTTAAAGCACCTGTGCAAGATAAAGGAAAACCTACAAACATGGACCGTTGGGGGTACTTGAGGACAGGGCTGAGCACCACTGCTTTGCTACACACAGCTAACCTTAAAGTGATATTAACCACTTGCCGACCAGCCGCCGTCATTATACTGTGGTAGGTCGGCATGATCCTGTGAGCCGTTGTAGCTGTACGTTGGCCCCTTTAAGCAGGATGCACTATAGGGGTGCCGATGCTTGTGACCGGCGCCCACGGGCATGAGAGCCAGAACAGGGAGGTGTGTGTGTGTGTGTGTGTGTGTGTGTAAACACACAAATCCCTGTTCTGAGAGGAGATGCAGATCATGAGTTCCTAATAGCTAGGAACCACGATCTGTCATCTCCTATAGTCAGTCCCCTCCCCCTACAGTTAGAACACACAGTCAAGGAACACAGTTAACCCCTTGATCGCCTCCTGGTGTTAACCCCTTCCCTGCCAGTGACATTTATACAGTAATCAGTGTTTTTTTTAGCTCTGATCGCTGTATAAATGTCAATGGACCCAAAAATGTGTCAAAAGTGTCCGATGTGTCCACCATAAAGTCGCAGTCACGATAAAAATCATAGATCACCGCCATTACTAGTAAAAAAATAATAATAAAAATGCTATAAATCTATCCCCTATTTTGTAGACGCTATAACTTTTGCGTAAACCAATCAATATACACTTATGGCTATTTTTATTACCAAAAATATGTAGAAGAATGCATATCCGCCTAAACTGAGAAAAAATTTGCTTTTTTTTAAAAAAAATTGGGGATATTTATTATAGCAAAAAGTACAAAATGTGTTTTTTTTCAAAATTGTCGCTCTTTTTTTGTTTATAGAACAAAAAATAAAAACCGCAGAGATGATCAAATACCACCAAAAGAAAGCTCTATTTGTGGGGAAAAAAAGGACGTCAATTTTATTTGGGTACAGCGTCGCACGACCACGCAATTGTCAGTTAAAATGACGCAGTGCCGTATCGCAAAAAGTGCTCTGGTCATTGTGCTCTGGTCATTGAGCAGCCAAATCTTCTGAGGCTGAAGTGGTTTAAGTCATGTTTTTTTTCTAAATAAAAACATGTTATACTTACCTGCTCTGTGTGGTTTTGCACAGAGCAGCTTGGATCCTCCTCTTCTTGGGTCCCTCACCGACACCCCTGGCCCCTCCCTTTTTCTTGGTGCAGCCAAGGCTCTCGTGGACATCAGTGGCTCGGGTAAGTTTTGGGGGGGCTGCTGCACACAGGTTTTTTTAACTTCATGCATAGAATGAATGAAGATTAAAAACCTTGTGCTTTTACAACCATTTTAACATAGAATGTGCTGTGCTTAGAATGCAGTAGTCAGGAGTAAGAAATGTAAAACACAGAATTTATCAAAACTGGTGCAGTCAGAATTTGGAACAGCTGTCCATGACAACCAATCAGCATCTATCTTCAGGTTGTTAAGCTTTAAAAATGAAAGCTATGAGCTGATTGGTTGCCATGCACAGCTGTTCCAAATTCTGTCTGGTCTAGTGTTGATAAATTCCCCTAGTCACATCAGCCGAGAGCGGGCTTAAGCCCACTCTCAGCTGAAAATGGGTAGGAGGAGTGCAAAACAATCTCCACTCATGTGATCAACAGGATAAGTACAACCAAACAGGCTTTGGCTGTACTTCTCCTTTATTAAATCCTTTATTACATCCATCATACGACCCGTCTCTCTGCTCCTGTTTGGCATTACTTGTGACAATTGATAAATGTCCCCGTTTACATTGTGAACTCACCCTCCAGGGCCCAGGCTTTAAATATAGGCTTTTTCTCCCTGAATGCACACCTGATAGTTCACAAGAAAACCGCCCTACACCTCGTGATACCTCCACTGCGCTTCTGAAATATGTGTCTCAAATAAACTGTAGCTGCCACTTAATATATAACAAAATGTGTGACTGAATTTAAACCTCTAATATGAATAAAATAAATAGTAGCGCTATAATTAGATATGTGCTAATAACCAAAAACAGTGATGAATCTGAATGAACAGTGAAAATATATGTATATAAATATTAGACAATAAAGCCCTTATTAAATATTGATCACAATGTGAATAAATCTGACAAAGAAAATGATGGTAGAGAACAATGTGAGCAAACACATCATATCACATAATAAACAAAACAACACACCCTGTGATAGATGTGAAATAATAAAAGTGTCCGCACTTGATGCAGCGTGTCCACACACGAGTGGTAGCGGCTTGAAACTAGGAGTGGGTGAGACTACACTGCTGACACACTATCCCGGGTCCGCCGTGACCTCTATAGATCGCTTTATCAGTGCATGGAGTTTTTGTTGCGATTTCCTTTGGAGTGTTTTTGGCTTGTCTTGTTTTTTACACATGTGAGTGCAATGGCGTGCAATGCTTTAAGTTTTTAATAAATTTGCTGTACTTTATCACACTATTTGGAGCATTCTTTCATTTTCATGTGGAACAATCACTTCTTGAGGAAAATAATTTGTGGCCGTTTACGCTTGCTATTTGGAGATCACGTGTAAAATCTGGAGATCACATTTTAAATCCCCATTAGTGGGGTTGAGGCGAGTTATGGCAAACACGAGAGTGGGAGGCAATTGTAGCTGGTGAGTGTAAATCTTTAAGTGGGAGTGGAAGCACAAGCACTGAGGTGTGGTGGAAGATCACAAAGAACAACAAAGAGATTCATTTATTTATTTTTTAGACCATTCATCAGAATATTCACAATTTATGAACTTTATGTCAGCACTTTTATTATTTCACATCTATCACAGGGTGTGTTGTTTTGTTTATTATGTGATATGATGTGTTTGCTCACATTGCTCCCTACCATCATTTTCTTTGTCAGATTTATTCATATTGTGATCAATATTTATTAAGGGCTTTAATGTCTAATATTTATATATATATATATATTTTCACTGTTCATTCAGATTCATCATTGTTTTTGGTTATTAGCACATATCTAATTATAGCGCTACTATTTATTTCACTCATATTAGAGGTTTAAATCCAGTCACACTTTTTTCTCCCTGAAGCCGGAAGATCTTTCAGGCACCCTCTTTCCTACTCCAGAGGGCCTCCACAATCCTCCTCTCATAGTCCAGGGCCTCCAGACACCCCCTCTCCTAATTTGGGACCTCCAGGCAACCCTTCACCTAGTCCAGTATCGCCCTTGTACCCCCCTTATCTAGGAGCCTTTGCCACACCAACCACCATTTCCTAGTCAATGGCCTCCTCTGCTCTCCTCTCATAGTCCAAGGTCTCCTTTACAGCCCACCTCAAGCTAGGAGCCTCCTCTACACCCTGCTCTCTGAATCCAGGTCCTTAATCAACCCCACTTTTCAAGTCTAGGGTCTACTCTACACCCCCCTCCAGACCAGGGCCTCCTCTGCACCCCCCAGTCCAGGGCCTCTTCTGCACCCCCCCAAGTCCAGGGCCTCCTCTGCACCCCCCCAGTCCAGGGCCTCCTCTGCACCCCCCAGGTCAGGGCCTCCTCTGTGGCCCCACCAGGTCAGGGCCTCCTCTACGCCCCCCCAAGGTCAGGGTCTCCTCTGCGGCCCCCCCGGTCAGGATCTCCTCTGCGGCCCCCCCAGGTTAAGGTGTCCTCTGCACCCCACCCCAGGTCAGGGTCTCCTCTGCACCCCACCCCCAGCTCTTTTTATCCCTCCCCCCTTTGATGCTCCTCCTTCCACTCCTCTGATGCAGCCAAGGGATTTAATTATTGCTTTTTTTTTTAAATTCTCTGTCCTCTCCTCTGTTGGGCTTAAATGTAAACAGTACTACACTGTTTACATTGATGATTGCTGTGATCACAATAATCACAGGGCCAGAGCCAGTCCAATCATCTCTGTGCTTTTAGTCAATGCTCTCCATTGTCTAATGAGAGTAGAAAGCGGGGCTAGGATAAGAGAAAGGACATACAGGCCGGACATAAAAGTAAAACTATTTGTACAACAAATCAGTCAGTTAGTTTGTGTGTAAAAAGCCCCCCAGGAAGGAAACCCTATATGTTTTCATAGGAATGTTCTTTATGCTTATCAGATTTCGCAATTTTATAAAAGTTTAATAAAAAAATCGAATGCCTCCAAACAGTTGAAACATTTCCAGTTAAAATCACAGTTGTAGGGACTTGTCTGTATGATCAAATCATCTTATAATGTGAACGCAAGCCTTTGCCCTAGGGATGCTTTTCTAGGAGTTTTTGGCACTACACCCTATACACATACTGTACTGTATAATACTCCCTCTGTGCAATA
The DNA here is from genome assembly GCF_042186555.1 of Aquarana catesbeiana. Taxonomy (NCBI): domain Eukaryota; kingdom Metazoa; phylum Chordata; class Amphibia; order Anura; family Ranidae; genus Aquarana; species Aquarana catesbeiana. Next base: position 418,500,401 of record NC_133325.1, on the reverse strand, counting down.
GACATGTAAGTTCTTGTAATGACCAGGTATTATGTTAGATATTGCGTGCCTGCAATGAATAGTCATATTAGTCTTTGCTTTTGACTAGCAGAGCCAAGAACAAACATGTTATTGATTTTTGTGTTGTTATATTTTAATGCTTGAAATGAAAACATACAGAAACAAAGATAAACAATTGTCAAATACAAAAAGATTTCCAAGCTCAAACTTACCAACCAGCCAGCGACATGGATGAGCACTTTTTAGTTTTTTGGTATATTATAGATTAATTTGGCTATGTTTAAAGCATATATGGGGATGTATATATGTTATTATTTGTTGCACAGCACAGAGGGGATAGGCGCAGCAACAATTACACTTTCAACACACACCTAGTCTTAGTCCGTAGGGTTCAATATTGAGTTGGCCCACCTTTTGCAGCTCTATAACAGCTTTAACTCTTCTGGGAAGGCTGTCCACGAGAGTGTGTCTATGGGAATGTTTGACAAATCTTCCAGAAGTGCATTTGTGAGGTCAGGCACTGATGTTAGATGAGAAGGCCTGGCTTGCAGTCTCCGCTCTAATTCATCCCAAAGGTGTTCTATTGGGTTGAGATCCGGACTCTGTGCAGGCCGGTTAAATTGCTCCACCCCTAACTTGCTCATCCATGTCTTTATGCACCTTGTTTGTGCACTGGTGTGCAGTCATGTTGGAACAGGAAGGGGCCATCCCCAAACTGTTCCTACAAAGTTGGGAGCATGAAATTAAATGTCTTGGTATGCTGACGTCTTAAGAGTTCTCTTCATTGGAACTAAGGGGCCAAGCCCAACCCCTGAAGAACAACCCCACACCATAATCCCCCCTCCACCAAATGATATGGACCAGTGCACCAAGCAAGGTCCATAAGGACATGGATGAGCGAGTTTGGGGTGGAGGAACTTGACTGGTCTGCACAGAGTTCTGACCTCAACCCGATAGAACACCTTTGGGATGAATTAGAGCAGACACTGCGAGCAAGGCCTTCTCGTCCAACATCAGTGCCTCACAAATGCGCTTCTGGAAGAATGGTCAAACATTCCCATAGACACAGTCCTAAACCTTGTGGACAGCCTTCCCAGAAGAGTTGAAGCTGTTATAGTTGCAAAGGGAGGGTAAACTCAATATTGAGACTGGGATGCCATTAAAATTCATGTGCGTGTAAAGGAAGGTGTCCCAATACTTTTGACAATGTAGTATATACTGTATATATACACAGGTATATATTGTGACATTATGAAAGGCGAAGTGATTGATGGACGTTATGTTTTACCTCGCATGCATTCATTTGCAGAGAACTAAGGTGGAATCCAGTCCGGGTTTTACCAGCCACCTTGGCAGGGTTAGTCCTGGACCAGATTTTGCAGTCCACTGGTGTCCACCAACAGGTGGTATAAATAAAGCAGTACTGGAATAAATACTTGCTCTTGGCCTGGGACTCAGGAAGCTAAAACCTTAAAGAGCTGCTTATGTGAAGTTTGATTTGTGAGAGAAAGAAAAGGTTTGCATTATCTTTGTTTTGTGGGTGATTGGGAGAAGCCCTTCACCTGTGACTTAGGAAACTGTAATGTTTAGTTAGTCCCTGGATGGCAAGGATTTATTTTCTGTTTTGTTCGTTGGATTTTCATGCAATCTTTTAAAATAAAACTGGCTACGCTGCAAATATAGGAGAAAGACTTTTGAACCCTCATTTATGGGTTCAAACTTTCCAATATGGATGTCCAAGAGGCAGGATGAGTAATGTGATAGTGTGGTGCTGGTCTTTTATTTTAATCTCTTCTTCACCACATTTTTTAGATGGGCGCTGACTAAGGCTAGGTTTCCTCTAGTGTGACTTTTCATGTGATTTGGGACTGAAAAGTTGCATGACAAGTCATACCCCATGATTTCCAATGAGTACCGTTCATATCTGTGCGACTTCAAGTTGCAGCGACTTCAAAGTAGTCCCTGCGCAACTTTGATCCCACTCTGATGCGACTTGAGGTCCATAGACCAAGAATACACAGGCATTGCTTCAAGTCGCAGCAAAATTGCACGACTTTGGGGACGCAATAGTGGAAACATAGCCTAAAGGAGGTTTTGTAACTACAATGGCATCTATGAGCAGTTTCTTTGGTCACTACTTTATTGATATACTACGGATATACTCCCATCTTAGTAGAAGTATACTCATGTACAGAGGTGATTAAGGCAGCTGTACTTTAAGACTCAAAAGAATCTTCTGTTGGTAGATTACGGAAATACAATCCCATGAACACAGCAGACTTTTCTTCAGAAGCTTGACATTCTTGAGCATTTTAAAGAACCACTTGGCTTCAAAACCATATTCTTGTTTAGGCTAGCAAAGGGTGCTGACAAGGAGAGCCTCAAGGTGTTTAATCTATTTCAACTATGTTGCAAGATCAAGGAAATTGTCACCTGTGCAGGAAAAAAAATCTTGAACCTGAACAAGGAGAAAAAGGTATTCCAATCATCCCTAGGAATTGTTGTCACCAATATCTCTACCTATGTGTTTCAGCCACAAGCAGAAAACCCTAATAATAGTGTAGCACCCTCTAGTTAGGTAGGTGCTAGAGTGAGGATTTTTGCTGGCAGAGTAGGTAAATTTAAGCAGGCCTAGCTGGTTGCTAGGCCTATTTGTTTTTCATTCTGGCCTCGGAGTGGCTCGGGGTAGCAGTTAGTGACTCACAGGCCGCATCACTTCACTGTCACCTCCCTCTTCCTTCTAGAAAGTGCTAGAAGGAGAGGAAGGGAAAATAGAAAGGTGGGGCTGCCTGGGGTATCTTAAGGAGTCTTGACCTATCCAAAACTTGGGGCAGGTCTCCTTTAATACCTGGTGTCAGCCCAGCTGGGGAAGAGAGTGTGGAGGCTGTCGGGGTCCACGGGGAGCTCCTCAGTCTTGGGTGGGGAGGTTGACCCTGGGCTGGGGCTCAGGTGCATCCAGGAGGAGTGATGAGATCCTGGAAGGAGAGGCACATAAGAGAGCAAGCAGAGGACTTCAGGAGAGAACACTTCTAAGGCCCCATTCACACCTGAGTGTTTTGTAGCTTGAAGCCTGAAGCTACAAAAACGCTGGAGGGGAAAAAAAATCAATTATTCTCTATGAAGATGGTTCACATCTCCACTCCAAAATGCCTGAAGCCAGGAGCTCCAAAAAGCCTGAAGTTCAAACAAGTTCTGGAACTTTTTTTTTTTTTTTTTTTAGGCAGATTTGAGCGTTTTTCTGCTTTTTACATTGGTGACCTTTTGACCTGTACAAAATCGTGGCAAAAACGCGTGACTTTCTGTCTGAAAACGCTACGCCCGGGTGTGAATGGGGCCTAAGAGTCTCCAGGGAGGACTGCTGGTCGCAGCCAGGATGGCTGGTGAGTGAGCACAGTCAGGAGGACTGGGGAGGCACACCTGAGAGAACTGAGAGATTGCAGTTAAGATGGATGCAGAACCAGAGGAGAGGACTGTGGAAAGGACAGTGTAAAGAGGTCATTGCAGCCAGACTGGCTGGCAGGGCCTGAAGAGAGCTATCTGGGAGTGGTAGCTGAATAGAGGATAGCTAGCACCAGAACTATTTCTACACCAGAGGGGCCTGGGGTCCCTGCCCGCAAAAGGCAGTTCATTGAGGCCTGGCTGAAACAGTGTCAGGCCTACCCATGCGGTGCTAGCTAGCCTGGAGGAGTAACAGTCCGCAGCAAGTGAAAGTGCTAGAGGAGAATGAAGTAGTGTTTTAAAATTCCTCGGCATCCCATAATTCCCAAATCCCCATCCAAGTTTAATCCCCTCAAATAAAAAACAAAATAAAGCTATGGAGTGGTCTGTGTCTTTGAAAGACTGAGGTATGGATGTCGGGCTTGGCAGGGTGACAGGTGAACCCAAACATTCAGCAACCCCTACAGGTGCATGGCTACATTTGGGGGCGTCGTCCGGGATCACCTGTCAGTTAACCTTCCAGCCATTGCCCCTAGCAACTGAGATTGATTGAGCCGGAGAACTCTGTTTTGTTTTTCCACCAGTGAGGAAACAAACTTGGGGGGGGGGGGGGAGACTTGTGCCCAGCCTGCTACTAGTGCTAATCCTGAAATTCAGGAACTGTTTATGTGCCGTTACCTGTGGCAACCACGGACGGCAACCTCACCCATGGATTACAAATGTGCCCAGCGTCTGCTATGGCTGGGCGTCCTAACATGGATTACAAATATGTCCAGAGATCTGCTGTTGTTGGACAGTCTGAACTTTTGCTCCGAAATGCCTGCTTTAAACAGTAATGTGTTCCTGGAACTGTCTACTGTTGCCCAGGGTGATCGGGGTAAGTCTGCGGGCGGGACTGTGCTAGCTGTGTTACCTTCAGTGAGGCATGGGTTACAGATTTTATTGTTGCTACCGGCAACCATCAGGGAGATCAGTGTACATCACTGTTAGTTGCTTGGGCACAGTCGGTGCCAAGCGATCTTCAGTTTGCCATTAAGGGGTTACAGCAGTGTGCTCAGGGAGGGGCCAGCCTATCAGTTATTCAGATGCCAGCGTGTCTGGAAGCGAGAGTACGGCGCCATGCCCTGGAGGAGACCCAGCATTCCCTGCTAGCAGCAGACACCATGAGGTAGAGGAGCAAAATGGAGGAGAGCGGATACATACTGCCCGCACTGACCTGGTTGCCTCAGGTTCTGGAAGGAAAGTTTTTCCTGGGAGCTGAGGGAATGAACCCAAGGAAGAAGTGAGTGCACCGACATACCCCAGGAGCACCCTCCAAACGTAATAAGCAAGGGTGAAAAAATTCCAAATATCTCTGTAGAGTAAATGATATTGGACCAATAGGTGTGAATGGTACCAGTATATACATACAGTATTCATGAACTATAAACTAACACCCATTATTGCCTGAAAAAGTGAAAAGCGTAGTAGATACAAAGTGAAGGGAATAATATATCACATAAAGAGAAAAAAAAAGAAAAAGTGAAAAACTGCATGAAAATCATGCAATACCCCAAAGGGGAAAGGATGAAGAAAAACAAGGAGGTGTGCAGTCTTGGTGTTAGAGAGGAAATCACAGGGATAGTTACCTGGTGATATTGCACAGAGACATGCTCTGAGACATGATGTGCATGTGTGAGGAGAAAGGCAGAGTGTGAACAAGACTCCTAGTGGGGGTAAAAGTAACACCCGACACTCCCTGGGCTCCTCCCATACACAATCATGGATAAGAAACCAACACCCTGGAAAAGTGAAAAGTATAGTGGATACAAAGTGAAAGAGAACATATACCACAAAAGAGAAAATAGAATAAAAAGGTGAAAAATCGCATGAAGATCATGCAGTTTCCCAAAAAAGGGGAAGGGTGAGGATAAACAAAAGGTGTGCGATAATGGCGACAAAGAGGAAATCGCAGGGATAGTTACCTGGTGACATTGCACAGAGATGTGCTCTGACACATGATGTGCATGTGTGAGGAGAAAGCCAGAGTATGAACAAGACTCCCAAAGGGGTTTGACGCCTGACACTCCCCGGGCTCCTCCCAGCGTCACACTAAGCATGGAAGATCTAGGAGAGATGGCCTCGCCACAGCGGCAACACCATCTGCTGATGGCACCCAACCACTCCTTCCATGCACCAGCTAGGTGATTGACATGTCGGTGTCATGACGTCGGCCAGGATGCACAACACACGGCGCAGGGCGTGGCTCCGATGCACGTCAGGAAACCCACCCTCCCCCGTGTAAAACACAGCAGTGGGGGAGGGCACCTGACGTGCATCGCAGCTCCTGAGTATACAGACAAATACGCAGCCTGACTAGAAAAAAAACACATAAAATAGAAACTATCACTAAATATGGAATAAAGGATGTGTGTATTCCAAAAACGAGACTCAGTGGAAATAATAAACAGACAGCATATGCAGAGAAAATGTATAGTATATACATTTATAGTGGTATAGTGTACCAGTATGAATTGATCAAAAAGTAACAGATTAATCCAGACCAACCAGTCAATTGTGCCTCCATCCCTAATATAGAAAGTGAAAGGGGTTTTGGGACTTTAATCCGAAATCGCATAGTATCCCATGAAAGTAATTAATATAAAAAGTCAAATACTTATTGAGTAATGGATAAAAAATGGGTTATAAGATACAAATGAATCACGGTTGAGGTCAAGCTACTGTATGTGTTGGAAACATGATGACATTGATAGGCTCGACGTGTTTCGTAGCCAGTTGCCACTCATCAGGAGCAAACGCATAGCATATGTATAAATTGTTCTAAATAAGCAGTGTTGCAAGTCAGGATCTGCGAGGCTTTCTATCTATAGGGACAGAGTTATGGTTGCCAGGATGGGACGGCCTACAAAGATTCACTCTGCCTCCATCAGGGAGGAAGGGGGTGGCAGGAAGAGATTGCCTGACCCGCACTTTTACGTTTGAGGGACTGTTGGAGTACAACCTCTATAAAGTGCCACATGGACTGCTGAGGAGTGGCAGAGTGAATGTGTCCTTCATTTCTCCCTGGCTTTGCAGGAACAGAGTGGCCTGCCACCCTGGGTGCCCAACGGATGACACGTACCCCATTGCAAGGACATTAAGGGTAAGGCCTGTTCTTGGAACTAACTCTTTAAGGAACCTGTTTGCCTGGGGAGGGGACCCTCCCATCAGGAATTCCAAGAAGAATGTTACCTTTGAAAAAATACATATATTGTGTTTTCCCCCTTGATGTTCTGTCAGTAGGTTATAACCCCCTTCTGACATAACTACAGGTGAAATGTACATTTAAAAAGGACCTGTGTGTTGTTATTTCTGTCAGCAGAATTTATAACCTCCTTCTGTCAGAAATGTTGTAAAGTGTACAGGTAGTGATAGGATAGGACGTTTGTTTTGCAGGACTCTTCGGGATGGGACGGCTGTCTATCTATCTCAGCTGGAGCAATGGATCCTGCGGACAGAGGATTTCTCCTGAGGGGGAGATGTTCTGGCCCTAGTTGGGGTAAATTGTCTGTAGCTGTATTGACTTGTAGTTAGGAATACAATATACATGCTGTAAATGCCAAAAGAAGAATATCTATATTTTTATGTAATTTATTTGTATATGTCCCATCCAAGTTTGTTCCCTTTTTTTTCCCCTCCCAACTTACCTTATGGGATGCCCTTGCTCCTGGGCCCAGGAGCTATTTTTATAAATTCCCCCCCAGTAAAGGGACTGACTGGATTTTGGTGGGGGTGAGTGTAGCACCCTCTAGCTTGGTAGGTGCTAGAGTGAGGATTTTAATTGACAGAGTAGGTAAATGTATGCTGATAAGTGAGCACAGTCGGGAGGACTGGGGAGGCACGCCTGAGAGAACTGAGAGATTGCAGTTAAGATGGATGCAGAACCAGAGGAGAGGAATGTGGAAAGGGCAGTGGAAAGAATTAATTGCAGCCAGGCTGGCTGGCAGGGCCTGAAGTGAGCTATCTGGGAGTGGTAGCTGAATAGAGGATAGCTAGCACCAGAACTATTTCTACACCAGAGGGGCCTGGGGTCCCTGCCCGCAAAAGGCAGTTCATTGAGGCCTGGCTGAAGCAGTGTCAGGCCTACCCATGCTAGCCTGGAGGAGTAATAGTCTGCAAGCTAAGAAAGTGCTGGAGGAGACTGAAGTAGTAATATGTACAGGGAGTGTACATAGTTTGTCCCAGTTGATTATTCTAAAATTTACAAATTGATTGTTCTAAAATTCCTGGGCATCCCATAATTCCCAGATCCCCATTTAAGTTTAACCACCTTGCGCCCGCGCTATAGCTGAAAGATGGCCACAGCACGGCGCTCAATTGCCGGGAGGGCGTCCCTGGACGTCCACCTGTTTACATTCCCCCTGCGCGCCACCGCGGGGGAAATCTGTGTTGGCTGTGTCCCTAGGACACGGCCAATCACAGATCGTGCTAAATGGCCAATCACAGTGGCCATTTAGCACTTGATCGGAGTGTCCAATGAGAGATGATCTCATATGTAAACATATAAGATCATCTCTCATTGCCGACTCTCCCTCCTCACACAAAGACAGCGTGTGAGGAGCGAGAGCTTCCGCGCTGCAGCGGTGAGTGGAAAAAAATCAGTTACTTACACTAACACAACACAGTGCCATCTGCCCCCAGTGCCACCTGTCCCCAGTGTCGCGTGTCATCAGTGCCACGTATGAGTGCCACCTGTCAGTGTCACGTGCCATCTGTTATCAGTGTCACGTGCCATCAGTGCCACATATCAGTGCCATCTTTCATCAGTGCCACATCAGTGTCACATGTCATTGTCCTGGTGCTCCAGGGCCTTCAAAAGTGTAATAGTTAGTCAACAAGTTAGATGTGTCATTTATGCTCCTAGAACACGTGATGGTGCTCCCTGCATGTTGGGCCTCTCTATGTGGCCAGGCTGTGAAAAAGTCCCACACATGTGGTATTGTAATACTCAGGAGGAGTAGCAGAATGTATTTTGGGGTGTCATTTGTGGTATACACATGCCATGTGAGAGAAATAACCTATTACAATGACAATTTTGTGGAAAAAAAACAAAACTTAATTTTGCAAAGAATTGTGGGAAAAATGACAACATAAAAAACCTCACGATGCATCTTACTAAATACCTTGGAATGTCTACTTTCAAAAAAGGGGTAATTTGGGGGGTATTTGTACTTTCCTGGCTTGTTAGGGTCGCAAGAAATGAGATAGGCCACCAGTACTTCAGGTGTGATCAATTTTTTATGATTTGCACCACAGCTTGTAGACTTTCTAACTTTCACAAAGACCAAATAAAATAATAATTTGGGTTATTTTTACCAAAGATATGTAGCAGTATAAATTGTGGCCAAAATTTATGAAGAAAAATTAATAATTTGCAAAATTTTGCCACAGAAACAAAGAAAAATTTGGTCTTTTTTCATTTATAGCGCAAAAAATAAAAAACCCAGAAGTGATCAAATACCACCAAAAGAAAGCTCTATTTGTATATAAAAAAGGACAAAAAATTCCTTTGGGTACAGTATTACATGACTGAGTAATTGTCATTCAAAATGTGAGAGCACTGAAAGCTGAAAATTGGTCTGGTCACGAGGGGGGTTTAAGTGCCCAGTGGTTAATCCACTCAAATAAAAAACAAAACAAAGCTATGGTCTGGTCTGTGTCTTTGAAAGACTGAGGTATGGATGTCGGGCTGGGCAGGGTGACAGGTGAACCAGTACATTTAGCAACCCCTACGAGGGCATGGCTACAATAGAAACAGTAGCTAGACCACAGACAACTGTACACGCAGGCCGAATGTTGATCGTTTCCTGCCAAACTGACCGATATTGGCTGATTTTCAGTCTGTGTGTACAAGGCTTAACTTTTTTCAAAGAAAGTGCAGTCCTCAGCTGGGCAGTTCTTAACCACTAGCCAACCAGCTCATGCAGAAATACTGCGGAAGGTCGGCTCTCCTGTGCGAACCAACATACCTGTACGTCAGTCCGTGCAAGGAGGATAGCATGCGCGCCCCCCGCACGCCGCAGGAGCATGCCTGCGGGTCCTGCAGACTCTATGTCCGCCAGCGACCCACGATCGTGGTGAGGACAGGCAGAACGGGGAACTGCCTATGTAAACAAGGCAAATCCCTGTTATGCCAGATGGCATGACAGAGATCTACTGTTCCCAGTGATTGGGATCAGTGATCTCTGTCATGTTCCAGTAAACCCCCTACAGTTAGTACACGCTGAAGGAACACAGTTAACCCCTTGATTGCCTCCTAGTGTTAACCCCTTCCCTGCCAGTGACATTTTTACATTGATCAGTACATTTTTATTGCACTGATCAATGTAAAAATGTCACTGGTCCCCAAAAAGTGTCATTTGGGGTCAGATTTGCCTGCTGAAATGTCGCAGTCCCGCTAAAAATTGCAGGGATCGCCACCATTACCAGTAAAAACAATAACAAATAAATGTCCCTAAATCTATCCCATAGTTTGTAGACGCGATAACTTTCGCACAAACCGATTAATATACGCCTAGTGCGTTATTTTTGGTAAAAAAAAATGTAGAAGAATATATACAGTTGTGCTCATAAGTTTACATACCCTGGCAGAATTTATGATTTCTTGGGCATTTTTCAGAGAATATGAGTGATAACACAAAAACTTTTCTTTTACTCATGGTTAGTATTTGACTGAAGCCATTTATTATCAATCAACTGTGTTTACTCTTTTTAAATCATAATGCCAACAGAAACTACCCAAATGACCCTGATCAAAAGTTTACCCTGGTGATTTTGGCCTGATAACATGCACACAAGTTGACACAAATGGGGTTTGAATGGATATTAAAGGTAACCATCCTCACCTGTGATCTGTTTGCTTGTAATTAGTGTGTGTATAAAAGGTCAATGAGTTTCTGGACTCTTGACAGACCCTTGCATCTTTCATCCAGTGCTGCATTGACGTTTGTGGATTCTGAGTCACGGGGAAAGCAAAAGAATTGTCAAAGGACCTGCGGGAAAATGTAGTTGAACTGTATAAAACAGGAAAGGGATATAAAAAGGAATTGAGAATGCCAATCAGCAGTGTTCAAACTCTAATCAAGAAGTGGAAAATGAGGGGTTCTGTTGAAACCAAACCCCGGTCAGGTAGAACAACTAAGGTTTCAGCCACAACTGCTAGGAAAATTGTTCGGGGTGCAAAGAAAAAGCCACAAATAACTTCAGGTGAAATACAGGACTCTCTGAAAACATGTGGTGTTGCTGTATCAAGATGCACAATAAGGAGGTCCTTGAAGAAAAATGGGCTGCATGGTTGAGTCACCAGAAGAAAGCCATTACTATGCAAATGCCATAAAATATTCCACTTACAATACGCCAAACCGCACAGAGACAAGCCTCAGACCTTCTGGCACAAAGTCATTTGGAGTGATAAGACCAAAATTTAGTTTTTTGTCCACAACCATAAACCCTACATTTGGAGAGGAGTCAACAAGGCCTATGATGAAAGGTACACCATTCCTACTGTGAAACACAGAGGTGGATCGCTGATGTTTTGGGGATGTGTGAGCTACAAAGGCACAGGAAATTTGGTCAAAATTGATGGCAAGATGAATGCAGTATGTTATCAAAAAATACTGGAGGAACATTTGCATTCATCAGCCAGGAAGCTGCGCATGGGATGTACCTGAACATTCCAACATGACAATGATCCAAAACACGAGGCCAAGTCGACCTGTCATTGGCTGCTGCAAAATAAAATGAAGGTTCTGGAGTGGCCATCTCAGTCTCCTGACCTCAATATCATTGAGACACTGTGGGAAGATCTCAAATGTGCAGTTCATGCAAGATAGCCCAAGAATTTACAGGAACTGGAGGCTTTTTGGCAATAGGAATGGGCAGCTTTACCATCTGAGAAGATAAAGAGCCTCATCCACACATACCACAAAAGACTTCAAGCTGTCATTGATGTTAAAGGGGGCAATACACGGTATTAAGAACTGGGGTATGTAAACTTTTGATCAGGGTAATTTGGGTAGTTTCTGTGGTCATTATGATTTTAAAAAGCGTCAACACAGTTGATTGATAATAAATTGCTTCAGCCAAACACTAACCAAGAGTGAAAAAAGTTTTTTCGTGTTATCATTCACATTCTCTGAAAAATGTCCAAGAAATCATAAATTCTGCCAGGGTATGTAAACTTATGAGCACAACTGTATCGGCCTAAACTGATGAATATTGTATCTATCTATCTATCTATCTATCTATCTATCTATCTATCTATCTATCTATCTATCTATCTATCTATCTAACCGCGTCGCTTTCTTTTGGTGGTATTTGATCACCTCTGCGGTTTTTATTTTTTGCGCTATATACAAAAAAAGCGACAATTTTGAAAAAAAAGCAATATTTTTTGCTATAATAAATATCCCCCCAAAAAATATAAGAAAACTAATTTCTTCCACAGTTTAGGCTGATATGTATTCTTCAACATACTTCTGGTAAAAAAAAATCGCAATAAGTGTATATTGATTGGTTTGCGCAAAAGTTATAGCGTTTACAAAATAGGGGATAGATTTATGGCATTTTTATAATTATTTTTTTTTTACTAGTAATGGCGGCGATCTGCGATTTTTATCGGGACTGCGACATTATGGCAGACACATCGGACACTTTTGACACTATTTTGGGACCATTGTCATTTATACAGCGCTTAGAGCTACAAATAGCCACTGATTACTGTATAAATGACACTGGCAGGGAAGAGGTTAAACACTAGGGGGCGATCAAGGGGTTAAGTGTGTCCTAGGAAGTAATTCTAACTGTGGGGGGGGGATGGGCTCACTACAACATGACAGAGATCACTGCTCCTGATGACAGGAAGCAGTAGCTTCCTGTCATGTTGCTAGGCAGAAAAGAGAAATGGCTTGTTTACATATCCCCGTTCTGCCTCTGCTTGCCGCAATTGCGGGTCACCTGCGAACATCGAGTGGTGGGCCCGATAGGGGACGTACAGGTACGCCCATTTGCCTGCCTGTGCCGTTCTGCCGACATATATGCGTGTGCGGCGGTCGGCAAATGGTTAAGGGGGCAAATCCTTCCGGAGCTGAAGTGGTTAAAGAATAATTGTACTTTTCATTAGCTTACCCTTTATAAGTTCTCCAGCACCCTCCCCCAAGGTACAGTTACCTGTCCATTCTCCACAGATATCTTTTCTATGCAGCCCACTGGGAGCTACATGGCCTCCTGGCCTGTTCCTTCTTTTGTGCATGCCTACAATCTTTATTCATTCTAATGGAGAGCAGTGGCAGCCCGTCCATTAGGGATGCCCGGACCCTACCCCCTCTGTCACACCACCCCCTCTGTAGAATAGATAGATTCATGCATTGCATGAATCTATCCGTGGCCACTGTAGCGACCCCCTATTCAGGCTTCCGGCCCCATTTCGGATGACGCCGGGTGCCTCAATTACAGCGGCAGGGGTGTTTTTTTTAAGTGCCTGATCGAGCCATAGGCTGTAATAGACTTCAAAAAAGGTGGACTCGGAGCGCAGAACATTGCTCTCGGAGCCCACCCAGGTGTGTTAGAAAAGCAAATGAATATTCGCTTTTCTAACACTGAACCGCCTCTCAGGCAATCAGGAGGCGTGGGTCTAATGCCGTCACTTGATTGGCTGAAGGCACAGGCGCTCTGATTGGACACCTAGCAGGAAGGAAGAAGAGATAAATGGAGGACACAGGATCTGTCGCCTGACCCACTGCTCATCCCACAGCTCGTCGTCACCCGCTGCCTGACCCCCCCCCCCCATCAAGATGGGGTAAGTGCCGGGCAGTCAGCGAGCGGCTGGGCACAGTGGCTGCAATTGATGGGCACAGTGGCTGCATTGGATGTGTTCTTTCAGTAATTTTCTGAATTTTTTAGTTTGTTTGCGCCCCCCCCCCCCCCAAAAAAAAAATAAAATAAATTTTGAGCATCAGCCACCACTAATAGAGAGGCAGACTACCTCCCACGCTGAAGGACGCACAACATAAGACAAAGAAAAAATGAATCATTGACAATAAGATTCTACCACTCTCATTAGGCACTTGCAGTTTTGCAGTTCATGAAATAACAGTCAAACTTGCACAAGTGTCATGAAAAGGTTCACCCATTGGTGGCGCTATCGGTCTCCTTGATCGCAGTAACAGTGTCCACCAGCGGGTGTCTTCCAACACCTAAGACCTGTTATAAGAGGACTCACCTGCTGGTGGTACTATTGCATCCTTGGGCCGTAGTACCGGTGTCCACCAGCGGGTGTATTCCGGCAGTGTAGAGCAGACAGCACCCTCTGCGCTCAGGTGTAACGTGAGGTCAAATCACTGCTGTCTGATAAACCTGGCAAGCCCTCACATCCTTGCCTTGGTGTCTCTCTCTCCCTGTGCCCTGATCTTGCTGCCTGTTATCTTGACCTTGAGCCTGCATCTGTCCTGACCTGATCCCTATCCTGAGCCCATCATGGACCTGTCTCTCCGGTTTCCTGATTTCCCTGATCACTGCCCTGCAGCCTATCCATCCATCCTCTCCTTGTCCTGTTGGTTCCCCATCCTTTCCCATCTGACTGACCTCCTTGTGTATGACCTCGGCCTGGCTTTTGTTACGATTACGGTATTTCCCATCCATTTGTATATATAATTTGTTTGTGGGTCTATGGTTGTTTTGCACTGTTATATTTCATTTGTTTGTCACCCATTTAATAAACACCATTATTTTTCACTTACCTGTGTTTCTGGTTCCTTCTGTGCAGTCCACACAGTCTGGTCTATTAAATTCCTGTGACAGTACACCAAGGCCATCCCTGACCAGACGTGGCTGCATTGAGGAACCATCCGGGTTGTTAGTTCTGCTAATAAGGATTTCAATTAAATCAGTTATTATTCCCCGCTGGCAGAAGATGATGGTGAATATTGTCTCCAGATTTTGAAAGGGTGGACTAGTGACCAGCTGATGGAAACTATCCGATAGGGTATATGTCATTTGAAGATGTTCAGCCCCTGATCCAGTTATGTGCAAAACCAGCCCTGTCATGCATTCCTGAAGGGAGCGATGATTTTTCTCCCCCCTTCAATCACGGCCAAGTGGAATCCCTGGTATGGTTATTAGAAGTTGATCCAGCCTTTTTTATGGAACATTATTCCGCTTGTTCAAAGCAGGTGTTGTCTGATTGCATCCATTCAGTGCAATCCCTGGTTAGTCAGGCCGGGTGTGAATCAGCATTTGTTCAACCTGTGCTACGAACATGGTCAGATCTCCTCCACTTAGCTAAGCCTCAACATTCCAGCTCTGCCATCAAACACCTGCCTTCCCAAAAATCTATCTCCCCGTCAACTATGGCAACCTCAGCTACAGCCCAGTTTACTCAGCTCCCTACCAAATACTACTACCCAGTCTCCAAGTGCTGCCCCTATCCTGCCTTTAATCCACCTGTCTCTTCTCCTCCACCTGTAACAACCCCACAGAACCCTCCTCCAGCCACTGTTCCTTGGTCTTCCTTTTGCCCAGCTACATACTTTTCTTACGACCCTGCACCTATGTACAAAGCTGCAGTGGCTAAACCAAAAAGAAACGAAAGTTCTTCCCGACCCACACCAACCTGCCAGTAACCCAACCTGCCTCCACACCAACCAACTTGTTCCAGCCTGCGTTCTTGCCAGTTGAACTTGATGACCCACCTAAACCTGCCAACCCTGTGCCTGCTATCCAGTCTGATGTGCCTGCTATCCAGTCTGATGTGCCTGCTTTCCAGGCTGATGTGCCTGCCTTCCAGTCTGATGTGTCTGCTTTCCAGTCTGATGTCTTGATGTCTGCCTTCCAGCCCAAAGTGTCGGTGCCTGCCTTCTAGCCTGATGTGCCTGCCTTCCAGCCTGATGTGCCTGCCTTCCAGCCTGATGTGCCTACCTTCCAGTCAGATGTGTCCGATTTCCAGTCTGTCTTGATGCCTGCCTTCCAGCTTGAAGTCTCGGTGCCTGCCTTCCAGCCTGATCCTGATGTCTCGGTTCCGCCCTTCCAGCCAGATGTCTCGGTGCCTGCCTTCCAGCTAGATGTCTCCACTTTCCAGTCTGATGTGCCCACTTCCCAGTCTGTGCCCGCTTTCCAGTCTGATGTGCTCACCTTCCAGCCTGATGTCTCGATGCCTGCCTTCCAGTCTGATGTGCCTGCCTTCCAGCCTGATGTCTCGATGCTTGCCTTCCAGCCGGATGTCTGATGTGCCCGCCTTCCAGTCTGATGTGTCGTCTTTCCAGTCTGATGTGCCCGCTTTCCAGAGATGCTCAATTGGGTTTAAGTCAGGGCTCTGGCTGGACCATTCAAGAACAGTCATGGAGTTGTTGTGAAGCCACTCCTTTGTTATTTTAGCTGTGTGCTTAGGGTCATTGTCTTGTTGGATGGTAAACCTTCGGCCCAGCCTGAGGTCCTGAGCATTCTGGAGAAGGTTTTTGTCCAGGATATCCCTCTACTTGTCCGCATTCATCTTTCCCTCGATTGCAACCAGTTGTCCTGTCCCTGCAGCTGAAAAACACCCTCACAGCATGATGCTGCCACCACCATGCTTCACTGTTGGGACTATTGGACAGGCGATGAGCAGTGCCTAGTTTTCTCCACACATACCGCTTAGAATTAAGGCCAAAAAGTTCTATCTTGGTCTCATCAGACCAGAGAATCTTATTTTTCACCATCTTGGAATCCTTCAGGTGTCTTAGCAAACTCTATGCGGGCTTTCATGTGTCTTTCACTGAGGAGAGGCTTCCGTCGGGCCACTCTGCCGTAAAGCCCTAACTAGTGGAGAGCTGCAGTGATGGTTGACTTTCTACAACTTTCTCCCATCTCCATCTCTGGAGCTCAGCCACAGTGACCTTTTGGGTTCTTCTTTACCTCTCTCACCAAGGCTTTTCTCCCCCGATAGCTCAGTTTGGCCGGACGGCCAGCTTTAGGAAGGGTTCTGGTCGTCCCAAACATCTTCCATTTAAGGATTATGGAGGCCACTGTGCTCTCAGGAACCTTATGTGCAGCAGAAATTTTTTGTAACCTTGGCCAGATCTGTGCCTTGCCACAATTCTGTCTCTGAGCCCTTCAGGCAGTTCCTTTGACCTCATGATTCTCATTTGCTCTGACATGCACTGTGAGCTGTAAGGTCTTATATAGACAGGTGTATGGCTTTCCTAATCAAGTCCAATCAGTATAATCAAATACAGCTGGACTCAAATGAAGGTGTAGAACCATCTCAAGGATGATCAGAAGAAATGGACAGCACCTGAGTTAAATATATGAGTGTCACAGCAAAGGGTCTGAATACTTAGGACCATGTGATATTTCAGTTTTTCTTTTTTAATAAATCTGCAAAAATGTCAACAATTCTGTTTTTCTGACAATATGGGGTGCTGTGTATACATTAATGAGGAAAAAAATGAACTTAAATGATTTTAGCAAATGGCTGCAATATAACAAAGAGTGAAAAATGTAAGGGGGTCTGAATACTTTCCGTCCCCACTGTAAATAATTAATATGGATAACAAACAAAAATGTGTAGCGCTAAAAGACAAGAAATTTAAAACTGATATAATAAAAGGCCTATACCCAAAGTATATATATACGTATAAAGGTACATACAAAATCAGACTAAAAATAAAAATGTATCAAATGGACAGTCAATGAGTTGGAACTGAATGTATCGCTACCCAAAACGTGAGGTGAGAAGCGCCTTCACCAACATACAGCGGAAAAAAGTCTCAGAGAATGATGTTCTGCAGTCATTCAAAAAGTCCTTATCAATACATTGGATAGTCCATACGTAAACCAAACTCTAATGTCACACCACTGTGTCATCAAAACATGCAGTGCACTTAGATGTTATAGATGGGGGCTTACCGGAGGGTTTGAACCCAAAACAGTATATACTGTGAGGGTCAAACCGGCTTTTATTGCACCCTGGCAATGGTGAGAAGACCTTGGCCACCTGATGGTATTGAAAGGGGTTTTCCTAGAGGTATATCTTCTCCACATGTAATGTTGGATCTCTCCACGCAGGGTTCATAAAGGACACAAAAGGGACTAATAGTGTGATACCGTAGACACCGTATTTATTATAGTAAAAAAATACACTTACATGATGAAGTTAGTAAAAAAGCGCTTGTAGATAAAAAGGGGGCGGCAGTGGAGTCCTGCCGACGCGTTTCGTCTGAGTAGACTTCGTCCTGGGGTACCCTCCACTGCAGCCCAACTCCCTAATATAGGAACTGTGATTATCCTGATGTGAATCCAGCCCTTTCGATTCAGAAAACGGCACTTCCGGGTTGTCCAAGATGGCGGACCCGCGTGCGTTTCAGACCTCGCTTCGGTGGGTGTCTTCATGCGTTCCACCCACCCAAACGGAAGTCAGATGTTCCCCATGTGTCTGAAAATATAAACTCTTATCTTATTATGATGAAGCATTAAAAATCATATTGGGTTGCCGTATGTGCTGATTACTGAAGCTAGTTAACATAGTTTTTTAACCCACATCAAGCCCCAGCGAGGTCTCGGTGCATCTCGCGATGTGACGCTACGGCGTCACACCGCTAAGACGGAAGTACTCACAAGAAGCACTTCGCTTGCGTTCCACTGGTGGTTAACCGGAAGGTCCCGGATCTCGGCTTATCGCGCGATGTGACGCTATAACGTCACCGCGCAAGCCCGGAATTAGCTATGTGGATCTACTACTTGCGTTCCACGAGTGGTTACCCAGAGGTCCACGGTGAAACGCCGGATTGAACTTAGCTTATATTTTAAATGGCTAAGTAAGAAATTCCTCATGTAACATGCACCTTAAGGGGGCAATATGATAGTGGTGTAAGTAACCTAGTGTCATCCAGTCGCATAACAACTGGGAAGAAGCAAGAAATATATATGTCTATAAACCCATGAATTTGAGTTGAATAAAAGGAATTCAATGAGCTGGATTCACATAGATGTGCCCATTTTATACATGTGTGACATATATAATTTTACAAAAGGTAACAAACATATGTAAGTACATCTAGAATACAGATCTATGAAACATAGGGATGAAAAATATATAAGAAAACACACTTGGGGCCAAACACTGTATCCCTTATGATTCGTCCAGAAAGGCAAAAAATATATAAGAAAACACACTTGGGGCCAAACACTATATCTCTTATGATTCGTCCAAAAAGGCATTAACATCAACATCCACATTGAGCCCTGACGGGGCAAAAGTCTGCAACTCGTATGCCCAGAACATTTCGAGGCGTGATACACCCCTTGTTCTAGCACCCCCTCTCCAGGGTGGTGTATATTTGTCAATGATGACAAACTGTGATCCCTCCGGATTTCCACCATGGAATTCCTTGTAGTGCCTAGGGACCGTATGTTTGGGGTCTCTGCTTTTAATTAAGGCGATGTGTTCACCCACCCTAATCGAAAATGTCCTGGTAGTACGGCCTATATACTGTTTGAGGCATGGGCAAGTGATGAGATACACTACAAATCTCGTACTGCATGTGCAGAATGGTTTTATCGTGTATCTCTTTCCCGTCGCTGTAGAGGCAAATTCGGAAACTTTACGTGTTCTAACAGTATTATACTGACATACCGTACATTTCCTACATGGAAAGAAGCCTGTCCAGTCGTGAAAAAACAAGGGACGGGTAGGAGGATTTATAATATTGGGGGCTATCTGTCCTTTTAAGGAGGGTACACCCCTGAAGATGACATTGGCTTCCTCTGGGATGAGTGGACCCAGAATACTGTCCTGCTTCAGGACGCCCCAATGTTTCCTCAAAATATTTTTAATTTGTCTATGCTGTGTTGAGAAAGAGGTTAACAAAGCCCATCTGAACCTGCCGTCAGGTTCTCTTTTGGGTTTGACTTCTAATAATGATTTCCTGTCAGTGTTGGTAGCCTTTTGAATCTCCATGTTCAGGTCCTCAGTGTCATACCCCTTATCTTCGAACCTGGATTTTAAAATCATGGCCTGTTCGAGAAATGTCTCCTTTTCGGTACAATTCCGTCGGAGTCTTAAAAACTGGCTCCGAGGAACCGAATTTAACCACGAGACATGATGACAACTGTCAACGGGAATAAACCCGTTACGGTCTGTGGATTTAAAATAAGTACTGAATCTGAATTCATTGTTGATGATCTCTATCTGTAAATCTAAGAAGTGGATTTTGGTCTTACTGGCTTGATAAGACAAGGCTATACCCCTATCATTAGTATTAAGACCCACAAAGAACTCATCCAATGATTCCATGGTGCCATTCCATAGGAGAAGGATGTCGTCTATGTACCGGGTCCACAACACCAGAGAACTGGTCTTGCGGACATAGACGACATCCTCCTCCCACTTGGCCATGAATAGGTTCGCGAGACTAGGCGCGAATTTCGCCCCCATGGCCACTCCCCGTTGTTGGAGGTAGAAATTATGGTTAAACCAAAAGTAATTGTGTTTAGCCGCGAACTCTAGTAATTCGACAAGATACTCGCACTGAAAAGAAGTCAACGAATGTTCCTGAGATATAAAATGTTTAACGGCATCAATACCCATATCGTGTGGTATGCATGTGTACAATGATGCCACGTCCGCCGTGGCCATGATATAGCCTTCTTGTAAGGGGACGTTCTCAAGGAGTCTAATCGTGGAGCTAGTATCTTTTAAATATGAGGGTGTTTTCTTTACCAGAGGCTGTAAGAAGAAATCTATATATTTGCCTATTCTGGCCGTAATGGAATTTATGCCACTTACAATAGGCCTACCAGGGGGGCAAACTGGATCCTTGTGGATGTTGATGTTAATGCCTTTTTGGACGAATCATAAGAGATATAGTGTTTGGCCCCAAGTGTGTTTTCTTATATATTTTTTGCCTTTCTGGACGAATCATAAGGGATACAGTGTTTGGCCCCAAGTGTGTTTTCTTATATATTTTTCATCCCTATGTTTCATAGATCTGTATTCTAGATGTACTTACATATGTTTGTTACCTTTTGTAAAATTATATATGTCACACATGTATAAAATGGGCACATCTATGTGAATCCAGCTCATTGAATTCCTTTTATTCAACTCAAATACATGGGTTTATAGACATATATATTTCTTGCTTCTTCCCAGTTGTTATGCGACTGGATGACACTAGGTTACTTACACCACTATCATATTGCCCCCTTAAGGTGCATGTTACATGAGGAATTTCTTACTTAGCCATTTAAAATATAAGCTAAGTTCAATCCGGCGTTTCACCGTGGATCTCTGGGTAACCACTCGTGGAACGCAAGTAGTAGATCCACATAGCTAATTCCGGGCTTGCGCGGTGACGTTATAGCGTCACATCGCGCGATAAGCCGAGATCCGGGACCTTCCGGTTAACCACCAGTGGAACGCAAGCGAAGTGCTTCTTGTGAGTACTTCCGTCTTAGCGGTGTGACGCCGTAGCGTCACATCGCGAGATGCACCGAGACCTCGCTGGGGCTTGATGTGGGTTAAAAAACTATGTTAACTAGCTTCAGTAATCAGCACATACGGCAACCCAATATGATTTTTAATGCTTCATCATAATAAGATAAGAGTTTATATTTTCAGACACATGGGGAACATCTGACTTCCGTTTGGGTGGGTGGAACGCATGAAGACACCCACCGAAGCGAGGTCTGAAACGCACGCGGGTCCGCCATCTTGGACAACCCGGAAGTGCCGTTTTCTGAATCGAAAGGGCTGGATTCACATCAGGATAATCACAGTTCCTATATTAGGGAGTTGGGCTGCAGTGGAGGGTACCCCAGGACGAAGTCTACTCAGACGAAACGCGTCGGAAGGACTCCACTGCCGCCCCCTTTTTATCTACAAGCGCTTTTTTACTAACTTCATCATGTAAGTGTATTTTTTTACTATAATAAATACGGTGTCTACGGTATCACACTATTAGTCCCTTTTGTGTCCTTTATGAACCCTGCGTGGAGAGATCCAACATTACATGTGGAGAAGATATACCTCTAGGAAAACCCCTTTCAATACCATCAGGTGGCCAAGGTCTTCTCACCATTGCCAGGGTGCAATAAAAGCCGGTTTGACCCTCACAGTATATACTGTTTTGGGTTCAAACCCTCCGGTAAGCCCCCATCTATAACATCTAAGTGCACTGCATGTTTTGATGACACAGTGGTGTGACATTAGAGTTTGGTTTACGTATGGACTATCCAATGTATTGATAAGGACTTTTTGAATGACTGCAGAACATCATTCTCTGAGACTTTTTTCTGCTGTATGTTGGTGAAGGCGCTTCTCACCTCACGTTTTGGGTAGCGATACATTCAGTTCCAACTCATTGACTGTCCATTTGATACATTTTTATTTTTAGTCTGATTTTCTATGTACCTTTATACGTATATATATACTTTGGGTATAGGCCTTTTATTATATCAGTTTTAAATTTCTTGTCTTTTAGCGCTACACATTTTTGTTTGTTATCTATATGCTTGGCAACGATTCTAGTTGTGGTGTCAGCTGCTTACAAATTCTTCTACTTTTTAGAGTAAGCGCAAATCTATTATTGGTGTGAATTCTGGTAAATAATTAATATGCACATAAATAAAATGACAATATTGATTCTCTGATGTGGATCGATACACTCCACAATTGCAATATTCAGAATGGCATATAATGTGAGTCTGTTGATCATAGGTGAAATATGATAACATGCGTGATAAATATTAGAATGAGTCCCAATAAACTTGCAAAAAGAAAAGAGAGAATGGCCAGGGAATAATACAATCAACACTGTGGTGAGAAGAAGTGTCCCTTATCCAATTAGGCGGAACACCCAAAGTGAGTAAGTTGTCTCCTTACCGGCTAAAAAGACCAATAAGTTGGTCTCACCGAGCCAAGGGAATTGGGTCTCCCAAATACCTTAAAGATAATCCAGGGCTGTTGCGTCTGTATCACCAGAGAAAATATAAGGGACCGAGGGCTGCTCCGTCTGTAGTTGGCGGTATCAAAGTTGTAACAGCAAAGCGGCAGTAAAATGGTGGACCAGAAGTGCCGTCAGCATCTGCCTCGGGGAGCAGAAGGAGGCCTGGCCAGTCTACACCCAAACAGGGAGACTTCCAGAAGGATGGTGTGTCCTTGCACTTTCCCTACTCCTCTGGAACCTTTCCCTGTTGCTAAGCACTGTCCCTGACAGACAGGTGACCTGTCCCTACTCTTGTCATTTGCACACCCTTTTCACATATTAACTCTTACAGGAGAGAATTTCCCTTCCTAGGGGTAGATTTCCTCTCATTTCCTGTTGTCTCCCTCCATTTGTAAGTAGGAGTCGTTTGTAAGTCCGATTTTTGAAAATAGGGGACCACCTGTATGTACTATACGGCCTGCCCTATACACTCTGTGGAAAATTGGGCCTTAGGTGTTGGTGGTACCAGAACACTGTAAGCCCTCACAGTTATTCTTGGTGGGTGCTAGAACAGGCCCTGCTGTGAAATATTATATCAAGAATTGTAATTACATGTCCCTGTTGAACAGGGTCAGAAAAATTGGGCCTTTGGTGGTGTGGTGGTGGTGCCACAACACTGCAACCCCTCACAGATACTCTTGTTGAGCGCAGGAACGAGCCCTGCTGCAAAATATTACAGCAAAAATTGTAATTACACGCCCCTGTTAAACAGGGGCAGAAAAATTGGGCCTTAGCCACTGGTGGTGGTGCCCAGAACCAAAAATGTTCTTAGAAGCTATCAACATGAACATTGAGGAGGAATAGGATGGTCACTCAGCATCAGCATAGGCAGTCTTGAAGGGATCTCACATTCATAAAGAAATTAATCAGCTACATCAGCATTAGGTGCTTGGTAGCTGGTGATCCAAGACTGATTCATTTTTATGAAGGTGAGCCTATCAACCGAGTCGGTGGACAGGAGCACTCTGTGATCGGTTACAAAGCCTCCAGCAGCACTGAATATGCGTTCCAAAAGAACGCTGGATGCAGGGAAGGACAGGCCAGTAGCTCAATTGCATACTGTGCAAGCTCTGGCCAGTGATCCACCCTCAAGACCCAGTAACCTAGTGGATCTTCGGTTGGAAAGGTCTCCAAGTCTAATCTTGCCCCTAGGTATTCCTGCACCATGTACAACAGACACTGGCGATGGTTGCTGGAACCGATCAGACCTTGGGGCTATAGACTAAAAATTGTCTGAAAGCATCGGTCAGACGGCCACCTTCTCCACCGCTCGTTCTGTGACTGACCGAAGCCTCAGCAACACGTTGTCCAGGAGGACCAGGAAATTGTAACCTCCCAGGCTCTGGAAATGCTTTGCACAAACCTTTCTGCAAGGCCTCCCGAAGATGTTTCATCCTCTGCTCCCTCTGCAACGGCTAGATAAGTTCCGCCACCTTACCCTTGTAACGTGGATCAAGAAGGGTTGCCAGCCAGTACTGATCCCTCTCCTTAATACCACAAATCCAAGGGTCCTTTCGCAGTCTTTGCAGGATCAGGGAGGCCATGCAGCATAGGTTTGCTGAGGCATTAGGTCCGGAGTCCTCTGGGTCACTAAGGATCTGATCCGCAGCCACCTCCTGCCAGCCACGTACAAGTCCATGGGTTTCTGGGGACTGGAAATGATCCCTTGAAGACTGCTGCTGATGCTGAGTGCCAGGCTCCACCTCCATGCTGACACAATCCTCCTCCTCCTCATCCTCCTCTTCCTGTGTGATAGGCAGGCCTACAGGAATACTGTCTGGATAAATGGGGCCTTGGGAGGAAGTTCTCCTCTTCCTCCCTCCCTCCCTCCCTCTGTTCTTACTCAAGTGCCCTGTCCATTATTCCTCGCAGCGTGTGCTCCAAGAGGTAGACAAGAGGGACAGTATCACTGATGCATGCACTGTAACTGCTCACCATCCTTGTGGCCTCCTCAAATGGTGACAGGACAGTGCATGCATCCTTGATCATGAGCCACTGGCGTGGCAAAAAAAGCCAAGCTCCCCTGACCCTGTCCTGGTGCCATACTCACACAGGTAGTCATTGATGGCCCTCTGCTGCATGTGCAGCCGCTGCAGCATTGCCAACATTGAGATCCACCTGGTGGGCATGTCACAGATGAGGAGGTTCTTGGGCAGGTTGCATTGCTTTTGGAGGTCGAAACGGGGATATCCAAAACAGTCTGTTTGTAGTAAGGGTGTGCCACATCCCAAATGTAAATAGAACTGGAGAAACCCCCTAGGGGTGGGATTTTAAAGGCACTACCAAAACAACAATATAAAAGGTATATAAAGTTTATTAATCATAAGAAATATATATATATAGTACAAAGAAGAAATATACAAATCAAGGCATGCATACAAATTGTACAGACATGCGACATAGGATACACAATCCAGAAACCCTACGTTTCGGAGATGGACTGTAGTCTCCTTCATCAGGGGTTTTTTCTGGGAGGCACAGTGTCTATAAGATGTTAAATGTACAATAATCAATGAGGTTGTCCAGAAGCATACAGTTACATGATAATCAAATAGTTCCTATATAATACTTACATCACAGTGATTGAACAAGTAAAACAAATGCATCCACAATTTTAAAAGAATGTGAGGAAGGACCGGAGCAGGGGGTCCCCAGCAAGCTCCATCCACCGAGAGGCAATTGTTATGATCAAAAAAAAGGTATGAAAAAGGAAAAGGAGGGGGAGAGAAAACTCTCCCCCTCCAAACACCCAGCAGCCCCGCCGAATCTGTGGAACCAGATCAGCGACAGGCTGACACATGTACTGAGGCCCAAAAATGAATTAGAGGATCTGGAGGGGAAGCAAAAGGAGGGGGGGGAAGGAAAATCACACCGTAAGTCTAAAAATACACCTATGAATAAGGATATGGATGTCAAAAAGGGGGAGATCCCACCTAGATAATATTGAAAGTTGAAAAAAACCTACCTAGGTTGATTGAAACAGACAGTCGGTGGAATCAGGAAAACGAAACTGCTATCAAGTCTGGAGAGCCGAAATTGCAAGTGGTCACTGTGAAGTAGGATTAGTATTAGTATTAGACCTTAAAAGATAAAAGAGTAAAGACAGCGTCTTACCAGTGCAACAGGTCTCAATAAAGTATACAAAGAGTCTCCAGAGAGCGGCAGGTTCCTGGTCCTAACTGGCCTGTGTTTAGAAGAAATAAATACTATGGCCCCATCAAATACTCCCCCACCCAGCTGATTAGCAAGTCGAGCTGGGTGAGAGTTGCTTCAGCTCAGCCTCCAAAGGCAGACCCCCTGGGACGTCGCTGCGCCGCATCTCCACATGGCGCAGGCGGCGAGAACGCCAGGCGCATGCGCTGTATGGGCCGCAAAAAAAGAGCAGGCTGGGCGGCGCACGAGCACAGCCCCACAGCACAAGCGCCGTGGAGGGGCACGATACAGCAGCGTCCCACCGGTGCGGAAAGGTGACCTCATCAGAGATCATCAAGGGCCGCGAGTGTCCACAATGATGTAGCAGAATGTAGCCACGCCGGGTACATGTGTAGAGGGGGAAAAAGATGTGAAAAATAAAAAATAAGTAAAGAATTAATCTATGAATTTGCTAGCAGGAAATACCAAGGTAAAAGTAACCCATTAGTGTAATGATCAAATACAAAACAAATAAAAAGGACATCTCGGGTGGAAAAAAGGAGCCTGTGGGGGAACCCTGCCCCAGGGAGCGTCCCCACTCCTTGGGAGCAAGAATGACATGGCTGACAAGAGGGAAACAGGGGGAACAAAACATCAACTAAGTAGAGAATACATGGGCAAATATCACAATGTACATGTATATCAATAGAGAAGAGTGAGCCTGACATTGTAGAAGAGATGAAAAGAAGAATGGACAATTGAAAAAATATAAATGGAAATTCACTTTTAACCAATCTAGAAGCAATCGCATTGGCTCGCCTGAAGGTAAAGAGAGGTGTCTCTGGTAATAAGTCTCTCAAACTGGGGTCCATTATGAGAGTGTGCCAATATTTAGAAACAAATTTACGGATTTGGGTATATTGGTTACAGTATTTATTATTCGCAGGGAGTTGTCTGATTCTTTTGGCTGTTGTGAATAGAGAAGGTCGTGTCTAGTGCGGGTTGTTGCCCGTCGAAATGCTTTATTCAGAGAGGTTTTAGAGTAACCTCTCAGTAGCAGCCTGTCACGCAGCTTCCCAGCTTTACATCGAAAAACCTCCTCATTGGTACAGTTGCGTCTGACTCTAAAGTATTGACTATATGGTATAGATCTGATCAAGGTCTCAGGATGGAAACTAGAGGCGTGCAAAATGTTATTGCCTGCAGTGGATTTACGGTACAGGCTGCTGCTGAGTGTGCCGTAATCATTCCTAGAAACCTGTCCATCAAGGAATGAAATGGTATTAGTGTCAGAAGACATTGTAAAGGTGAGATTAAATTCATTGCGGTTCATCCTCATGAGACATTGATCCAGTAACTCCAAGGGGCCATCCCAAATGGTGAAAACATCATCGATGTACCTAAACCACATTAAAAAGTGGTCTGTGTACAACGACAAGGTCTCATCATTAAGGAACATGTTCCCCCACTCCCCCAGGTACAGGTTGGCGTAGGATGGGGCACAATAAGTCCCCATAGCTACCCCTTGTACCTGGAGGAAGTGGGAAACATCAAACGTAAAAACATTGTGTTGGAGAATAAATTCGAGGAGCGACAGGATAAATTCATTATACCCCCAGTCTGTATCACTACACTGAAAGATGGTGTGCCTCACAGCTGCTACCCCCTTGTGATGGGTATGGAGCTGTAAAGCACCTCTACATCAATGGTGACAAGGTGTGCCCCATGGGGGATCACCAGATTCTTGATAATCCTCAAAAAATGGATAGTGTCTTTTACATATGACTGTAAGCTGGCCACAAATGGTTTTAAGTGCTCATCTATGAGGCGACTGGCATTTTCACTTATTGACCCCTTGCTTGATATAATGGGTCTACCTGAGGGATTATGTACATCCTTATGGACCTTGGGCAATGAATAGAAGGTTGGTACTTTAGGGAAAGGTGTCCTGATGTAGTCCCAGGTGGTTTTATTAATGATGTTGTTAAAGTATGCCTGGTCGACTAACTGGTAGTATTCTGAATTAAATTTTATGAATGATATTAGGAGTGATTTTTTGATACCAGTCTTTATTTCTCAAAATTTTTGAGCACATAGTGACATATTGGGAATTGTCCATGAGGACAATATTGCCCCCTTTATCCGCAGGTTTAATTACAAGGAAGTGTCACTCAAAGATCTAAGGGCCAGCTTTTCAGAGGAGCTGATGTTGGTAAATTTGGGGGATTTTACACAAAGTTTATCGATGTCACCATTGACCAATTGTAAAAAAGTAGCAATGTTGGGATTCGAATTGGGGGGCGGGAATGACGAAGATTTTTTTCTTCAATGTCGATCCCGACTGAGTATCTCTATCGGTTCTTGCATTAACCTCCTGGGACAGAGAGAGCACCTGAGCCAGATCGATGCGATCGATCAAGTCAGTGGTGTCACTCTCCTCCAACAGTGAAACTAGCTGATCGATGGCTCGGTTTTCACTAGGTGTAAGATCAGTTCTTCCTCTGGGTTTGTTGTACATGTTTTTAAGAAGGAGTCTGCGTGCAAATAATTGGAGGTCTTTTGTGAATTCGAACTTGTCAATGTTCTCATTTGGACAGAACCCCAAACCTCTCTGAAATATTTGGGTCTCCTCCAAAGAGAGAGTGTGAAAGATTAATAATATTCATAGTAGTGTGAGGGTCTGGTGCAGGTGATAGATCAAAAGAACCATCTAAGTAAGATGGGTTGCTTTGGTACTGACTAAAAGCACCTCCACAAAAGGGGGAGGGTTCAATTTCTCAACTCCCTGTATGGTCCTTGATCTAGTGAGTGGGCAAGTGACAGAGCTGCCCGCATGGGGCTGGGTAGAAGGAGGTGCCAAAGGGCCTGTTGTTGCTGTGGTAACTCTACCTGATTCCCGTGAGATTCCCGGAGGACATTCAGGCGGAAGACCAGTGCCAGCCCTTATTCCTTGTGAGGGATCACGGGTCCGATTAGTGCGAGGAGCTTTCTTGTTCTTGGTTGACGCCTGTGATGGGACAGACTAGAGGATGAATGTGAAATGGCATCTTAATGTTCTTTTTGATTCTTGAATCTATTGGTCCGTTGTTGTTGACCAATATTCCATTTGTATGCCCTGTTTTCCTGAAAGGCTAACTTATCCCTACTGTATTTCCCATCTTTCTTGATTAGAATATTTTTATTGAAACTTTTGAAAAGTTTTCAAAGTTTCATATCTCTCTCTTCGAACGATTTGTGCGTTTTAAAGGTTTGAAGTTGTGAGCAAATACTTTCAATTTCACTGTCCAAGGCCCTGGAGCGTTTAGTATATTCATTAGTTAGTAGTAACATAATTTGCTTTGAACAGGTGTGTAGGATCCTTTCCCACGCACATTTGACCTCAGGGTCCAGTCCCTCCAAATTGGGGAAGAGCTAGACCCTGAGTCCTAGAGGATTCATATCCTCCTTAATATAATCTTGGAAGGATTTGATGTGCCAGAATATAGAGGATTTTCTCTCCAGGATCTTAGTCAGTTTAGAAAATAAGGTGCTCAGTTCTGAGTCAATATGTTCATTCTTGCCAAAGTCTTTCAAATAATTGGACATCAGAGTGTCCCAGTCATTGCCAACAAAGCCTGCCATGTTTAAGCTCGGAAAGGGAAAAAAAAAAAAAGGAATAGAAATGAGAAAAAGAAATCAAAAACAATATACTGTAAATATATGAAGAGTATGTCAAAAATAATATATTATGGTTCAAATGCTGAGGTGCCGATATGGATAACCAGCCTGTCAGCATGGACCTTTAAAAACAGATTGTTTTGGAAAAGAGCGGGGGGAGGTATTTGCTACCAAAAAACATGAATGAAATGGGGATATCCAAAACAGTCTGTTTGTAGTAAGGGTGTGCCACATCCCAAATGTAAATAGAACTGGAGAAACCTCCTAGGGGTGGGATTTTAAAGGCACTACCAAAACAACAATATAAAAGGTATATAAAGTTTATTAATCATAAGAAATATATATAGTACAAAGAAGAAATATACAAAACAAGGGATGCATACAAATTGTACAGACATGCGACATAGTATACACAATCCAGAAACCCTACGTTTCGGAGATGGACTGTAGGTCTCCTTCATCAGGGTTTTTTTTCTGGGAGGCACAGTGTCTATAAGATGTTAAATGTACAATAATCATTTTGGAGGTCAGCCAGCTGAGCACTGGCATTATATGACCGGCGGAAATGCCCACAGACTTTCCTGGCCTGCCTCAGGAGATCCTGTAAGCCCGGGTACCTGCACAAGAACTGCTGCACCACCAAATTAAGGATGTGAGCCAAAGAGGGAACATGGGTGAAGTGTCCCTGTCAGAGGGCGGAGAGAGGAGGTTGGTGCCATTGTCGCAAACCACCATTCCTGGCTGAAGCTGGCGTGGCGTCAACCACCTCTGAGCCTGCCCCTGCAGAGCTGCCAGAATCTCTGCCCCAGTGTGGCTCCTGTCCCCTAAGCAGACCAACTCAAGCACCACATGGCATCTTTTTGCCTGAGAACGCCTACGGAGCACCGCTGGTTCCGAGGACAAATCTGCACAGGAAGAGGCCATAAAGGAAGAAGAAGAGGAGGGGGTGGAAGAGAGAGGTGTAGCAGAATCACCACTACCAGTGTTTTGGAGGCATTGTGGCGGAACACAATGCTGCACCCTGTCCTGTATCCTTCCCAGCTGCCAGCAGGGTTACCCAGTGCGCCCTAAAAGAAAGGTAACGTCCCTGTCCATGCCTGCTGGACCATGAGTCAGCGGTAATATGCACCTCACAGCTGACCGCCCTGTCCAACAAGGCCAAGACATTGCCTTCCACGTGTCGGTAGAGAGCCGGAATGACCTTCCGAGAAAAAAAATTGGCGTTTGGGAACCTGCCACTGAGGTAGCGCACATTCCACAAATTCTCGAAAGGGGGCAGAGTCTACCAGCTGAAAAGGCAGCAGTTGGAGTGATAGCAATTTAGCCAAACTAGCATTCAGCTGCTGAGCATGTGGATGTCTGGGACCAAATTTTTTTTTTCCGGTTTAGCAACTGGGGAAGGGGAAATTTGCCTGCTACAATCGGATGTTGGTGTACAGCTAGCAGATTGCCTGGAAGTGCTTGGGACACCTAATTCTACACCTTCATTCCTCTCAGTGCAGGTCTCTGAGAGGACTGAAGTTATAGTGGGGTTGGAGATCCCAGCTGATGAGGAGCAAGGAGAGGTCCGCCTTGTTCTTTGGTGTGGGTTCTTTAAGTAGTGTTGCCAACAGACTGCATGGGAGCTCGACATGTCTGGTCAAGCCTGTGGTGCCCAAGTGGCTGCTGTTTTGGCCACGCTTGATATGCTTCAGACATATGTTGCAAACAGCAACGGTGCGATCTGCTGCACACGTCTCAAAAAAGGCCCACACCAAATAACTTTTGGAAAAACGCACGGAGTCAGCTGCGCCCTGCACATGCGGAGCTCTGCAGTGTGATGCAGTCGGTTGCCTGCCCTTAAGCTGGCCCCTGGAGGGCATCCTGCCTCATTGGAGATGTGCCTCCTCCTCCTCTCTTCTATCTGGCACCCACGTAGAGTCAGTGCTTTGGCAGCTGCATTGGCAGACAAAGTACCCTGAGCCTGGGTGACAAAGGATGAGAAGGATGAGGACGGCTTGGTCATCCACTCTACCAACTCTTCTGCATGTTGTGGCTCAACACGGCCAGCTGCTGAAAAAAAGGACAAGCGTGCCCCATGGCCACCTGCTGAGGATGCACCATGGTCCACGACCAGCACTGTTGGCTGTAGACACAGAGCCTGCTTGCCCTCTTTTAGTGGCCTGTGAGCGTCTGCCTCTCCTTGGTGGCCTTCCAGACATACTGTACAATTAGATTAGCAAAACAACGCCTGAAGTTTACTAATTACTAACTATTCCAGGAATGGCCTACAGTCAGGTATAGGCTTGGCTGGACTAAAATGCAGTGGATATATATGGAATATATATAAAATGGAATGGCCTACAGTCAGGCAGTCAGGTATAGGCTTGGCTAATATATATATATATATATATATATATATATATATATATATATATATATATATATATATATATATATACACAAGCCTGTGTATGTATGTATGTATGTATGTATGTATGTATATATATATATATATATATATATATATATATATATATATATTATATTAAATGCACTGCAGCTAGCTGAAACAACTGCCTGCCTGTAGTATATTAGAAACCGTACACCAGGAACGGTCTGCAGTGAGATGAGGCTAAACTGCATACATTGTGTATATGTGTGTGTGTATATATATTGTAATGTTTGGGGAACCAGCTAGATCGCAGGACACAGGCTTTTCACTCAAAAGGAGATTTATTGAACTTAAATAGCTTTACAGCAGCAAAAACAAAAGAAAAAGGTTTCAGTCTCACCGACTTGCAAAGTCCAGAACTGCTATTGCAGTTAAACAGTCCTTAGTTTCTGTTGCAGGTAGATTCCTCTAGCAGGAGGCTTCCAGGCAGGACACTGCTATTCACTGTTGCTGCACACCAAAACACCATCCACCATCCACTTTCTCCTCTACACTCCTCCACACCCTCTCTAACTTCCTGTCTTGTTTTTAAACCCACTTCCTCTTACAGGTGAGTTAACCCATTTTTGTTCCCTTAAAGGGACCACAATCCAAACAGAGGGGAAACATAGCGTCCTTCCAGGACCCAGCCACGGCGTCCTGTACAATATATATATATATATATATATATATATATATATATATATATATATATATATATATATATATATATATATATATATATATATATATATATATATATACAAAAGCCGGGATGTATATATATATATACTAAATACACTACAGCTAACTGTGTATCGCCTGCCTGAAGTATATTAGCAACAGTACACCAGGAATGGTCTGCAGTGAGATCTAGCTAAACTGTATACAGTGTACAATATATATATATATATATATATATATATATATATATATATATATATATATATATATAATATGAAATACACTGCATCTAACTGAATCAACTTCCTGCCTAAAGTATATTAGAAACAGTACAGCAGGAACGGTCTGCAGTGAGATCTAGCTAAACCGTAAGCAGTGGATATATTTATATATATATATATATATATATATATATATATATATATATATATATATATATATATATATATATATATATATATATATATATATATATATATATATATATATATATATATATATATATATATATATATATATATATATATATATATTTATTTATTTATATATATATATATATATACTTATACTAGACTGACTGTGTGTGTGTGTGTGTGTGTGTGTGTGTATGTATGTGTATATATATATATATATATAATATAAATATGAAATACACTGCAGCTAACTGAATCAACTGCCTGCCTGCTCAAACTAAATGAAATGGCACTCTCTCTGCCTCTCTCTCTCTTAACAACGCCACCAACACACTAAACACGGCCGATGTGCAGGCGGCCTTATATAGTGTGGGGTGTGGACTTAATCCCCAAAGGCACCCTTCCTTTGGCCAATTATGGCTCTCTTCACTGACGGCGCTGTGATTGGCCAAAGCATGCGGGTCATAGTGCATGCTTGGCCAATCATCATCCAGCAATGCACTGCGATGACGCAGTGCATTATGGGCCGTGACACGCGCTAGAATTTGGCATGAACGGCCCATAATGTTCGATCTTCATTGAACGATCGAACAGCCGATGTTCGAGTCAAACTCATGTTCCACTTGAACAGCCAGCTCATCCCTAATTTTCAGACAGAGAGTGAAATCCAGCTGCATGTTAGTGCAAGTTTTGGTGTCCTACATAACACCTTTTTGCTAGCATCACCTCTATTACACAAAAGGTTCACCTGTTTTTCTGGTTTTGAGCCTGGTTTAAAATATTGTGATAGTATGCAAATTACCTTTTATTAGATGACTATTGCTACTGATGATGGGAAAAATAATTTGCTTTTGAGTATTTTGAATATGATTCTATAATTTATAATCCAGCCTGTTGAACGAAAGAAAATGCTTCCATTCTCCCTTCCACACATTCGATGTGGATGGGGAAATCCCCCCTGCTCCAGGGAATTGTATTCTGACAGCTGGGAGAACAGTGTCCTAAATCACGCTTTGTCTTTAGCCAAACACCTGGCTACACACAAATCTACAAATACATTCTCTACTAATCATCTGTGCATCAAAGAATATCAGGGCCATGAAAGAAAAAAAAAATAGAAAAGTGGCTCCATGGGGTGACAATCTCAACACCCATTTGTTTTTTAAATTTTACTCTTAATAGAGGGATATGATGTTAACCAGCAAAACAGCCATAGAAAGACATGTACTTATTTCTGTTTTGTGTTTCAGGTAACAAGCTGCCTGCTGTTGCTAGGAAGATTTACCTCAGCTACTGAGCACTAGATTGGTGACAAATCTTTTGGCGGGAAACATCTAGCCAATGAGTGTAATCTTTTTACTTACATCCTCTCCAGTCACTGGGTGGAGTCAGAATTTACCTCAGCTGGACTCACCTCTGGATCTTTTGACCTGCCCTCCCACCCTTCCTCCCTGTTGTTCTTTTTTTCCCTTGTCGTGGTTCACCTTAATGTGGGTAAGGTTACCCACTTTGTGGGTAGACAGTGATTGGTACGCTGTTATTTGGTAGGTATAAGATATTTCTTCTTGAGTCAAGGAAATTGTCACCTGTGCAGGAAAAAAAATCTTGAACCTGAACAAGGAGAAAAAGGTATTCCAATCATCCCTAGGAATTGTTGTCACCAATATCTCTACCTATGTGTTTCAGCCACAAGCAGAAAACCCTAATAATAGTGTAGCACCCTCTACTTAGGTAGGTGCTAGAGGTGAGATTTAGTGAGAGAGCAGGTAAATTTAGGCAGCTTCTAGCTAGGCCTGTTTGTTTTGACCTCTGTGGGCTTGGAGTGACTCAGAGTTGGCTGGTGACTCACAGACAGCATCACTCAATTGTCACCTCCATTTTCATTCTAGAAGAAAGGCAGGGAAGAAAGGTGGAGCTGTCTGGGATGTCTCAGGGAGCTCTGGCCAATCCCCAACCAGGATTGGGAGGGGGCAGGCCTCCTTGATATACCCAGGGTCAGCCCAGCTGAGGAGGAGTTGTCGGGTGGAAGAACTGAGGATGGGTACTAGACTGTTGGGGCACTTGGAGGGCGCTCCTCATGGGATAGAAGGCAGCAGGCATTTTACATTGTGCATATATAATAAATTCAAAACCAGACAAGCAATTAATTTGAAATAAAATATTTTATTGGTTTAATACATTTTCTAAAATATTTACAAATAATTTTATTATCACACCACCTAAAAGTATAGATATATAAATAAATAAACCCAGCCACTATGGCTCAGGCTTACTAATATTCTCTCTTCTGAGTAATCAAAACAAACTTACCCCAACCGACAGCAAGTATGATAAGCATACTGCCTGTTACCTAACCCCAGCCCGTGGCTTTTTCTATGCAAGTCTGGAAATCATTGTTTAAAATATCATGCCCAATATCTGATAAATGAATACCATCCTCCCGGTATAAACACAATGACCACCCTCCAATTCTAAGTGCCGAAAACTAAACCCATAAGGATGCTTTAAAAACGTATTACTAGATCTATTTACCCGCTTTTGAATTTTTTCGAAA